>NC_064760.1:450000-772500 GCF_011397635.1 Epinephelus fuscoguttatus | reverse complement strand
AGTGAATTAGAAGCGCGGCTCCGCACCATGGAAAACCATTCAGTAGCTGCGGTAGTTAGCCAGCCCCCTGTAGCCGGTGCGGAGCCACATAGCATAGCCTTAGCCTCTGCTAACTGTCCTCCAGTAACTCCCGTTCAGCCGGGAGGTCGGGTTACGGTTCGCCAGAAGCACAGCTCCAAGCCGAAGCCCACGGCTCACCACCAGCCTGTTCACGTTTCCAACCGCTTTTCCCCACTCCCCGACACACCCGCTGAGGATAAACCTCTGGTTATTGGCAGCTCTATGCTGAGAAACGTGAAGTTAGCAACACCAGCGGCCATAGTCAAATGTATCCCTGGGGCCAGAGCGGGCGACATTGAATCAAATTTAAAGCTGCTGGCTAAAGCTAAACGTAGATTCAGTAAGATTGTTATTCACGTCGGTGTCAATGACACCCGGTTACGCCAATCGGAGGTCACTAAAATTAATATTGCCTCAGTGTGTGAATGCGCAAAAACGATGTCGGACTCCGTAGTTTTCTCTGGACCCCTCCCAAATCTGACCAGTGATGACATGTTTAGCCGCATGTCATCATTTAATCGCTGGCTGTCCAGGTGGTGTCCAGCAAACGATGTGGGTTTCGTTAATAATTGGCAAACTTTCTGGGGAAAACCTGGTCTTATGAGGAGAGACGGCATTCATCCCACTTTGGATGGAGCTGCTCTTATTTCTAGGAACCTGGCAAACTTTATTAGTAATTTAAATCCCTGACAACCCAGAGTTGAGACCAGGACTCAGAGTCGCAGTCCTATACGCCTCTCTGAGCTTCTAGTTCAGTTACCCAGCCATAGTTTTAATAGTTTTATACAAACGGTGTCTGTCCCCCGACCACCTAAATTATTTAAATCTAAAATTAAGCAAAGAGGAGTTGTGCATAACAACCTCATAAAAATTAAAACCTCTTCTGTGACAGAAAGACAAAACAGGAGAATTAAATGCGGACTGTTAAATATCAGGTCTCTATCGTCTAAAGCAGTGTTAGTAAACGAATTAACATCAGATAATCATATTGATTTACTCAGTCTCACTGAAACCTGGCTGTGTCCAGATGAATATGTCAGTCTAAATGAGTCCACTCCTCCCAGTCATAATAATACCCACATTCCTCGAGGCAGCGGCCGAGGAGGGGGAGTTGCAGCCATTTTTAACTCTAGTCTGTTAATCAGCCCTAAACCTAAACTAGATTATAATTCATTTGAAAGCCTCGTTCTTAGTCTTTTACATCCGACCTGGAAAACCTCGCAGCCACTTTTATTTGTTATAGTGTACCGTGCTCCTGGCCCGTATTCTGAATTTTTATCTGAATTCTCAGAGTTTTTATCCAGTTTAGTTCTTAAATCAGATAAAGTTATTATTGTAGGCGATTTTAACATTCATGTCGACGTTGATAATGACTCCCTGGCTACCACGTTTATCTCATTATTAGACTCCATTGGCTTCAGTCAGGGTGTACATGAACCCACTCACTGTTTTAACCATACCCTCGATCTAGTTCTGATGTATGGAATTGAAATTGATAATCTAAAAGTCTTTCCACAGAATCCCTCGCTATCGGATCATTATCTGATTACTTTTGATTTCTTTTTACTCGATTACACGCCACTCAGCAACAGTTACTATACTAGATGTTTATCAGATAGTGCTGTCGCAAAATTTAAGGAAAAGATTACTCCGTCATTAAATTCAATACCAAGTCCCTCAGTAACAGAGGTTTCCCGTGCCGACTTTAACCTCTCCCAAATTGATCATTTTGTTGATAGCGCCGTAGGCTCGCTGCGAACAACACTTGACTCTGTAGCTCCTCTTAAAAAGAAGTTAAAAAAGCAAAGAAAGTTCGCTCCTTGGTATAACTCTCAAACCCGTAAGTTAAAACAAATATCGCGAAAATTTGAAAGGAATTGGCGATTAACCAAACTGGAAGAATCTCGTTTAATCTGGACAGACAGTCTCAAAACTTATAAGAGGGCCTCCGCAATGCCAGAGCAAACTATTACTCAGCATTAATAGAAGACAATAAGAACAACCCCAGGTTTCTTTTCAGCACTGTAGCCAGGCTGACTGAGAGTCAGAGCTCTATTGAGCCTTGTATTCCTTTAGCCCTTAGCAGTAATGATTTTATGAGCTTTTTTAATGACAAAATTCTAACTATTAGAGGCAAAATTCATGACCTCCTGTCCTCAGATAGTACCTATCTAACCTCAAACACAGCTGTAAGACCTAATATATATTTAGATTGCTTCTCCCCAATTTCTCTTCAAGAATTGACCGCATTGATTTCTTCATCTAAATCATCAACGTGTCTCTTAGACCCCATCCCAACTAGGCTACTTAAGGAGGTCTTTCCTTTAGTTAACACTCATATATTAGATATGATCAATATATCCTTATTAACAGGCTATGTACCACAGTCTTTTAAGGTAACTGTAATTAAACCTCTACTAAAAAAGCCCACCCTGGATCCAGAGGTGTTAGCCAACTATAGACCAATATCTAATCTTCCCTTTATGTCAAAGATCCTTGAGAAAGTAGTCGCAGACCAGCTGTGTGATTTTCTCCAGGATAATAATCTATTTGAGGAATTTCAGTCAGGATTTAGAGTGCATCATAGCACTGAGACAGCACTAGTTAAAATTACAAATGACCTTCTGATTGCTTCAGACAAAGGACTTGTCTCTGTACTTGTTTTATTAGATCTTAGTGCAGCGTTTGACACAATTGACCATCAAATTCTCTGCAGAGACTGGATCACTTAATTGGCCTAAAAGGTTCTGTACTGAGCTGGTTTAAATCTTATTTATCTGATCGTTTTCAGTTTGTTCACGTTCATAATGAATCGTCATTACGTACCAAAGTTTCGCAAGGATCTGTGCTCGGACCAATCCTGTTTACTCTATATATGCTTCCTTTAGGTAACATCATTAGAAATCACTCTATAAATTTCCATTGTTATGCGGATGATACTCAGTTGTATTTATCAATGAAGCCAGAAGAAAGCAATCAATTAACTAAACTCCATAACTGCCTTAAAGACATAAAAACTTGGATGAGCACCAATTTCCTGATGTTAAATTCAGACAAAACTGAAGTTATTGTTCTTGGCCCCAAACAACTCAGAGACTCTTTATCTGATGACATAGTTTCTCTAGATGGCATTGCTCTGGCCTCTGCCACTACCGTAAGAAACCTCGGAGTAATATTTGATCAAGATTTGTCTTTTAATTCTCATTTAAAACAAACCTCACGGACTGCATTTTTTCATCTACGTAATATTGTGAAAATTAGGCCTATCCTGACCCGAAAAGATGCAGAAAAATTGGTCCACGCTTTTGTTACCTCAAGGCTGGATTACTGTAACTCTCTATTATCAGGTAGCTCTAGTAAGTCCTTAAAAACTCTCCAGCTAATTCAGAATGCAGCAGCACGTGTACTAACAGGAACTAAGAAACGAGATCATATTTCTCCTGTTTTAGCTTCTCTGCACTGGCTCCCTGTAAAATCCAGAATTGAATTTAAAATCCTACTGTTAACTTATAAAGCTCTAAATGGTCAAGCTCCGTCATATCTTAGAGAGCTCATAGTGCCATATTATCCCACCAGAACACTGCGCTCTGAGAACGCAGGGTTACTCGTGGTCCCTAAAGTCTCCAAAGTAGATCAGGAGCCAGAGCCTTCAGCTATCAGGCTCCTCTCCTGTGGAATCATCTTCCTGTTACGGTCCGGGAGGCAGACACCGTCTCCACATTTAAGACTAGACTTAAGACTTTCCTCTTTGATAAAGCTTATAGTTAGGGCTGGCTCAGGCTTGCCCTGTACCAGCCCCTAGTTAGGCTGACTTAGGCCTAGTCTGCCGGAGGACCCCCCTATAATACACCGGGCACCTTCTCTCCTTCTCTCTCTCTCTCTCTCTCTCTCTCTCTCGTATCCTATTACTGCATCTTGCTAACTCGGCCATTCTGGATGTCACTAACTCGGCTTCTTCTCCGGAGCCTTTGTGCTCCACTGTCTCTCAGATTAACTCATATCACAGCGGTGCCTGGACAGCGTGACGTGTGTGGTTGTGCTGCTGCCGTGGTCCCGCCAGATGCCTCCTGCTGCCATCATTAGTCATTAGTCATACTTCTTCTGTTATTATACACATATGATTATTGTCACACATGTACACTGCCAGATATTAATACATACTTTCAACATATTGTACCACAGTAGCCAGAACTATAACTATAATATTATTACTTTCAATAATGTTGTTGTAAGCTACTGTCATTACCTGCATCTCTCTCTCTCTCTCTCTCTCTCTCTCTCTGTCTCATTGTGTCATACAGATTACTGTTAATTTATCATGCTGATCTGTTCTGTACGACATCTATTGCACGTCTGTCCGTCCTGGAAGAGGGATCCCTCCTCAGTTGCTCTTCCTGAGGTTTCTACCGTTTTGTTTCCCCCCGTTAAAGGGTTTTTTGGGGAGTTTTTCCTGATCAGCTGTGAGGGTCATAAGGACAGAGGGATGTCGTATGCTGTAAAGCCCTGTGAGGCAAATTTTGATTTGTGATATTGGGCTTTATAAATAAAATTGAATTGAACTGAAAAGTTTGTTTGCAGAGACGAGGAGACGCCCTGCAGCTGAACTGGTCACACTGCTGCTCCACCAAACTCTCTGCTGGTTTCAGTGGACTTTACTTCAGCGTCTCGTGACTTTCTGATCCTTCACACGCAGACAGGAACTGTTGGGACATATTTCAGTGTGGGAGGGATGAAGAGCAGAACTCACTGTTACATCAGCCGAGAGAACATCTACTTAAAGCGTGGAAACTGAGACTGAAGTGAAACTGAGGCCCCGCCCACCCACACCCACAGCTCATTAGAAATAAGTCACATGTTCATGTTGAATTTAGCTGAGTGCAGCTGGTCTTTATACACAAACATGAAAATGGCTGCATGTCATCAGGAGGACTGTAACAGCTGATCTCTGCAGCAAATACACCAGATACTCTGACTTTATCACAACATGTTGAATATTGCATTTCCTGCTGTGACCTCCTGCTGTGACCTCATGCTGTGACCTCATGCCAGACGAGACACCAGCCACTCCAAGAAAACAAATGAAAGCTGCTTTGATGATTCAGAGTCTACCTGTCAGGATTATATATAATCCCTGTGTGTCTCACTTTACATGACACACTGTGTGTACCATACACACTGCGTACAATCCATGTTGAACTGACACAAGCAGTGCGCTTCATTTTCTTACCTTCACCTCGGGTGTCTACGTCGCTGGAGGCCATCATGTTGGGTCAGGTGGTTTGGTGGGCGGCTGGGCGTGGTCGCTCCCAGCCTCACAGATCCTACAGCTGGGGGATCAGGGAGTCCAGCATTGACAGCTACACACTGTAGAACAGAGAGCGTAGTTTGGTTTCATGACTCAGAGTATCTGAAGCCTTAAAAACACACAGTGACACAAACTAAGTGAGTGATGGAGGCAGCAGCTCTCATGTGTCTGTCAGTGAGTGTGGAGGCTTCACAGAGAGCAGCAGGGCCCCTACAGCTGAGGGCCACTCACAGTCATACTGTTTAAGACTTGTTAATGTCACCTCGAGTAAAACTGAAGACCAGAAAGAAAATAAAACATGAACAGACATTGGTCATTAGGATCAGAGAGCTCGGACACATGTGATGTTTGTTGGTGGGTTCTCAGTGACTGTGTGTTTGTCTCTCTGCATGTGGGACTCACGCCATGATTCCTGTCGTGAGCTTGAAAAACTTCTTGCATCAAGTACACTGAGCCGTCTGCAGTGAGCTACACTGACTGTGCATCCATGCCCTGGTCACATGACCCTCCTACAAGCTGTCCAGAGTACAGAGACAGTGAGGGTCGCAGCCATACTTCAGCTTTAAGGTATGCTGTCATATAAAAGCTCTGATCCACTGTTTCCAATGTCGACTCATGGCAGGTGTGCTCACACGTTACAACAACGCTGTCGTGATGCACACGTGTTCCTGAGCGCCTGGTTGTCAGGGCGTGACGGCTGCACCCTGAGATAAACAGAGTTTGACTTTTTGAACACATCAGCCTGCACCGCATGTCATGTGATGAGGACCAACCAATCACAGCCCACACATATCTTTCCATCTTCAGTAAATATCAGTGTGTGATACATATGGAGGAGAAGCTGATGATGTCAGTGCAGAGCCGTCAGAGCGTCACATCTGTCGCACAGACACACAGGAAGTAGATCAGCTCTGACCTCAGGGTTTCAGGTAAACAGGCTGTAATATGGTGTTTGTTATGGTTGCTTAGCAACCTCAGATGCAGCCTGCCTCCATGCTCTGGACAGTTGGCACAGAGGAGGCACCAGAGTCACACAGAGCGCCTGACCTCATGTCTTCCAGGTGGTCAGAGACACAGCATGTGTGCAGCCCTTCAGAGTCATGCAGATGTTTTTGAAATAAGAATGCAGATGTTGACTGTGGTGATGGAGGCAGGTTGTTGTCCTCTGAGAGTGTGTGTGTGTGTGTGTGTGTGTGTGTGTGTGTATGTTATAAAGTGAAATCAATGTGTGATGAACAGGGCTGCAACAGACGATCGGATCAGGTCCATTCAGAGCACAACCTGCAGTCTTTTCTGGCTCTAAGCTTCAGGCTGACGGCCCGACATGTTGGACGGTCTTTGAACACAGCACCTGACCTCAGCGCACTGAGCCGCGGTGTTATGTAAGAGCAGCACGATGGCTGTGAGTTGAGACGGAGTGTGAGAACATCTTCATGACCTGTTGTTGTTGCAGCTTCTAATCACACATGGATTTGCACAGAGGCTTTATGTTCCACTTGCTGGTTCACAGTGACGAGGACGACAGGAGAGTTCAGACTGTGGCCAACCACAATGTTTGCGTTTCCCAGCGCTGATATCTTTGCGTCTAATGAACACACTTCCTTAATCTCCTCGTCACAGCATTAGTGTTCAGTGTACAATGAGTTCAGAACAGCTTGTGAACCTGGAGCGTATTTACAACGTGGACTTTAGAGCTCCTACAGAGACAATAAAAGCTTTGCAGCACTTTAACACTGTGAGCTGTGGTGTCTTTAACGTTACACAGTAAATACTAATATCATGAAAACAGAGAGTCTCAGGCCTGAGCACATAGGTGCAGGCTGATTCCTCCTGCAGACGAGGTTCAGCAGCCGTCATGCACAAAGTGACTTCAACAACAGCTCCACAGTGAGTGTGTGTGAATCCTGAGCTGCTCAGACACTTTCACACTGAGTCGTGACATTAGAGGCCTAAACTCAGCACCATGGAGATGCTAATAGCACGCGCTGCCATTTCAGGCCTCGGCACTTTAAAGTGAAACACAAAGGCCATTAACACGTTGACCATCTCTCCACCACTGAACACGTTCACGACTCATCAATCAGGACAAAACTCATTTCCTTCAGAGAAAAATAAAGTGCGGCCTCTTCAGTAAAGCTCAGCACTGCGTTCATCATCATAAATCTGTTCTTTATAATGTTGCTCTGTTACATAACATCACCCTCACAGTTTCATGTTTGACTTAGTTTGTCTCTTAAACACTGGCTGCTTACTCATCTTTAATAATACTTTACTTTTTCATATGATGTATGCTTATTTCATTTTATTTATTCAAAAACAGAAAACATATTGATCGATTGATTGACAGATTGGGAACGCGCTATCAGCTGACAACAGCTTTAAAATGAAACATCAGCATCGGCATGAAAACGTTTCTGCTGATGTGACGGGCCAATGAGGTGATGCCTCAGTGATGACGCTGTAATGAGGTGAAACAGATCAGACTCTGTGAGGGACACTTTGATCCAAACCTGTTACAGCAGGATGGATTTGACAGTTTCCTTTGAAAATGTTACATAAAAATAATCACGGCATATTTTTCATTTTTTGTTTTGCCCGCTGGACATTTTGAAAAGTGTTGTGTTTTATGTGTGTGTGTGTGTGTGTGTGTGTGTGTGTGTGTGTGTGTCACCAGGACCGTCACAGTGTGAGCAGGCGTAATAATAATGATATGTGTGATGTTCTCTGCAGCTGGGTGAAAAAACATATGTGCATGTATCGGCATCAGCAATCGGCCAAAATGAGAGTTGGAAAATACCAGCAAAAATCCAATATCATGCATCTCTGATCCAATCATCTGCAGCTTGTGCAGAATAATCCAAGTCTCATTTATCCAGTAAAACGCTCACTACGTCACAACACTCATGACTTTTCACAAAAATAACCCTTCGTCCTGTTGTCTGACTCTGAAGAAAGAAGAAAAGTTTCATTTTCAGTTCTGTTTTAACTCACTACACTCAGACTGCTTACTCTGCACAGCCCACAGTGCGACGCCCGTCACATGTCCCACTGACACTGTGGTGAAACAAGAGGTATCAGATCCTCCACACCATACTGTTAATGCAGAACAGATCAACTACATGGTTTCCTCCACCTCCAGCACTCTCTGACTCTACTGACATTAAACCTTTAAACACTCTCACTGAGTCATACAAACACTGAGGAACTCCACAGCAGAGCAACATTCAAGATTCACATTCAACATCTGCCCCAAACACTGAACTGCTCTTCTTCTGTAGAATTAAAGGAGGTCTGTCTTCTTCCAGCCATAAAACCTGTGTGCAGTCGACCTTCATGTCTGTCTTTGACCACAGAGACATTCATGTCCTGCTGCCACATCAACACTAACAGGACCAGACACACCAAACTGATGTCAGAGGACTGGCAGTGATGAAGGCCCCCTGCTGTGTCACCTGACGTTACTGTGTCTCGGCCGGCAAGCTGCACCTGAACACACCACGAGGACTACAGCCGACAGCCAACTGGCATGTGCAGTGCGTTCTGTGCAGGGCTGCAACGCTGTGACATTTTCACGGTGCAACAGTCTCTGAAAATGTCACGTTTCACCGTATTACAGAGTTATTATCAGTGTGAAGGATCCTTAATGAAAACAGAAGGTTACTGTTGTTTAACATTTTATTACTGTAACTGAAACATTTTGTTCATGAAGTTTTGTAAAAAGTCTCGTCTTAGAAAATAACTCAAAGAGGAGATTTCCTGTCCAGTTGCAGACATACACTGTATGATAACTATCTATTTCATGTGTGTGAGAGGAAACAAGGACACATATAATCTGGATGTCTGAGTGTCCTTCATCAAACACTCACTCTCCTGCACCCTAATGAACTTCTCTGTCCCACTTTGTCTCTTTCCTGTGTCAGTTTATGGTGTAAATGAAGTTCGGTTAAAATAAAAGTCCTCTGTTACGTTCACGTTCTAAGTGTGGGACACATGCACAGAATCTCAATACTAATAACTCTCCACCTACGACCTCGTGCATCTTGGAGCTCTACGGCTCATCACAAAGGACTCATCTCATACTGATCATTGTGTTCACACTGTTAGATGGAAGAAACCAAACCACCTGACATCTCTTCAGGCTCTGAAATCCTGCAACGATGGTAAAAATGCAGTTTCTGTTGAACTCTGGAGATCACTGATTGTGACACAGCGCAGAACTGGTTTCAGGTATTTAAACTGCCCTGAAACACTGCCGTCAGGGGTTTGAAACAGCTTCAGTCTCTGATGGTTTTATAATGACTCTGAGTGTTTCTTTATTTCCCTGTTCATGGTGCGGTCGTGTTGCTCCTGCTGAGTGTCCTTGTGTCTTGTTCTCAGGACTCTCAGATCTTAATCTGCCTGATTATGTTCATAAAAACAGCAGGTGATCAGCATTTCTTCTTTAAAGTTTACAATTAATCAGTATTTAAAATACCTATAATTCAGTTTCTTTGGACTAATTGTTGAAATGATCATTTCAGTTTTAAAGCTTATGTTTCCCTTTATTATTATGATGTCATATTTGTGTGCCACACCCTTAAAAATAAAGTGTGGGGACAGTATGCTCTCTATAGAGCAATGAGCCACAGTTTCCTTTTCCCAGACATTATGTCACTTCAGCTAAAACAAATATTGACCTTTACACTGGAGGGTCTGAGCGTCAGTAGAGTCAGTAGTGTCAGTAGAGTCAGAGGGGTCCACAGCTCACCGGTGGAAGATTTTGTGAGGTGGGCTGTTAGAAATCTACTACTGCTCCATGTGGCCAACACCACTGAGATGGTGACGGACTTCAGAGGAAAGAAGACGCTTCAAACCCTCTGAGTGTTCTGGGAGAGGATGCTGACGACCTGAGCGTCCTCGTGAAGACCTGTACTGAGGCTGTATATACGAGGAGGATGAGCAGAGTCTGTTTCCTGAGGAAGCTCAGATCCTTCAGCAAGATGTAGACGCCCTCACACCAGCTGACACCAACTGACCCACGCTGCATGAAACACCTGCTAACATCTGGCTTTTTAATGTGACAGGTTACAGTCTGCTAACACAACACTCAGGTGAACACACTGATGTTGGAGACGTGCAGCTGCAGCCTCGTTCTTTTGTAGTAGGGCTGTCAACGAATATTCTAAATTTGAATTTAAATTTTCGAATTTCAAAAAAAAAATGGACCTTTGGATGTGAAAATTGGTATTCGATTGTGGAGGTAAAAAAAACACCACCGCAGCTGTCCTCTTTGCGAGTGTGCGTTGGCCTGGGCCGCTGCACTGAATGCACAGCATAAACGCCAGGGCCACTCCGCCCGCGGAAGTGCTGCTGGTCGACAAGAGGTTCTGCTGTCAGCTGTGGTCTCCGTCACCCCCCGGCTTGACACATTCGAAAATAGACCAGACACCAAAACGAAGCTGCGCAGCGCTCGTAGCCAGTGTGGATGACACAATCGGTTAACATGGGCGGTGTGGCCATGGGTCAGAGAGGGGGGCGAGCGAGAGGTCCGCGATCGTTTATAACGTAATGTTATAGATAATTGTTTTATGTGTTTTAATGTGTAGGTATGTTAAGACGTTTATGTTGAAATAAAAATACCTACAGGTAGTTATGTTTCCTCGTATTAGTTTGCCCTCTTGTGGACATAATGCGAAAAAAAAAATTTGAATGGTTCGAACCTATGAGTTATTTTAGAAGGAATATTCGAACGTCATTTTTGAGCAATTTTGACAGCCCTAATTTGTAGCCTACACAACATGTACTTATGAACCACGCCCACCACTAGTAAGGACACACCCACCAACGTGATGGTTATCCGAGCCGTGCTACATGTCACACTGTAGTGAACACACATGAGGCCAAAGAAACAAGTGACAGGGTTTAACCCTTCCCGTTACCATTACCCCATGCACCTCTCTTTATAAGCTAGTACAGAGCGAGCTGACGGCTGCCCTGCAGGCCGGTGTGGGGGGCAGGACTTCTTCAAATAGTGGTGGTAAAATAAATAAACAAGTGTTTGACATGTCTTCCTCTTTCTCACCACTTCCTCCCCCCTCATAAACAGCAACCAGTCCCTCGATCCTCACTGCTCTGTCAGAGGACTGTGGTCATGTTGAACAGCCTGTGAAGCAGTGTTTTACATGAAGTATCAGTGTGTAACTTCCTCCTGACACCTGGCACCTCTCTGCCGTCACACCTGCATCACTGTGAGGTGGACTGGACCAGACCCTCAGCCGGCCCGGTTCTGGCCCCCGGGCCGTGTGTTTGTTTTAAAGGGGCTAATCTTTGACCAGTGTGTGTGTGTGTGTGTGTGTGTGTGTGTGTGTGTGTGTGTGTGTGGCCTCAGAGGACAGGCTGATAAAACAAACACGCAGGACAAACATTAGTGATGGGATCTGTCCAGGAAACTACACCGTCCAACAAGCTTATGATTAATGGAGCTGTGCACAGACAGACAGACAGACAGGGACACGGGACACGGGAGGTTCATTACACTGGGCTGCGGTGTCTTCTGTACGATCCGTCCCACACACGGAGACACACACGGAGACACACAGAGACACACACACACAGAGGGATTGAAATAGCGCGTAGACGTGGCTAAAACGAGACCAGCTAGCTTCAGACTGACAGCAGATGCTAACTGTAGCTAGCATGGAGCGCCAGCTGCCTGTGATATCAAACAGCTACATCAGCCTCCGTTATGTATACAGCCTAAAGCTAAGTTAGCACCGTTAGCTCTCATATATGCTCCGATGCCATCTTTGTGTCCATAAACAGTCCGGCTGCTCGGCTCCTACCTCCGGTAAACCCGCTGTTGTCTCCCCGCTCCTGGTGTCGGTCTGACCGGATCGGAGGTTGATGTCTCCGCGGACTTGTTATTTTCCTGAGGCCGACATGTCTGGGTGGATCCAGCGGGAAACAGCGCACTGATTGACGGTATACCAGGAGGCTCTCCGCGGCTCCTGTGGCTCCTGTTCGGCTCCCAGTCCGACACACAGGGGCGCGGTCACGTGACCCGCCCGACGTGTTGTGTCACGCTCTGTGTTCGACGTGTTGTTGCCATGGATACGGATTATACGTTACTGCGTTGCGTTTAAAATGTCTTTACGTTAGGGCTGAAGCCCAAAATATATCAGTCTGCAATTACAATAAAATAATAAATAATTAAAATAAACAAATAGATTTATTATTATTATTATTATTATTATTATTATTATTATTATTTATTATTACTATTACTATTATTTATTTATATATTTTGTTTCATTATTGCTATGTTCTGTGTGTAATGTTGATTTTTTTTTTTCATGTACTATGTTGTATTTGGCTGCAGTATCGGTGAAGAACCCGAGACACTGTTCAAATGCATGTTCAAAATCTTCGGTCCAGATTAACAATAAGGTTAACCTTTTATTTATTATCATTTTATTTACAGTCATAAAGGACCTAAAATAAAAAACAAAATACAGGTGGTCATTCAGGAATTATTCATACAGACATAGGGCCTTTACAACTTCACAGCATTTCACACATTATCTATTTATTTTATTTGTATTTATGTATTTATTTATTTGTAAATAATCATCTCATTTAGAAATGCAGAGAAATGGGACTGGTTTTCAAAAGATAGCATTTTCAATAAAGTTAATGTCTTGACTCTTAAAATAAAAAGTGATCCTGGAAACGCACACACTCACAGCAACAAAGGAAAAACTGATAGTTGTTTTTGTCTTTGGTACTCTTGTAAAAAGAGGAAGTACACTCACCTACAGGTCACCAGAATAAGAGCTGTAAAGTAAAACGGGTTTACGTTTATAATAAAACAGGAAATTCAAGTCACATTATCTCTAAATATTAAATGTCAACTCTTGACTCAAAAATGCTGCAATAAAAAAAAAAAAAAAAAACCAAATAATTTGTGCCTCTTTTTATTCATACCGGATATCCGGTTTCTCCGTTGACAAAAGCTAGCTTCACTGTGAGCAGGTAACAGGTTGTGAGCTGCACCTCAGGAGGATCAAACATTAGCTGACAGTGAGCCGGGGCGACAGTCCGCAGCTGTTTGTGCCACATCTCTGCAAATATGACGGTGAGTCACTGTTACCCGCATAGACATATATACGTCTATGGTTACCCGTATATTAGCTTTAACTTAGCTTCAGGGCTAAAGTTAGCTTAGCATTCTGTCTCTGTGTGATGCTAATTAGCCTGGAAGCTAACTGCTGCCTGTTCACTGAATGAAGTTAATAATCACTTCCATTGATCCCAGAAAATCGATTCTCTTCGTGGAGCTGATGGAGCAACACTGAGCACATGAAGTGAACATTAATGCCTCAGCTCAGTTTTGATTCTTGATAAGTTAGAGTCAGATCAACTTCATTAATCCGCGGGAACTCTACGTGTATGTGACTGCAGCTGACGTCACATCAGTGGTGTTGACTCTGCCGTCGTCATGTGACACTGTTTAATTGATATTAAATCTGATCTCACAGAAAGAGATCTTCACTTACTGTTTATGGATGTGTTACAACAGGTGGTGACGTCATGAATTTATTGATTAAGTAAAGAAATAATTGTTCAAACTTTTATCTCTGGCAAACAGTTGTTTACTTGATACACAGGTAAACATGCTGCAGTAGGTCAAGAATAGTTTTATGAACCAGAGAGTGCTGATGATAAAGTCTGAAGACAGTTACACAACCTGAGCGTGCAGTGAGACACAGTGATGAATCAGGGGCTTACACAAGCCTCCACAGTGACTCAGCACTTCATTTCTCTCAAACTCTGGAGTGGTTTTCAAACTAAAGGATCGTTGTGTCTCTCTGTGGTCGGTAATATGACATCAGACCCTCTCATATCTGAGCAGTCTCAGCTTTCACCTTCACACAGAAGAGTTAGACTCAGCTGAACAGGTCCTCTTGTTCCTCTGTCCGTCTCACTGAATCAGAGTTTGGGTCTCGGTCGGCCTCGGTGGACCTGGGTCCAACACTGAATGTAAAGCAAGTGATGTGATGTGCAGTGTGTGTGTGTGTGTGTAGTATGTTTGTGTGTATTTATGTCAGACAGCGTACGGCTGAGGGCTGCAGGACACATTTCAGACAGTATTCTGATAATAAAGTCAAATGAATGTGTCTCCAACAGAAGCACGAGTTTGAGGTGGAGATGACGTGCGAGGGATGTTCAGGAGCCGTCACCAAAATCCTCAACAAGTTGGGAGGTGAGACAGACGGCTCCTCTCATGTTCTTACTCTGTGCTGTGAGAAGAGACAGAGACGTCAGTGTTTATATCACAGTCCTGTGTGGTGTGTGTTCCCTCAGACCCCCCAACAACACAACACAACACAACACAACACAACCCTTTAACACTTAAAACAAAACATCCTTTACATTTAGTTTTTTTTCCCCCATGACGACATTCTTCTCTTAAAGGTAGTGCAGAGTTCACCTGCTGTCAGGTGAGAGGACTCACTGAGGCTTGTGACAGCTGCTCCTGCTGAGACAAGAATAAAAGCCTGCAGACAGCGTTTATTATTTGAATTCCTGACTGATCAAACATTGTGTTTAAAGATGCAGGTGTTTAATATTTTCACACATTATTATCTGTCCACGTGCTTTTGTCTATGAATATTGAGGTCGACTTTAAGAACCGACATTAGCAGTAGTTTAACTCCTCGTCTTCACTTTTAGAGGAGGCTGCAGGTACAGACTGAACCACAGTGACATCATGCTAACAACAACAACAACAACAACAATCAGAAAACTGTCAGTTTATTTCAACTGTGGAGACGTGAAATCAGCAAACGTGTTTACTTTCAGGCATAACTCTAACATTTGAAGACACTTGCTGGTCCGACCTGTCTGACGTCTCTGCTGTGATTAATTTCTGTTCTGTCGTCTCTGACAAACCTTCTGACACAGCAGCTGAGAAACGGGACTGGACAGGCCGCTGCAAAATGTGTTGTTGGCCACATAAAAGAAATCAATATCAGTTTGAGCGTTGGCTGTATTTGAATATTTTCACAGCTTTAGCTCACACACTAACTGGTCACAGCCACAGCAGACCAGTAAGTCCAGTGTTCTGCTGAGTTAAATGTTTCTGTCAGTGGAGTCTGATGGTTTTGATTTAATGACTTCAGTTCCTCTGATTAAATTCTGACTGACAGCAGAGTGGAGCTGTGAAAATATTCTTGTTATAGCGAACACTTCAACAGTTTCTAGTGAGGCCTGTTTTTTAGGTGGCTAAAAACAAATCAGCTAAGGCAGCGTTTGCTCAGCTACGTTTTATTTTATGTACATGATGCAGAGGTTTATATGTGGAAGTTATTCTGTGCCTCTGCACCGGTGACCAGAGGCTTTATGTGCCTGGTTGTCCGTCTGTCTGTCCCATCCTTGTGAGCTTCTTCAAATTTGGTGCAAACGTCCACTTGGACTCAACTATGAACGGATCAGTTTTTGGATGTCAAGGGTCAACTTCACTGTGACATCATCATGTTTTCTGTCCATTATTCAGCGTCGTATCTGGGGAACAAATATTCTAAATACACGTACACTGATAATAATAGTTTTAGTGAGCTTTTTTTTAGGTGGCTAAAACAGATCAAGTAAAGCAGTGTTTGTTCTGCGCAGATTGATTTTATGCAGATGACAGGAGGGTTTTTACCAGTTAAGTTATTGTAAATAAACATTGTGAATCGGTCTGTGGCTTCATCTCATGCTGAGATGCAGACATTTGTTTCATTTGCTTTTCCTACTAACTAATCTTAGATTATTTCTTTATAATATCAGCAGCTGATAGGTACGATGTAATGTTGAATAAAGCTGCAGCTCTCTGCTCTCAGAGAGTCCAGTGAAAGTGCAGTTTGAAGCTTTTACAGGAGCTCACATGACATCACATCCCCTCGTGACTCCTGTGAGTCTGACTCAGCCAACATGTCACCTGATGCTGTTACACTTTTACACTACATTATGTCGTTAAACACACCTCTGTTTTTCTGGCCTTTACCAGCCTCACAGTCTGACACGCTCCTTCATTCAGAGCCTCTCACACTGTCACATCCTGTCATGATGCTACATTAGATTTACTTTGTTGGAGAACTGGAGCGTGTGATGTCGGCCTTACACACTCGCCTCTCATTCCCACAGTCTCCTCCCACTGAAACATCTCGGCGAACCAACGGAGGCTGGTAGAGAGTTGGAAATGTAAAGTTTGGGTCAAACACGCTTTATCTTTATGGATCATATTGATGCTGAAGTGACAGAATACCGTCCACACATGAGGCTTTCTCTGGTCTCTCTACAGAGCTGGAAGGAATCGTTCATGTGTCAGAGTTTCCACCAGGAGCATGATGGGACATCAGCTCTGGAGGAGTCTAGTTGGAGTCTTTAAAAACCTCACGTCGTCCTCAGATGTCAGACACTTTAGTCTTTATAAAGTCTTGTAAAGGCTTGTAGTGTTTGGGAGGTGTATCATTCAGTCTGTAGGACCCTGAGTGTTTCCACTGCTGCTGCCTCTTGAGTCCCTCTCTGTTGTCTGTCCTCTCAGTGGAGACGTTTGAGATTGACCTGCCGAAGAAGCTGGTTTGGATCGAGTCTGACAAAGACGTGAAAGTTCTCGAGGAGGCGCTGAAGAAATCTGGGAAGGAGGTCAAGTACGTCGGCCCCAAATGAAGGAACCTGCTCCGCACAGAACAGGTGACAGGACGGGGAGGACGTGTTAAACTTCACATAGATTTATGTTTATGATCTCCATAAACCTGCTGAAATCTGACCACCACACAAGATGGGAATTATTAATACTAACTTTATTAATATAAAAAGTTCAGCTTGATTCAGTCGACCATAAAGACAGAGAAATATACATGTTGTTGATGTGTGTCTGCAGCGTTCAATTCACTTGGTGTAACTCCTGCAAGTCGTGTTCATGATCAAAAATTAAACTGTTGACACAGCTCAGCTGACCTCCTCCATCTCTGTGTGTGTGTGTGTGTGTGTGTTTTCTGTAGGAAGTCACTGCTGCTGATGCAACGTGAAGATTTAAGCTGGAATTCAAGTCCGATGGATCCTGAGAGACCTCCCCCACCCCTCACCTTCCTTCCTTAGATGCCAAACCTCCATCCTTAAGCTCACACGCACAAAAACCCCTCTTGGATGCAGATCTTCTGTCAGTGTTGTTTGTGATGTCATCATGATGTCATGATGACGTCATGATGCCATCCATCTGAAAAGAGAAAAAACCATCTCCTTTATGTACAGCATCATTCTCTCCATCCTCTGATTTAGTTTGTCTTCCATGTGATGGAGGATGAAGTGATGAGGTCATGATGTAGTGATGTCACCACTCTGGAATTTCTAACATTGATGCCACATGTCAGTCTGTGTGTTGTTTCTGTTATTCTTTAGTTTACTGCACCATCTGTGTCCAGCCGCTGCTCGTTCTATGATCACAGCTGGTAACGCCGTCCCAAGTCAACAACGTTGCTGTGGAGACATTGTGCCCGCCCAGACTGGAGGGTGTAGCCATGTTTCCACAGTTGGGATGGCCTTACCAGCTGCAGTCACAGAAAGAGTGGCGCTGCCAGCACCTCCCAGCACCTCCCAGCACCTCTGACAGGAGGGAGCTCTGAAATGAGGAGCTACAGACTCACAGGGTCAGTGGAGGACTAAAAGGAAATGACTCATTAAATTTCACCTCATTTATGTTTACTTCTTAAATATTAACCAGTTAATGGACGTCAGGCTACTGGAACTAAAACTGAAATCCCTATTTGATGTTATTTTTGATACCACAGGGCAAATTGACAGTGTGGACATGAAATAAATACAACAAGACTGTAACCTGTCTTTACTGAGTGTCAGAGGACAGAAACATTCACAGTCAGGTCCCTCTGTGTCCAAACTGCAGTGAAGATGAAACCGTTCAAATAATCTGAATCATTATTGATAAATTAGTATTTGTGATGTCACTGTTACAGTGACGTTGTTCCTCCTCCAACACGGTGGCCTCAGTCACTCACTCTCCTATATCCAGATTTACTTACAGATATTTAGAGAACAAAGTCAGTTTTTATTAATCCGATCCTTCCCACCGTGTCACTTCTGTCACATGATGTGTCACATGTGTTAGCGTGATGACTGACAGAGGCAGGGAATGATCTTTAATGTGACGCCCAGCTGTAGGATCAAACATCAGGACGTTCACACTCCGATCTGAAACACGGCTGCAGATTTCCTGGGCTGTAAAACACACTGAACGATCAGCTGTGACCTTCACTCACTATTGTTTCACATGTTGGATCTGACATGAGTAAAGACGATGTGTAGATCTGCACCGAGGGGGACACTCAGTCCATCTGCTGGACATGAATTTATCTAACTGCCTCCTTTACACTACGATGACTCATTAATACTACAGCTCATATAATCATGTTCATGTCTCTGTTTCTGTTCAGGACCTGAAGTGTTTGTTGATTTAGTTATTTTGGGGCGAAGACAGGTCCCACCCTCTGCTGAGCGTTTGTAATTGTCTGAATAAACAGTGTGAACGCACACAGGGGAAATAAAACCTCTTCTGCCTCACCACAGCAGTCGACTGCTTTATTACTGGCTCTAAAGCTTTACTGGGATTTTAATGCCTCTGATAGTAAACACAGGGTTTGTAGTGTTTAATAAAAACGGTGACAAAAAGCTGATTATGGTTGAAGAGAGTTTGTGAGCAGGACGCAGGAGAACAGTCTCTGAGGTTCATCTTCTCTGTGCTGAAGATCGTTTATAGAAACCAACGTCCAGTGTGATGACAAATAATCATTAACTCATAATACAACTAAAAAAAGACTTTGTATTGGAAAAATTCTGACTTAGTCAAAATATTGATTTTGTATGTCAGAATAATGAGTGTCTAAACATGATGACATAGCATCAAAATAATGAGTTAGTTTATAAAATGAGAGGATGGTCATTATCTAGAAAAAAAGTTTCTGATCATTCTGACTTACAGGATCTTTTTTTATTTATTCATCATTGGTGGGTTTGAGCTTCTGTAACGTGTGTGTGTGTGTGTGTGTGTGTGTGTGTGTCCTGATACTGAATGAGACAGAAAGAGCTCTGGTGTATGTTTGATATGAGAACATGAAACCATCACACAGCTCTGTGTGCTCAGTATGTGAGCGTGTAACATGTGAAGGACACGTCACATCAGATATGCCGGTTTCCATTTTCAAACATTTTCTGTTTCACATTATGAAGAAGAAACAAACACACTGTTTACATTTAAATTTACATCGACTTCAGCTCTGCATTAACACAGTCATCCCACACAGACTGATGGAGAAACTTCTCCTCCTAGGTTTAAACCCCACCATTTGTCACTGGGTCCTGGACTTCCTGACTGAGCCGCCCCAGTCAGTACATGTTGGGAAAAACACCTCCAGCTCCATCACACTGAGCACCAGGTCCCCTCAAGGGTGTGAGCTTAGTCCTCTGTTGTTCACACTGTTGACACACGACTGTGCGCCCAAACACAAAGACAACCTGATCATGAAGTTTGCCGATGACACGACAGTTGTGGGTCTCATCAGTAAGAAGGTGCAGGGAGGAGGCCGAGCTGTTGGAGCGCTGGTGCAGCGACAACAACTTGGTGCTAAATGTGAACAAAACTAAGGAAATGATAATTGATTTCAGAAGGTCACAACCTGAGCATGCACCTCTCTGCGTCAGCAACCAGGCAGTGGAGAGGCTGGAAAACATCAAGATCACCAGTGACCTTTCCTGGTCTGACAGCACCAGCTCACTGGTACAAAGAGACTTGACTTCCTGAGGAAACTCAAACAGGCCTCACTCACCACCAGCATCCTCACCACATGTTACAGAGGTGCAGTACAGAGTGTGCTGACCAATGGCATCTCCACATGTGAGGCTGACAACAAATCTCTGCAGAGGGTTGTAAGATCTGCAGAGAGGGTGACTGGAGCCTCACTCCCCTCAGCGTGGGAGATGTTCCTGAAGCGTTGCAGGAACGGGGCTCTGAACATTGTGAGGGACTCTAAACACCCTCCTCCAGCTGCTGCCCTCTCAGAAACGTGACCGCAGCATAAAGTGCTCCACCAGCAGGCTGCTGAGCAGCTTCCTGTGTCCAACTGAACTGTTCAAACTGTATTCTGTCTCTTATTTATTCACTGCATTAGTTTTTATTCAGTCTTTTTTTTAATTCTAGTTTATCCAGTGTGTTGCCAGATGAGGTGATCCTGGAGAAACGCCCTGTCGTTTTGTTTTTACAAGCAAAATGACAATAAAGATTTGATTGATTGATTAAAGGAGGTGACTGAAGTCCATCAGTCACTTATTGATTATTATCTTTAAAGTGATCATGTTGGATCAGCAGCAGAACAGTGACATACAACATCACTGAGTGTTACAGAGGAGCGGTCAGATTAGTTTCAGATGTTTGTTTTCACCTCCATCATTTAACCATGGAAAGGACAGACAGTCAGAGCAGGAGGGAGCAGTGATGAGGACACGTTGCAGCCAGGACTCGTCAGGAAACATCAAAAAGAGTCAGTGTTCCCGCAGACCGACCTGACGACTGACCTGACAACTGACCTGACGACTGACCTGACGACCCTGTGTTTTCTGACACTGTGTCAGTGTGATCATCCTCTCTGCTCTCTGTTTCACCTCGTCCCTCCTGACAGAGTATTAACACCAAATGTCAGTTCATCCTCTCTGCTGTGATGCCACAAACAGACGCCATCACACACACAAACACACACACACACACACACACACACACACACACACACACACACACACTGTGAGCTGCAGGTGTGAAACTGTCCAGGCTATGCTCTGCTTTAACCACCGGGTGGCGCTGTGTGATCACCATGTCTCACTGTCTTTTCATTGGTTTGAAAAATGCAGTGTTTTCAGGTTTAAGCCGGAACTTTGCTGAAGAGCTCGACGAAGCAATCAGAGTCAGCTTCTCTCACACAGTGAGGAGATGTTAAATATTTAGATTCTTTACACTGCTGAGGGTCAGAAATCTAAAGTGTGTGTGAATCAGAAACAAAATTCAGATTTATTTTACCTGAGAAACTAAACTCTGTTAATGTGGATTAAACGGCTGTGACTCTGATTTATTGATCTGTTAATGAATCAGTTTGAACTTTTGTCCTGATCTGCTGCTTTGGGAATCTTAAAGTGTAGCGTGAGACAAAGCTGCACCTGCTCTCAGATTACAGGGACCACACCTGGTCAGAGAGAACACCTCGTCCCACCTCCTGTCCTGTGGGCGGAGCCACAACGTACCTGGGCTCAGGAGCTCCACAGCTCAGGGCTCCTTCATCCCTAGCACAGTCACTATACAGCCATGCAGCAGTGTTGCAGAGAGCTGAACTTCACACGTGTTGTTACATGGTCACATGTAGCAGTAGCTTGCGGCAGGTGCATCACCTCTGTGTCAGGCTACAATCTGATTTGAAGTTAAACAAGGACAAACTTAAAGAAAACACTTTATTGATGCTCCAGATGTGCAGATGAGGTGTCACAGCAGCAGACGGAGGTCAGGTCAGGTCAGGATACACATCAGGTGAACAGACAGAGAGCGACACAGGCCAGAACACATGAAACATCCTGTCTGTCAGTGTGACGCATCACGACGTGAGTTGATATTCATACAGTGTCATGCGTCAGTGTGTCAGGCTGCTATCACAGACAGATCCACGGCCGCCCCCCCTCTCACAGTCGGCTCCACCCTGCCTCCGTCCCCGTGAATGACACCCAGCAGGACACACACCAGCGAGGCGTAGAGCAGGGTGGCGCAGCAGATGTAGAAGGTCCAGCCGAGGTGTCGCAGCAGCTCCGGTTCCTGCTGCTCGATGGACACCAGGAAGGCAATCAGAGCGCTGGCACACAGAGCCACTGCACAGGACGAGGCAAGGAAACAAAACGCCACTTTAATGACACAGACTTTACATTCAGAGGCTCCAGGAGACAGACACGTGACCCTCCATATGGAAATGACATCTCACAGGGATGCAGTGATGTGCTGCTGTGCTCAGGTGTGACTTGTCGTGAGTTATGTCACAGGATGAAACAGGACAAAGTCACCACAGCAGACCTTTGATTGGAAACAGAGTCCCTGTGACGGACTGAGGCAGCTCCCTGGTGTGTGTTAGTATGTTTGATAACATCATATCTGTCTGTGTGTGGTGAACACTGTGACATGTTGTGTGTTATACCTGAGATGATGTTGAGGAGCAGAGCAGCGATGGCCTTCCTCCCTCTGATCAGTGCAGGTCTGACTGTGAGCAAAGCGGCCAGAGACAACAGACAGGACGCAGACAGGAACATCCAGGACAAACTGTAGCTGCCTGTAACGACACCGTCTCACATGTTCACACATCAGACTGATCACAGCGAGGAGTATCTGCAGTGAGCAGGTCATGATTTCTGCAGAGACATAAATTGATGTTTGAAAACAAAGTGCTGTTACGTTGGAGAGAAGGCAGACGTCTCTCTGGCTGACAGTAACGAGTTACATGTAATTAAAGTACGACATACTCTTCAGTAAAATGTTGATTTCTTCTGGTTGGATGATCATGAGAAATTGGAGTTTTGTTTCAGACCAGGGGTCGCGTTAATCGGATATTCTCGGTCACTGACCATTTTTTTTACAACAATGACCGGAAAATCTGAAGGCCGTCGGTCATTTTGACCGGTTGCAATTACCACCCCTGCCCACTTGGCGGCGGAGTGCACAGTCAGTGGTTTAAGTGGCTGCCGTTTTCACACTGCAGAGAAAAGGTCATTCATCTGCTTCATGTAGCGTTGTTAACATAACGCCCTGGACACACCGGACGCGGAACTGAAGCGCGGCGCCCATGTTAACCTATCTGACTGTCCACACAGGCCGCTGAGCAGAGCGGAGCGCCCACAGAGGCAGCGCTTCAGTTCGGCGTCTGGTCTATTTTTCACGCCAGCTGCGAGCGCTTCTGTCAAGCTGGATAGAGCGGATCGTACCAAACAGGAAGTCGGACACGGAAAAGACGAGAGAATCCGGCCAATTTTCAAAATAAAATAACAGCACGCACTGTGGAATGTGAGGAGAAAATACTGTGTTTATAATTTAAAATAACACAACAGTGCATAACTGAACACATTTTTCAATATCATAATCACTTCATTACAATTTTAATTTTGTGTCACCGAGCCTACAGACATAACTACATAATGCCCTGGACACACCGGACGCTTTAGTGACGCCTTAGTGCCGTCTGGTGTGTCCAGGGCGAAGCCTAATGCCACAGGTGTGTGGATGTCTGTTCATCTTTTCGTTCATGTCCTTATTAATGCACACTTTGTAACTTGCTTGTTGGATTTATTAAAAATGAACGAATGAAAACTAAATGTTTTTGAATACCTTTATTATCATTTAAAAATGAAAATTAAAATGACCGGTAAAAATAGATTATGACCGAATTTTTATGAGCCTGTCGGTCAAAATGACCGGTGATGAAAAAGTCTAGCGCAACGTCTGTTTCAGACCCTTTCCTATGGGGTCAAATCAGTCTCATAATGAATGAACTCACGCAGGATTTTTCACGAATGCACATGCTCTGGTTCGCAGTTGTATTTCGGACTCACTAATGCACACGATCTGACTTATGGTATGGTGGCGTCCTAAGTAGATAGGTGTCCCGCTCCTCCGTAAAATCTTGCCAAATTTCCTACAATAAACTAAACTACTTGACACCGAAAGTACGCTGCTGGGTCGCTGAAAACCCCCCGATGCCGTCTATGCTTGGCAAGCAGGGTAAAGGCCATGGCAAATTGAATTCACTCCGGCCAAACCGAGTGGAGAAGCTAACGTTACAGCTAATCTTAATGCTAGCGCAATGGCAGAGGAAGCTAGCAAGACCACAGATGAGAGTGCCAACTCCCAGCCAATTCTTGAAGCCATCAAAGATTTAAAAACTGAGTTCTGCAGCAGATTTGATGGAGTTTTGACGGCAATTGAAGGAATGAGGAAAGAAGTTGGTGAATGCTTGGAACGAGTTACAGTAATGGCGCAGAGACTCGCATCTCCGAGGCAGAGGACACTGTTATTAGCCTAGTAGCAAAGGTCCGCAGCCTCGAAAATAAAAACAAAGAAATGGAGGACAAGATCGACAACCTTGAAGCAAGATCCAGAAGATCAAATCTTAGGCTCGTAAACCTCCCAGAGGGCGCGGAGGGCAATGGTGCCTGCTCTTTGCTCGAGGCTTGGATCCCGGAGGCTCTGGGCATAACGTCCCTAAATATGAAGCTAACCATTGAAAGGGCTCATCGAGTCGGGCCGAGAAAAGACCCAGCCGCACCCCCAAGAACTTTAATTATGAAGTTTTTGAACGACAGAGACAATGTGATTGTCCTGAAGGAGCTTCGGAACAAAAAGGAGATATTCTACGAGGACAGAGCAGTACGGTTTTATCCTGACCTGGCGGCCGGGATGCATAAGAAGCATAAGGCTTTCGACTCCGTGAGACAGAAGCTCCGTAACATGGGTATAAGGAATGGAATACGGTTCCCTGCAAAGTTACTGCTGACCTACAAGGGCAATACACGCTCTTTCAACAAGCCAGCGGATGTGGAGGACTTCATAAAAAGCATTCAAGAGGAAGAAAGACAGGCTGAGTAACTCTAACTAACTGATAAGCTGACTAGCATAATAACTTGGCTATCGCCAACAGCCGGTGCTAATATAAATAGAAGATGGGAAGTCAGGTAATGTTATCAAAAACGTTCCTCTTGCCAAAGCTATTTTTGGCAACTTTTGCGCTAGATTCACCTGACGAGTCTGTATCAGTATTACATGCCTGTGTATTTGTTAAAGTTTAAAACTCTTTGCACTGTTTTGATAAGAAATGTCACTTGTTTTGTCTGTAAACTGAAAGCTAACTTCAACTGGGGGGTAGCACAGCCGATAATATGTATGGTTTAATGTTCTTTCCAGCATGTGACGCCCTGTTTGGTTTTTACTTTCACTTCTGGCAGAACAATTCACAGTGTAACAAGCATTTTCAATTCTTTTGATATATATATATATATATATATATATATATATGTATGTATATATATATATATGTATATATACATACACACACACACACACACACATATATGTATATATATATATATATATGTTTTTTCTTTTTTACCTTCCTTTGCCTTTTTAGTTATACACGCATATGTTTTTAGTCCATTAAATAAATATGAAAATAATAATAAAAACATTATTTATTTACTGACTGTTTCAGCACTAGGGCATACATGGAAAACTTGTTTAAACTCATTTATTCATCGGATGACTGTAAGCAATTTGCCTTTTTATTTTTTTTATTATTCATTTTTATATAGTCAAGCTAAAGCAATGAATGTCATACATAATGTCATTTCTGGGGTGACTTGGTTATTACACTTAGTTCCTTTTACAAATATACAATAAGTAGTAGAGTTTAGTTTTATTTTTCTATTCTACCACGTTAGAGATGGAGCGGTTAGCAACGCTTGACTATTCCTCACGTGGTGTGGAATGGTCACTAAGTCTACTGGAGTGTACGAGAGGGTGGGGGGGAGAAACCTGGGTGTTGGGATACTGGGTCTTTGTTTGGTGTTCAAGATGTTCTTTTATATTGTTGTTCTGGTGGGTTAAAGGTATCCTTTTACACTATATCATGAGTAATCCATCCCAAGTTAACTGCTATGTCCAGTGGGTTAGAAATTACATTTACATCATGGAACTGCAGAGGGTTGCAAAAACTTAAAAAAGTAAAACAAGTAATGGGGCGACTAAAAGATATACAGTCTAAAATCATTTTTCTTCAAGAAACGCATCTGGCAGTGAGGGAGGATTTAAAGATCAAGAGGAGGTGTATTCAGCACCTTTCACGACCCAGGTGAGAGGAGTCATGACACTTGTGCATGGCTCCATTCCACTGAATGTCACAAAGGTAATATCAGATAAAATGGGCAGATTTCTGATAATCCAGGGTACTCTTTTCACTGAAAGTCTCAATTTGGTTAATATATATGCTCCAAATCAGGACGACCCAAACTTTTTCAGCAATGCAACCCATACCAAAAGTAAAACAATTATACATCAATTCATGAAGGAACTAAATCTGAGAGACATATGGAGAGACAAAAACTCTGATGTGGCAGTGCATTCGTGTTTTTCGGGGACTCACAACTCGTACTCACGTATAGATTACTTTCTAATCTCTGCTAGTTTAGCATGTAAAATTAAGGACTGCAACTATGACAGCATGTTAATCTCAGACCATGCTACAAATAACCTGGTTTACGTAGACCCAGGACAGCAACGCGACCCCCCCAAATGGAAGTTTCAACAAAAATGGCTTCAGGACCCAGACTTAATTAGATTTCTTGGAAAACAAATAGATGAATACTTCACGATTAACACCCATGAGACATCTACAAGCACTAGATGGGAGGCATTCAAGGCCTTTCTTAGAGGCCAGATAATTAATTTACAAGCTCCAAATCTAAAAAAGCCAAACAAAAAATATTATTAGAGGCAAAAATTAAAACGATGGAGGATATTTATTTCAGAAACCCATGTCCTAAGATTCATCAGGATCAGCATCCAAAGCTGCTGCTAACTTATTAAAACTGAAACAATGCATTTTTGATCAAGGGGAAAAAAATGGGGAAAATTCTAGCTTGGCGTATAAAACAACATCAAACTGAAAGGTCTATCACCATTCTTAAAAATGATATGGGGGAACTCATCGAAGATCCTGTTGCCATAAATGACAAATTCAAAGACTTTTATGAAAGACTCTACAGCTCTGAAATAAATGTAGGGCTAATGGATCATAGCTCATATTCATTCTTAAACAAGCTTAGTTTCTCCCAAATAGAGGAACGTGAAAGGTCATCGCTGGGGGCAAATTTGACATTGGAAGAGATCTCGGCAGCAATAAGATGCATGAATTCTGGAAAAGCAGCAGGTCCAGATGGCCCACCCATCGAAATTTATAAAAAATTTGGATCAAAACTTAGAACACCCCTCCTCCAAATGTTTTCAGAGTCTCTTCAAAAGGGGATACTCCCTCCCTCCTTGAGGGGTGCCCTGCTACTCCCAAAGCCCGGTAAAGCCAACGATAAATGCGAAAACATGAGGTTGATCAGCCTTTTGAACTCGGACCTGAAAATACTCTGCAAAATTTTGGCCAGAAGATTGGAGTCTATATTACCAGGTCTAATAATGGAAGACCAGAATGGCTTTGTGATTGGCCGCCAGGGATTCCACAACGTGAGAAGGGTCTTGAACATCTTGCATGACCAGAGGGGAGCATCAGATACAGCCTTCTTAGCACTAGATGCTGAGGAGGCTTTTGACAGAGTGGAATGGACTTATTTATTTGAAATTATTGGACGCTTTGGCCTGGGTGAGGGTTTTTATAACTGGGTTAAACTTTTGTACAATAATCCCTATGCAGAAATTATTACCAACAACAATATTTCAAAACCAATAATGATCAATAGAGGTGTAGACAGTGCTGTCCTCTATCCCCCCTACTATTCATAATTGCAATCTAACCATTCGCAATTGCTGTGAGAGAGCATAACATGATTACAGGTATAAGGACAGGAGAAATTGACCAGCTCTTTACGCTGACGATATTATTTTTTTTTCTTAGAAAATTGGACAGATCTATCCCATCCCTCATAGACTTAATCAAGTTATTTGGCAAAATCTCGGGCTATAAAATTAATAATTCAAAATCCTCCATAATGCTTCTCAACTCGGAGGAGAGGAATAATCCACCTATCTCTGCTCGTCATTTTAGAATAGTTCTTTTACTTACCTGGGTATCCAAATCACCTCTAAACTAGAAAATATAGTGAATGTTAATTATAGCCCAGTGACTACATCTATTTCTACAACTGTCGAAAGATGGTCTAGCCTCCACATCTCTCTCATAGGTAGAATCAACATACTCAAAATGAACGTACTCCCCAAACTCCTTTATTTATTTCAAAATATCCCCCTGCCACCTCCTCCAAACTTTTTCCCCAGAATGAAAAATCTATTCAATAACTTCTTATGGAACAATAAGCGCCCCAGACTTCGTTTATCTCTTCTATACTTACCCTATGACAGAGGAGGGCTACAGTGCCCTAATATGCTATGGTACTACTGGTCAGTCCAGCTAAGGACGCTTATGTTTTATTTCACCACAGATGGATTCCTACCACGGAGGGATATTGAGTCACGCTCCCTAAAGCTTCCATTTCCCACTTACCTATACTCAGATGAACCTAAAAAACTCAAAAAGTTCTCCACTAATCCTATAGTCCAAAACATGATAGGAGTCTGGCAAGAAGTCAGGAAATATCTAAAAGATTCCCCCTCCCTTTCCTGTTTCAGCCCAATCTGGCGTAATAACTTTTTCAGTTCAGGAAAAGCAGATGCAGGTTTTGACCTGTGGGTGGATAGAGGCCACCAATACAAGTCCTGTCTGCCCCTGACCCTATTGGAGAAAATTCTTATAAAAAATCCTTTTGGAAAGGGCATCATCTCTGAATTTTATGATTTACTGAAAGCCTCCTCAACTGAGTCTTCTGACTCTAAGTTTAATGCATGGAAATCAGATCTACAGGAGGAATTAACACTGGAACAGTGGCGCAGCGCGTGTAAAACAGCCCAGACAGGGAGTGGTAATACTTGCTTAAAAATCGTACAGTATAACTGACTGATGAGGGTGTATGTCACTCCAGAAAAACTGAATAAATTTAATGTGAGTATTCCGGACACTCGCAATAGGTGTGGTGTAAATAAGGGCACTATTTTTCACTGCTTATGGCAGTGCCCAAGAGTGGGGGAGTTTTGGGAAGAGGTTAGGTTAAATGTGCAGGACATCCTCTCAATCAGATTAGAGCTAGAGCCCAAACTCTTTCTACTTGGCCTCTACCCAGATATACATAATGTAAAACGTCATGAAAAAATCTTTTTAAACGTATGTTTTTTTACAAGCAAAGAGAACAATAGCTCTAACATGGAAAAGTACGAGTAAGCCAGGTATTGCCATTTGGTTTAGGGAATTATCTTCTTGCTTACCTCTGGAAAAAATTTCTTACATTCTTAAGGACAAACAGGAGATATTTCAAAAAGTGTGGGGTCGATTTATCCAATATACTAAAAACAATGATCTATCTCATCTGTTGAACGAACCTGGAGTAGAATAAGTGCACCCTCTGCATAACTCTGTTTCCTCATCCTTTACTCACTGGATTGTACGGCAATGATATTTGTATGGACTCATGATCCTATATCTTTACAGAACCATTCTATTAACTGCCATTTTTTGTTTGTTTTTCTGTTGTTGGGTTGTTTTTTTTTGTTTGTTTGTTGTTTTTTGTTTTTGTTTTTCTTCTGTCCCTTTTTGTTTGCACTGATATAGTGACCATATGTGTGTAAAGGGGGAAACCTAATATAGGGTTTAATATTTTTGTTTTATTGAATGTCCCCGTCGTACAAGGACCTGTATGTTAACACACTGTCTCATTTGTGTCACTTCGTTGGCCTTTTGTTTTGTCTTGTTTTCTAAATTTGGAAAATTCAATAAAGATATTGTTGAAAAAAAATGCACACGATCTGTTTAGCAAATAAAAATAAATAAATAATAAAAATAATAAATAACACACAAATAAATCATGCAATGTTATTGAATTATAATGAGCTGAAGCGTTCTGCTTAGCCAAGTAACATGTTTGAATGCTTTATGTTCAATTCACGGCTGCTCGGTCTTTTCGCAATGTCTGGATTTAATTGAAATGTTTAATTCATAGTTTAGGTAAAAGGCCGAGTGGACTGGGGATAACCCTCCATTCCAAAATTGATTTTCAAATCCATATTTCTAACACTGAACAGCTGCAGTGTCTCTATGCGCAGACTGTGAGGACAGTTACGATTATTTCATCGATGGGAAATCACATCCATCTGCTGTGACGTACATGCCCTTATTTGGATAACACATCCTGGTATTCCCCGTACATAAATATGGTGTAATATGCTGTTTTCCAAAACTGTTAAGGATCATTGTTATGAAATAACAGTTTCATGGTCAAGGTCTGGTTAGAGAGTGACTTAATTTCTGTTTGAGGACCGAGCAGTAAAGTAACTTGTACTTTCGTCTCTGTCATGGTGTGTTGTAAACACGTGAGGGACGAGCACACGTTTGTGTGCATGACACTGAATAAAGAAATCATCAGTCATCAATAAATTACAAAATAAATACAACTCTGACCAGTTACACTTACTGAAAACATGTAATCAGATTACAGTTACTAATCTAAACGTTGGTGATTACAGAGAGGTTACAGTTTATAAATAGAATAAAACATTAATCCTGTTGTTCTCCATCTTTTGTCTTGCTTGTTGGTACACAACATTTCTGGACATGTTTTAAACATTTGTTGGAAAATCATTCTGAAGGAAATTAAACATAATAAGTTTCATCTCTTTGATGAAGTAATCAAAGTAGTTACCATAAAACTTAAATGAAAGTCTCGTCCCAGTTTAACTCCCAGTCTCTTTCACCAGCTCGCTGTGGCTACATGTGTTGACATGTAAAGGCCTGTCTCCATTAGAGGCCACACTGATCATCTTCTATACAAGTTCCTCAGATGTATAAAGCAGGTTGTTGGCTCCCTCAGATTATGTGTCCGTTCCTTGATTACTCTGTAAATTATTCATATTCCTTCAGTCTGTCAGGGTCGTCAGGTCAGAATGATCAAAAGGGGTTTTCATTAAAATCATTGTAAGTCTTGAGGATCTGACTATATAATGACAAACACTCTGTCTGTGTGTGTCTGTGTGTGTGTGTTCCACGTTTTTCTCCTCACTGACTTGGTCAATCCATGTGAAATTTGGCACAGTGGTAGAGGGTCATGGGAGGATGCCAATGAAGCAATATTACATCAATTGGCCAAAGGGGGGCGCTATAGCAACCCATTGAAATGTCAAACTTTGAATGGGCATATCTCATGCCCCGTATGTGGTAGAGACATGAAACTTTGCACAGAGATGCCTCTCCTCATGAGGAACACATTTGCCTCAAGAACCCATAACTTCCGCTTATATAGATTTTCTGCCATTTTGAATTTTTTGAAAAACACTTCAAATGGATCTCTTCCTAGGAAGTTTGAGCGATCTGCATGAAACTGGGTGAACATAATCTAGGGAGCAATATCTAAAGTTCCCTCTTGGCAAAAGTTGGAAAACTTCCTAAAACTGAGCTTCTATAAGGCAATGAATATTGGGTTTCACCCATCACCACGCAACTTTGTAGGCATATGACCACACATAATCTGAGGGGACCCCTCCATTATTGACCCCATCAAACAAAATGGGGGCGCTAGAGAGCTCATTTCTTATCTAGGCCTAACCGCCATATGGATTTTTACTAAACTTGGTAGATATGTAGAACAGGACGCCTCAAGGTGACTGGAGAAATTTAACTCTAATTGGCAACTGGGTGGCGCTATAACAACAGAAAAATGCTTCAAAATGGCTAAAATGCGACCGATTGCTGTGGCTCCCCCTGTGGACCAATGTTGGTGTTGTTTCTAATGTTTGGTATGACTAAGTCATGGTATGGTATGCTGTACATAATCATGGAAGCTGTCAGTGTGTCATTCTGTCAGTCAGTCATTCTGTCTGTCCCACGTTTTTCTCCTCACTGACGTGGTCAATCTATGTGAAACTGCACATAGGCACTGAGGACTGGCATAGGTAGAAGGTGACACAGCTACCAGTGGCTATGGACTCGTTGTTTTAACAGGATAAAGTGAGGTTGTGTCGGTGTGCTGTAATCCTCGAGCGCTGCAACTCTCTCTGATGCTCTGTCGGTCAGAGTTCGATCAAATGAACGATTTTATTATCTGAAGCCTCATTTTTATACAAGTAATATTCATAACAGTTTAAATAACAATTTGATTGTATCTCCTGATCTTTGCTAAGCAACCGTTTTTAAGGAATTAAAGGCCTGTTGACTTCAGTCTCTAAAGGAGATAATAGCCTGGTGAGACATAAATGAAGAGCTCGGACAGTAATCTATAATCTATAATATGATGACAGTGTGACGCTGGAGAACAATAAATAAATCATTGTTTACCATGCAAGCCTTTCTATTGTTCAGAGAGTTGTCTCTGTGCTCCTAAAATAAAACCAATAAAGTTAAAGTTTCATAAACAGAGGATGACATCATGGATGATGGAGGCTCACCCAGCCAGGCAGGAAAGGTGGTGCAGCTGGAGAAACCCTGGAAGGCGCTGCAGAGGGCAAAGAGTCCCTCGCTGGTCCCCTCGGTCTCCACCAGCCACTGAGGCGAACACAGACTCATGATGTACAACACAAACTCCACTGATAACAGAGTCGTCAGCACCATCACTGGATTCCTCATGTTTCCCCCCAACACACACTCACACTCACACCCACACTCACACACACGTCTGTCCTCAGATCATCTGATGGATGCAACGTTGGTTAAATCTTCTCACCAGTCGCTCCAGGAGTTTGTGTCAGTGCATGAGCTGACAGATGTGACACAGACCATCATCCACAGGACGCAGTCGTACCAACACAGCAGGTGTGACTGTGTCCAGCCCTATGGCAGGTGAAGCTTCCTCTTGACGACTGGCGGACGCCGGGTCACTGGGATATACAGTGGAAACAAATACTGCCTCTGTTGTTCCACAGTTGATTCAGTTAACGAAATCCACTGAAGCAAATACGGCCTGTTTGCTTCTGCTGTAAAGCTAATGTTGACCAGCAGGTTAGCATTCACCCTCACTGATTAACACACCTCATTATGGACGTGTTACTGGACGTCCTCCTGGGTGAAGTAACAGCAGGACAATGACGCCTCAGCTCTGTATCAGATCTCTTTGAGTTGACTCACATGGATCCAGGACAGGAGGAGACGATGCTCTGAACACGGCTCTGTGCTCACTGACCATGAACACTGGTCGTTTCTATTCTTGGCTTCTCAGTTCCAGTGAAGGAAAATCTGAAGGAGAACACGTCACCATTGATGAACAGCGTGCTCTGATCCCTGCTCGTCATGTTCTGATGCTCGGGCAGAAGCTCCATGTGTTACTGCCCAGGATCAGCAGATCCATCTCAATGAAGGAGCTCAATGATCCAGATACAAACTTCACAAGATCACCAAATCTGAATAAGCAGCACTCTACATGTGACGACACATCACACTGTAGGCGATGTTAGCACGTCTCTCCACGGGAGCTGCCACAGAACACGAGACAGAGATCATTAATAAGATCATAACTTTGAATCATCTCTGTTTGACTGTCACAGATATCAGGAGGATTTAACTTTACTGAGCTGAACGTCTCAATCTTTGGCCTAATATCTACTAAATACTAGAATAAATAAATGTTTAAATATTTGACAAATTCAAAGATGTTTATTACGTTTTGTTCCTGAATCTGGAATCTGCTGAGATCAGGATTCTCAAGATCCACCAAAAAGTGTTTTGAACAAGAGATACTGGAAGTTTGATCCAGATCAAAACCAACACTCAGCCAATCTTCAGGATCTGATCCAGTCCAACAGCTGTAATCAGATTACCTTTACCTATTGGTCACGTGATCACAGCCTTCCCAAATATGTGGGTTACACATGAACAACTGTCTCATGATCACACAGGATATTACACTGAACAAAAATATAAATGCACCACTTTTGTTTTTGCTCTCATTTTTCATGAGCTGAACTCAAAGATCTTAAACATTTTCTATACACACTAAAGACCATTTCCCTCCAATATTGTTCACAAATCTGTCTAAATCTGTGTTAGTGAGCACTTCTCCTTTGCCGAGATAATCCATCCCACCTTACAGGTGTGGCATATCAAGATGCTGATTAGACAGCATGAATATTGCACAGGTGTGCCTTAGGCTGGCTACAATAAAAGGCCACTCTGAAATGTTCAGTTTTATCACACAGCACAATGCCACAGATGTCGCAAGTTTTGAGGGAGCGTGCAATTGGCATGCTGACTGCAGGAATGTCCACCAGAGCTGTTGCCCGTGAACTGAATGTTCATTTCTCTACCATAAGCCATCTCCAAAGGCGTTTCAGACAGTTTGGCAGTACATCCAACCGGCCTCACAACCACAGACCACGTGTAACCACACCAGCCCAGGACCTCCACATCCAGCATGTTCACCTCCAAGATCGTCTGAGACCAGCCACCCAGACAGCTGCTGCAACAATCGGTTTGCATAACCAAAGAATTTCTGCACAAACTGTCAGAAACCGTCTCAGGGAAGCTCGTCTGCATGCTCGTCGTCCTCATCGGGGTCTCGACCTGACTGCAGTTCGTCGTCGTAACCAACTTGAGTGGGCAAATGCTCACATTCGATGGTGTCTGGCACGTTGGAGAGGTGTTCTCTTCACGGATGAATCCTGGTTTTCACTGTTCAGGGCAGATGGCAGACAGCATGTGTGGCGTCGTGTGGGGGGGCGGTTTGCTGATGTCAGTGTTGTGGATCGAGTGGCCCATGGTGGCGGTGGGGTTATGGTATGGGCAGGCGTATGTTATGGACAATGAACACAGGTGCATTTTATTGATGGCATTTTGAATGCACAGAGATATCGTGACGAGATCCTGAGGCCCATTGTTGTGCCATTCATCCACGACCATCACCTCATGTTGCAGCATGATAATGCACAGCCCCATGTTGCAAGGATCTGTACACAATTCCTGGAAGCTGAAAACATCCCAGTTCTTGCATGGCCAGCATACTCACCGGACATGTCACCCATTGAGCATGTTTGGGATGCTCTGGATCGGCGTATACGACAGCATGTTCCAGTTCCTGCCAATATCCAGCAACTTCGCGCAGCCATTGAAGAGGAGTGGACCAACATTCCACAGGCCACAATCAACAACCTGATCAACTCTATGCGAAGGAGATGCGTTGCACTGCGTGAAGCAAATGGTGGTCACACCAGATACTGACTGGTTTTCTGACCCCCCCCCCAATAAAGCAAAACTGCACATTTCAGAGTGACCTTTTATTGTAGCCAGCCTAAGGCACACCTGTGCAATATTCATGCTGTCTAATCAGCATCTTGATATGCCACACCTGTGAGGTGGGATGGATTATCTCGGCAAAGGAGAAGTGCTCACTAACACAGATTTAGACAGATTTGTGAACAATATTTGTGAGGAAATGGTCTTTTGTGTGTATAGAAAATGTTTTAGATCTTTGAGTTCAGCTCATGAAAAATGGGAGCAAAAACAAAAGTGGTGCGTTTATATTTTTGTTCAGTGTAGATTACAGGGAAACATACAAACAGTGCATGACACCAGTCTGCACAATGAAGGGTGTGGCCTCTTTGAGTGACAGGTGGGTGGTGTCTGTTGAACAGTTGCTACCAGGGCAACAATGTTGGTTAGGTAACGTAACCATGGTAGTGTAGAGTACAGCTGTCTCTGAGTCAGTGTGTTTCAGTTGATGAAAGTTCACTGTTACATTTTGGTTGAATAAAAAAGTGTCATTCAGTGTTTGGATGAACTAAAGATCCTCTGAGGAGTCCGTGTTCAGGTTTTACTGTACAGTTCAGTTTAAATTAGCATTAGCATTAGCACAGTTAGTCTAAAAGCCCTGACACACCAAGCCGACGGTTGGCCGTCGACCAAAGTCGGGCCGTCGGTGAGCGTCTCTCGGCATAGTTTTTGCGGTGTGTCCCGCACCGTCGGCACTTTGACGTTGGCGGCTTTTCTGCCGATTGAGCATGTTGAATCAGCAGCGGAGCTTGTCGGTGAGAGAGATCAATCTGATTGGCTGTTCAGGTTTTATTTCCTCGCCCCTGTAGCGAGTGAATCTGCCTTTAGACTCGGAGCTCTGACCTTGACTCCATCCATCAGTCAACACGTCTGGGATAAACTGGAGCGGCAGCTTCAGCGTCTGGTGTGGAGACTGAACCCAGCAGACTGGAGGCTGTTAGAGCACGACATTAGATTCATATCTATAACTGTAACCTATAATGTTCAGATGTCGTCATACGTCTGGCTGCAGCCATTGTGACACGTGTCAGATTCAGCTCAGTCTAAGCTGAACTTACAGCTGTATCAGGCTCAGCTGTTAGCATGTTAGCCTCTCAGACACACACACACACACACACACACACACACACACACACACTGTGTCCTCAGCTGACCAGCAGCAGGTAATATATGAGTCTGTGTATACATGTGTGTCCCATGGGGCGGGGTGAGGGTGGTGGTGGGGTGTAGCTGGGGCCGTCAGATCCTGTCCAGTGTGCCAAAACAAACACACCCATCAGCAGGAGGTTACACTTTGACTGACGAGAGCAAACAGTCTGCTGACCCTGCGGCTTCGCGTCTCCCGGGAGTCTCTGCCGTATATTTCCTCTCTGTTTGGTGGGACTGTGTCCTCCTGCTGTGGGTGGAAGTTCACGTCGACCTTCCCCAGTAATTCTCATCACAGGAAACAGATCATGTCAGTGGAATTACTTCCTCCTGTCCTGTCACAGCCTGGAGGAACATGGACGATACAGACGATCAGGTTCACACAGAAACTGGTGAAAACTGAGGCAGAACATTTACAAAGTTTGAGCTTGAATAAAATAGAAATAAATAAAGGGATTATAAGACAGAAAGGTTGTTATGTGATTTACCAGAAAACATACTGGACATTATCTCTAGCTGTTTTTGTTTTCTGGCAAAAATTGTAAACAAGTTCTGAAGCTGTGATTTTGATGTTCGGGGCGTCCACCAGCTCGCCTCATGTCCATGTCATCAGTCCACAGGTCTGAAGGTCTACAGTGAAGTAATGCTGCACCTTGTGTGTAAATGCATATAATACGGAGTCAGACACCAGCTCTGCTCTCATCTCTGCTACGTTCACATTTTGCAGGATGTCATCCATTTTGTCCTTTTTCATGATGTTCTATTTTACCCACCCACAACCCATCACTCCCTTGAAATGTCAGGAAAATACTTGCAACACGGCAGCAATGTTAATGAGAAGTAAACTCTCAGGATAACATCTTCATGGTTGGACTGTGTTCAGTAAAAACTCTTTGTGTCAGAGTGTGGTCACGTGATCCTGCAGTTCCCTCCGTGGCCACTAGGCCAAAAACCTCCTCGCAGCTCAGAGCTGAGGTCAGTGAACTCTACGACCTGATATGAACGATAAGTGTGAGACGTACCTGCTGCAACAAAGCTAGCAAACAAGAGAGCAGAGGAGCAGTCAGTCCTCCGACAGGCTCACACAGGCCCTGATAACACACACACACACACACACACACACACACACACACCTGTGTGTTGTTGTACCTCGGCTGTGCAGAGACTGGAGGGCGCTGCTGATTTTGCCTCCAGCTCTGCAGGAACTCGCTGCACGGACAGCGTTCTGACATGTTGCAGAGAAGCAAACATCACAAAGCCATGTGGTGTTTGTGGTCGCCCCCGTTCAGCCGCCTTGTTTTGGCGAGTACAAGACGATTCCAGTTTTGATTTGCATTCCAAAACTGAAAGAGTGGCTGAATCTGGATCAGATAGTCCAGAATAAGAGGGCAGGAGCAGATCAGATGGGAATGTGATATGGATTATCTGAAATTCCTGTCGTCATTCGTCACCTGCAGAGAGATGCATTTAATGTACACACACATGTAAACACACGCACAGGACAGAAAGGAGACACATCAGGCCCAGAGAGATAAAACCTTCCCTCACATCAGGAACCTGTACACGCATGCACACAATCAGAAACACGTATACATGTACTGTATGTGCTTTGATCTGATAACAGTGCTGGCAGACCGTGCTGCAGCAGCCGCCATGTTGCTGTGACCAGCCTGTAACATCCTCAGATACAGAGAGCAAGGATTAATGACACTAATAAGCTGAGCCTTAACGACACGGTCCTGATGGATGGATGCTGCGTCAGCAGCTCTGCTAAATGCTGTTAATGTGAGTCCCTTTGTTAGACGCTCGTTTCTCTCCTCCGCACGCTGGACTCAAATATTGTGACATTTAACATCCTATTGGCATTTAGCCGCCGCCTAACGGCCGTCTGTGCACTCTGCTGACAGAGATTATGAGATCAGATAGCTACTGAGTGTTTCTGCTGAAGATGCAGAGAAGCAGGTCTGAACCTGCGACAAACACGAGAGGAGGCACCAGATTCTGCTGAGGTGGTGAACAGGCCTTCTAAAATCATGTTTTCATATCATCCAGAGGAAACCAAATAAACAAACAAACAAACAAACAAATTCAGGGCCATTCACTAAAAACCATCTTACCTGTCACTGTCATGTTTACAAACTTTAACCTGATGATTATTTAGAGTCAGAAGATCCAGAGAATCAGACCTGACGCTCTGAGTAACACATGAGGTCAGCTTGTTTTGCAAAATGACAGAAGACGAGGGGCCCGACCAAGTCTCATTCTGAGGTTGATGAAATCCGGTGCTTGGTCGGTGACCTCTGGACTTCTGCACCAATTTCAGAAACAGTCGACTTTAAACATTTAAAAAGAGTCCAGGTTGAAAAGTTTCCCGTGAAGTCTCAAAGTTTAATGTCTCAGTTTTCTTTTAATTGTAGAATAAATAACATTTACCTGACATGTACCTGAGCTGTTGTAAAAGAACATAGTGTTCTGCAGGTGAACGTGTGAATGTGTGAACGTGTGAATGTGTGAATGTGTTCTCAGTGTAATGAGACGCAGTAGAGATAAAGAGCTGCCCTCCGTCCATCCATGCTGCAGCACAGAATAAAGTTTCAGCTTTAATGTGCTGAGAGTTGAAAGCACGTTAACTTTTTACTGCACTGCCTGCAGCCCCGAGTGTGTGTGTGTGTGTGTGTGTGTGTGTGTGTGTGTGTGATGTCAGTACACTGTGTCCGAGCTGCAGTTTACACGTAACCAAACTGAGTGCAGCTGCTGACGTCTGCTGCTCTGACTCAGTGATTCAGCCACAGAACAAACACTGACATATAAACGTTAAAGCAGATTCTTCTGTGAGCCTCACTGAGTCAGATGTCACAAACCAAAGACTCCGTGTGTTGTTACTGCTGCATCGTTACATCAGATATGGTGAACATCTTCTTCAGTCAATAACACACATTTCTTTTGGGGGTTTCTGATCTAAAACAACCGGCTGTGTTTCAGTCGTCTCTACCTGTGAGAGGAATTTAAACACAGACGACCATCAGTCCGTTTGTTACCCAGTAACCTCGCTGTCACCTGACTGCATCATCAACCCACCTGCAGTAATGACACCTGTCCTCACCTGCACAGATTTAGTCTGACCACAGATCATTTCCGTCTTCCTGATACTTATGTTGTGGCTGATTTCGGACACTGTGTGTGGGCGTCGGCGTGTCCTTTACAAATCTCTACAAACTCGTCCTGAGCTCTCGGCGGTTGGGCAGCGAGCTCCTGTGCTCTGCTCTGTGTCGGTGTAATTACAGCCTGTAACCCTCCATCAGAGTTTAGTCTCTGTGTGGCGGCATGGCCAGACTGTTTTTAAGGAAGGTCTAAATCACAGACTTGCCTTGAACGCACAAACAGTTTGCTCTGTCACGTTTCAGGCATTCAGCTGTCTCCTCAGTCCACACTGAAGAACAACGTGTGTGACGCTGTAGTTAGAGTCACTCAACCAAACAAACAGCCTCAGTACTCCTCTGATATTTATACTCTGATTACCTGCATGGACATGTACCTAACCCTGCTTCCTCTGATGAACCCTTTTCTGTTTCCAGTGGGAATAAATCACTCATATCATTTAATAAATAAGTAGAAATTATATTCTCAAGGCCTTAACGAGCCAGGGCAGGACAAATTAACACCATGAAAATGTTAAGTACTTATCTAAGTATATTTTCTCTTCCCACCAGCAGCAAAGTGATGGATTGACTCCATCTGAGGTGGAACAATGAGCAGAGATCACACCGACCCAGAGCAGCGTCTCGTCTGTCTGTCTGTCTGTCTGTCTGAGTTCAGCTGTTGGAGAACTGAAGCTGCTGGAAGATGTTTTATCAAGTTTCATCTTAGTGAAATATTCTGAGTGAATCTGAGTTAACTATTAGCAGTTTATATATCCAGGGCTTTTATTGTGAAAGGTTGGTGTTGTACACTTCCACAACTCATCCTCACTGTGACCTCGTCACATGTCCACGTTTGGTCATGGACTTTCCACGTCCACATATGATGTCTATTGAGCCTTGTATTCCTTTAGCCCTTAGCAGTAATGATTTTATGAGCTTTTTTAATGACAAAATTCTAACTATTAGAGGCAAAATTCATGACCTCCTGTCCTCAGATAGTACCTATCTAACCTCAAACACAGCTGTAAGACCTAATATATATTTAGATTGCTTCTCCCCAATTTCTCTTCAAGAATTGACCGCATTGATTTCTTCATCTAAATCATCAACGTGTCTCTTAGACCCCATCCCAACTAGGCTACTTAAGGAGGTCTTTCCTTTAGTTAACACTCATATATTAGATATGATCAATATATCCTTATTAACAGGCTATGTACCACAGTCTTTTAAGGTAGCTGTAATTAAACCTCTACTAAAAAAGCCCACCCTGGATCCAGAGGTGTTAGCCAACTATAGACCAATATCTAATCTTCCCTTTATGTCAAAGATCCTTGAGAAAGTAGTCGCAGACCAGCTGTGTGATTTTCTCCATGATAATAATCTATTTGAGGAATTTCAGTCAGGATTTAGAGTGCATCATAGCACTGAGACAGCTCTAGTTAAAATTACAAATGACCTTCTGATTGCTTCAGACAAAGGACTCGTCTCTGTACTTGTTTTATTAGATCTTAGTGCGGCGTTTGACACTATTGACCATCAAATTCTGCTGCAGAGACTGGATCACTTAATTGGCCTAAAAGGTTCTGCACTGAGCTGGTTTAAATCTTATTTATCTGATCATTTTCAGTTTGTTCACATTCATAATGAATCATCCTTACGTACCAAAGTTTCGCAAGGATCTGTGCTCGGACCAATCCTGTTTACTCTATATATGCTTCCTTTAGGTAACATCATTAGAAATCACTCTATAAATTTCCATTGTTATGCGGATGATACTCAGTTGTATTTATCGATGAAGCCAGAAGAAAGCAATCAATTAACTAAACTCCATAACTGCCTTAAAGACATAAAAACTTGGATGAGCACCAATTTCCTGATGTTAAATTCAGACAAAACTGAAGTTATTGTTCTTGGCCCCAAACAACTCAGAGACTCTTTATCTGATGACATAGTTTCTCTAGATGGCATTGCTCTGGCCTCTAGCACTACCGTAAGAAACCTTGGAGTAATATTTGATCAAGATTTGTCTTTTAATTCTCATTTAAAACAAACCTCACGGACTGCATTTTTTCATCTGCGTAATATTGTGAAAATTAGGCCTATCCTGACCTGAAAAGATGCAGAAAAATTGGTCCACGCTTTTGTTACCTCAAGGCTGGATTACTGTAACTCTCTATTATCAGGTAGCTCTAGTAAGTCCTTAAAAACTCTCCAGCTAATTCAGAATGCAGCAGCACGTGTACTAACAGGAACTAAGAAACGCGATCATATCTCTCCTGTTTTAGCTTCTCTGCACTGGCTCCCTGTAAAATCCAGAATTGAATTTAAAATCCTACTGTTAACTTATAAAGCTCTAAATGGTCAAGCTCCATCATATCTTAGAGAGCTCATAGTGCCATATTATCCCACCAGAACACTGCGCTCTGAGAACGCAGGGTTACTCGTGGTCCCTAAAGTCTCCAAAGTAGATCAGGAGCCAGAGCCTTCAGCTATCAGGCTCCTCTCCTGTGGAATCATCTTCCTGTTACGGTCCGGGAGGCAGACACCGTCTCCACATTTAAGACTAGACTTAAGACTTTCCTCTTTGATAAAGCTTATAGTTAGGGCTGGCTCAGGCTTGCCCTGTACCAGCCCCTAGTTAGGCTGACTTAGGCCTAGTCTGCCGGAGGACCCCCTATAATACACCGGGCACCTTCTCTCCTTCTCTCTCTCTCTCTCTCTCTCTCTCTCTCTATTACTGCATCTAGCTAACTCGGCCATTCTGGATGTCACTAACTCGGCTTCTTCTCCGGAGCCTTTGTGCTCCACTGTCTCTCAGATTAACTCATATCACAGCGGTGCCTGGACAGCGTGACGTGTGTGGTTGTGCTGCTGCCGTGGTCCTGCCAGATGCCTCCTGCTGCTGCTGCCATCATTAGTCATTAGTCATACTTCTTCTGTTATTATACACATATGACTATTGTCACACATGTATACTGCCAGATATTAATACATACTTTCAACATATTGTACCACAGTAGCCAGAACTATAACTATAATATTATTACTTTCAATAATGTTGTTGTAAGCTACTGTCATTACCTGCATCTCTCTCTCTCTCTCTCTCTCTCTCTCTCTGTGTGTCATTGTGTCATATGGATTACTGTTAATTTATCATGCTGATCTGTTCTGTACGACATCTATTGCACGTCTGTCCGTCCTGGAAGAGGGATCCCTCCTCAGTTGCTCTTCCTGAGGTTTCTACCGTTTTTTCCCCGTTAAAGGGTTTTTTGGGGAGTTTTTCCTGATCAGCTGTGAGGGTCATAAGGACAGAGGGATGCCGTATGCTGTAAAGCCCTGTGAGGCAAACTGTGATTTGTGATATTGGGCTTTATAAATAAAATTGATTGATTGATTGATTAAAAATTGACGTCCAAGGTACCCTGGGTGTGTTGGTTGTTGACGTTCTGGGACGCCGTGTCAACTTCAGCCTGTTACATGCATTGTCTGTTTTCAAAATACACTTCTGTTTTCACAGGAAATGTACAGTTTGCATACAGTCTCTTTCAAAATAAAAGCACTATGTCAGAACAACACCACCAACTGATGTTTTTTTCCTTCAACAACACACACATGCTTATGTTTAGGAAAAAAGAACAGGGTTTGGCTTTTCAATCTTACAGGACGTGAACAGTCAGACTTCCGTCACCGTAAGTTTTGTTGTTGTTCCGCTGTGTTTCCACCTGATGCTGATGCTGCTGGGCACTGTTAAACAGTAATGGCGCCCAGCAGCGTATCCTGCTGATGTGAAAGGACAGCTTTTTTTGTTGGAGTCCAGCACCAGAAATCACTGACCAAGTAAAGGTTTTCAACGACTTCGGAGTGAGCCAAGTATGTGCGACTCCTCTGCGATAGGTGGAGATATGCCCCCTTTCAGCTTGTTAGTATTGGACCTTTTTCCTGTTGATCTATTACGTCACAGACCAAACAATGGACAAACAAGTTAGCTACGGTTAGCTAGCAGCTAACTGCTACCATGGTGGACAACTTTACAGCTCTGTACATTTGGTCCGTCCAAAAAGTCACGGCTCTGGATGTAGATTTCTCCATGTTGTTACCAGCTTCTTCTTCTCTTACACATTTAATGCTATTGGACTTCCGGGTCAAAGCCCGGGGCGGAAACTGTGGAGCATGCTCAGAGCGCCTCGGCCAGTTTGGGTCTGACTGACTGTATACATGCAGGAGTCACATGATCTGGGTGTGTTAGTCCCACTGTGACACATTCACTGCAGGACCATTTCACTCACACTGACATGTTTACAGGGATTTATATAAATCTGTTTTCTCTGTTGTCATGGAAACGTACTGAACATTTCACAAGGTTCTTGTTTGAGTTTGATTCCTAAAGATTTTAAATGTCTTTTGATTTAATTTCAGTCTTAATTTACTAGAATCCAACTCTTAAACATTTCCGATTCTTTTTGCTCTGGAGACTACACGTTGCTTCAAATTCTTACCACAACTTAATAAATCTGTGTCACCTGTAAATTACCAGTATTTTGAAAGCCTCACATACAGCATATCATTTATGTGCAGAATAAACAGCAGTGGTCCGAGTACTGAGCTCTGAGGAACCCCACAGGTAACCTTCAGTAGTTATGATTAGAAGTTATTTATGTAGACGCACTCATCCCTGCAGGTCACTGCTTAGTAAACAGTGTTACTGCTCTAGTAGTAGTAGTATTTAATCATGATTCATTCATGGTCAGTGGTGTCAAATGCTTTTTGAGTTTTAGGAATATCTGCTGCAGATTCTTTATTTTCTACTGCAGTTTTTTCCTCCACAAATTCCATGAGAGCAAACAAAGTTGTCAATTAACTCTACATCAATATCCAACCAGTACATATGTTCTGTGATAACTTCATCTCATCTTTTATAGAATATATTTTTCCAGTATTTTAGAGACCTGTGAACGTCAGGAAACATGATGGGGATCAGCTCACTAGCCACAGTTCAGCTGACTGACCGTTGACTCGTAGGTCGTAGCGTCCCCTCCAGACCTGAGGCGTTAAAAAAAAAAACAAAAAAAACTACAGCAATTAACTTGTGTTTCAAAGGAACCGAATCATGCAGCCAATAACAACTTTTATTTTTGGATCTTTTTAAGTTTTATTTTTGAGGTCGCTGTAAAGTTTTCTGTTTGTAATTTAATTTCTCTTTTGTCTGGTCGACCAATGAGACGCTGCACAACAAACATGTCATTAACACCTTAAAATATGTTCATATGAGCCAAAAATACCCTGAAAAAAGACCCATAATTTATTCTAGGGGTGTATACTGTGTGTGTCGAGCAGAGGAGGAGGAGGAGGAGGAAGAGGCCCAGTTTGACTGAGGGCAAAACATCTATCAGAGTGAAAAGGCTCTCTGTCCGTTGGCATACAGCGGAAATCATTTTAAGAGCAGCTGAGACTTTATAGAGGAAACAGGTTTAAAAAAAAGCTGCTTTGATGTTTGTTATGGGTTTAAATCATCTGAGGCCTCTGCTGCCTTCATCCTTCTCCTCCTCCTCCTCCTCCTCCTCCTCCTCCTCATCATACCTTTACCTCTCTCCAACACCACTCAAAAAAATGAAGGGAACACTTAAATCTCACATCAGAAGTTGATGAAGGAACGACTGTGGTGCAGTTCTGGTGTTCTGTGGTGAATGATGGAGCTGCACGGTGCTGGGCTGTGAGCACAGGTCCCACTAGAGGACGTGGGGCCCTCATGCCACCCTCATGGTGTCTGGTATCAACCTGATTGGGCTGCAGGTGCCGCCTCATGCTACCAGTAGTGAAAAGGACACTAGCAGAAGACCAAACTAGAGAAGGATCACTCAGTCCTGTTGTCTCTTTGATTTGACCCAAAGCAGCTGAAACTGATTCACAATCACTGGACTGACCTCTCTGAAGTTTACCTGACTTCCTGTCAGACTGGGACCATTAAGTGTTTCTGAGCAGTGTCTTCAGTCTGCACACACACTGTGAGGCTGAGGCAGCTTTTACTTCCTGGTGATTCTGCACCTCAAACACTTTGAGGTTAAACTGAATAAAACCCTCGAGGACATTTTGGGAGGAAGAAATAAACTAGATTTAAACCATCGCTCCAAATATTCAATCTGTGTGTGAGGATCAGTTGTGTCAAAAATCTCCACTGAATGAAAGAAGCTCATTTAATTTGTTAACTGCTGCATTTCTGAATGTTTCACAATCAGACATCATTTTGCTTCTTCACGTGTTCGTAGAAGGTTAAACTTCTTCACATATCTCAGTGAGACTGATCAGGGATCTGTCTCACTGAGTCAAAGTGATACATCGTGTTGGTGATCTGGAGCAGATCCACTGTGTTTCTGAAGCTAAACTGGTATCTGAGCTTTATCTCTCAGACTGGTCACCCCTCTGCTCCCCTCTGCTCCCCCTCTGCTCCCCTCTGCTCCCCCTCTGCTCCCCTCTGCTCCCCCTCTGCTCCCCTCTGCTCCCCTCTGCTCCCCTCTGCTCCCCTCTGCTCCCCCTCTGCTCCCCCTCTGCTCCCCTCTGCTCCCCCTCTGCTCCCCTCTGTTCCCCCTCTGCTCCCCTCTGCTCCCCTCTGTTCCCCTCTGTTCCCCACAGCAACCCCTCTGCTCCCCTCTGTTCCCCTCTGCTCCCCTCTGCTCCCCTCTGCTCCCCTCTGCTCCCCTCTGCTCCCCTCTGCTCCCCTCTGCTCCCCTCTGTTCCCCTCTGCTCCCCTCTGCTCCCCCTCTGCTCCCCTCTGCTCCCCTCTGCTCCCCCTCTGCTCCCCTCTGCTCCCCCTCTGCTCCCCCTCTGCTCCCCTCTGCTCCCCCTCTGCTCCCCTCTGCTCCCCTCTGCTCCCCTCTGCTCCCCTCTGCTCCCCCTCTGCTCCCCCTCTGCACCCCTCTGCTCCCCTGTTCCTCTGCCCCTGCTCCCCTCTGCTCCCCCTCTGCTCCCCTCTGCTCCCCTCCCCTCTGCTCCCCTCTGCTCCTCTGCTCCCCTCTGCTCCCCTCTGCTCCCTCTGCTCCCCTCTGCTCCCCTCTGCTCCTCTGCTCCCCTCTGCTCCCCTCTGCTCCCCTCTGCTCCCTCTGCTCCCCTCTGTTCCCCTCTGCTCCCCGCTGCGCCCCCGCTGCTCCCCTCTGCTCCCCTCTGCTCCCCCTCTGCTCCCCTCTGTTCCCCTCTGCTCCCCCTCTGTTCCCCTCTGCTCCCCTCTGCACCCCTCTGCTCCCCGCTGCTCCTCCCCTCTGCTCCCCTCTGCTCCCCTCTGCTCCCTCTGCTCCCCTCTGCTCCCCTCTGCTCCCTCTGCTCCCTCTGCTCCCCTCTGCTCCTCTGCTCCCCTCTGCTCCCCTGCTCCCCTCTGCTCCTCTGCCCCCTCTGCCCCCTCTGCTCCCCTCTGCTCCCCACAGTTCCCCTCTGCTCCCCTCTGCTCCCCTGCTCCTCTGCTCCCCTCTGTTCCTCTGCTCCCTCTGCTCCCCTCTGCTCCCCTCTGCTCCCCTCTGCTCCCCACTGCTCCCTCTGCTCCCCTCTGCTCCCCTCTGCTCCCCTCTGCTCCCTGCTCCCCTCTGCCCCTCTGCTCCCCTCTGCTCCCCTCTGCTCCCCTCTGCCCCTCTGCTCCCCTCTGCTCCCCTCTGCTCCCCACTGTTACCCACTGCACCCCTCTGCTCCTCTGCTCCCTCTGCTCCCCTCTGCTCCCTCTGCTCCCCTCTGCTCCCTCTGCTCCCCTCTGCACCTCTGCTCCCCTCTGCTCCCTCTGCACCCCTCTGCTCCCCTCTGCACCCCTCTGCTCCCTCTGCTCCCCTCTGCACCCCTCTGCTCCCCTCTGCCCCTCTGCACCCCTCTGCTCCCCCTCTGCTCCCCTCTGCTCCCCTCTGCTCCCCTCTGCACCCCTCTGCTCCCCTCTGCTCCCCTCTGCACCCCTCTGCTCCCCTCTGCACCCCCCGGCTCCCCCACTGCGCCCCTCTGTTCCCCTCTGCTCCCCCTCTGCTCCCCCTATGCACCCCTCTGCTCCCTCTGCTCCCCTCTGCTCCCCCTCTGCTCCCCTCTGCTCCCCTCTGCTCCCCACTGTTCCCCTCTCCTCCCCTCTGCCCCTCTGCTCCCCCTCTGCTCCCCTCTGTTCCCCTCTGCTCCCCTCTGCTCCCCCTCTGCTCCCCCCTGCTCCCCTCTGCTCCCCCTCTGCACCCCTCTGTTCCCCTCTGCTCCCCAGATCATGATGATCTCAGCCAGGACTGAATGTTCTTTGGCTGCCACATGGTTAATGCTGCATCGCCTTAAATCTTTCTCTTAAAGTTGATTGTCTCCAAACGAACACTGTGTCTGTCAGTGAGGAGAAACAAGGAGCGCACTCAGACTGGAACCTGACCTTCATCAAACTGGGATATACAGAGAGGCCGAGCAGGTGAGGAAGAGGAGCAGCTCGGTTTATAAACCATGTGGTTAATCAGGGAGGATCAGGAGCAGCTGGTGTGTCTGATCAGGAGGAGGAGGAGGAGGAGGAGGAGGAGGAGGAGGAGGTGTGGATAATAAAATGATTGATGGCTGAATCCATATGTTATTTTATTACTCTACATTCCAGTAGCTGGTGTCCAGATCCTCAGAGGATCGGTCTGTTTCCTGTGAGGACTCATTTCAACTGTGTGTCCTCAGAGTGAACTCTGACTCTCAGCTGAGTGAAACACTCGACAGGCTCAGTCCTGACCGTCACATACATGAAACATATAATGTGTAAAACATGCTGTGTGTTAGAACCTGTCACAGCTCACAGAAATACAACAAACACTATTCAGCAGAACCAGAAAATAATGTTGACATCATATGTTCCTGCAAACCACCGACACATTTATGTTCATATGCACCATTTCAGTGTATCTGAAGTGACGTAGTGTCTGAGCTGACGTAGCCATCTGGAGGTGGAGGGGATGGTGGATTTGATGGTTTTCAGCAGCTTATGAGCTGTTCAGTGTTTTTTAGAGCAGAAATAAACATGTTTACAGCCTGGTACAGAAACAGTTTCAGTCTCTATAACTAATTTAAACATTCATGAAAACTGTGCGGGACTGAATTTACATACAACTCACCTGTTTACATTTTATAAAGGCTTGACCCGGTCCGGTCCCGCTCAGACGGAAAACGTCCTTTTCAGTCATTTTTTAGTTTTTATTTTTTGATAACTTTGGCTGTGTTCATGCATATAGCATGACATTTGGTCAGAAGCCTTATTTTTGGTGATATTTTGAAATTTTAAAGCCGCTCCTAAATCAGGCCTAAAATACACAAATGGCAAACTTTTATGACACCTCGCCCTCTCAGACGAAAACCGTCCCCATTGAAACCCATTAAAACGACATTTTTTGATTCCCCTTCAATTTACATAAAAAACGTGATTGTTTTCTGTCTCTGCAGTCAGGCTGGTTAGACAGATACAAGAATGGTAAAAAACAAAACAAAAAAAACCCAAACAGATGGGGCCAATTTCCATTTTTGGGGCCCTGCTGTCTTTTCACTTGAAGCACTATAGGCCCCTAACAGGGAGAAATAAAAATATTGCAATATTACAGTAGTTTGTGTGTGTGTGTGTGTGTGTGTGTGTGTGTGTACATGGACTCAAAATACACAATGTCAAATCCCTCCTATGTGAAAATATAGCTAAATGTAAAACCATAAATTCTATATTTGTTCATCACGTCCTCATGGCAACTTAGAAACATGAATCTGATGATATTAGTCATGCATTCCAGAGTTAGGGGATCAAAATGGAAGCTTTTACTAAAATCCGGTTGAATCACACAGTTTCTCCTGCTCCCCCAGCAGAGCAAACACACACGAAATAATAAGCAGTAAAATTGCCTGTATTTTTCTCCTGTGTTTCATTATCGGGGTTTGGGAGCCATTGTTGCAAAAAAATTTAAAATAAATGCTAGGTTAGTGTTGATATGGATGTGTGGGGGCTGTGGCTGTGTAGATACTTAAAAAATATTGTGTGTGTGTGTGTGTTGAGCTGCAGGTTGCTGCAAAGTTACATTACTGTTTTCTCCATCTCTCTCTCTCTCTCTCTCTCTCTCCCTCATACACACACACACACACACACACACACATACACACACACACACACACACACACACACACACAATAAATATTTGGTATGTATAATCTGAGTAGGAGTTGGTTAAAAGATTTAAGCTAAAAAAAAGTAGAAAAAATATTCATATTTAATATTTTTATGGTTGTTTTTCAACAAGGGGACAGGTGTTGGTGTTTATTGAAAAATTGAAACTGCACAAAAAAAAAAAATAATGCATCAAAATTTGTATTGTTATTAATCATTCACATATCCCAGACTGTGATAATTAGAAAAAAAATCCATCCAACATTTATTATATAGAAAGTAATTCATAATTCATGTTTTTTTTCATAAAAGTAACGGTGACTTCATGTAAAGAAAATGGCATATAAAGGGTTAAAAATCCTCAAAATGAATGAATATTTGGTATGTATAATCTGAGTAGAAGTTGGTTAAAAGATTTAAGCAAAAAAAAGTAGAAAAAAATATGAATATTTAATATTTTTATGGTTGTTTTTCAGGGGACAGGTATGATTTTTTATAAGGGGGACCGGAAGGTTAAAGGTACACATAATTAAGGGCGGGGCCTCTTTGACAGGTGAGAGCTGTGTGCTGACATCACTGTTTAGCTTTAGGTTAAAATAAGTACATTTGTCTTAACTTAAGTTACACACACGACCACAGACTGTCTGAATAACTAGATGACATCACCCACTGGTTTGTGGACAGTTTGGCATTTTGGGCGTCGCCATGTTGGATTTTTTTGAGCCAGAAATGACCATATTTGAATGAGAGGGCGGAGCTTAGCTTGGTTAGCATGGTGTGTTAACATACGACGTCTTCTAGTTCTGATCGATTTTGTTCGGGGAAGTTGATCTGTTTAAATATTTTGACGTTGTGTTCACCCGAGTTGCTGACGAGTTTACACTAGTCCAACCATCTGCTGTTTGTGTAGCCTACATTACGATCGTACAGTAACAAACTGTTTTGTTCCAAAACTTGTTGAAGTTGCAGACTTCACAAGGTGTTCTGGGAAATGTCATCTTCCACTTGGTTGAGAGTGTGGGTCGGGGCTCCCTTGGAATCTAGGGCGGGTTTTAAGTGTTGGAAACCACTTCCTCTACACTTCCTTGGGACACCACAAGCCTAAACGTGAACGTGCACACACCCAAGTGTAAGTGTGTATCTGTAGGGGAGGTGTGGGGACTGGGACAGGCCCGAAATCTGTCTCAGCTCGTCTGATAGAGACTGAATACGTCTTAATTTTTGTCCTCCACACCCTCACAGATCAGAGTTACTGTTCTTCTGCCTTTTCTCTCTGTAAGTGTGTGATGTGGCACAGAGACGTGTGTGTGTGTGTGTGTGTGTGTGTGTGTTGTGTACCTTCAGTAACGTGTGAGCACATAATCAATGTTACATTATGATGTTTTGGTCCTTCAGATCTCGACATGATTAAACCTGCAGATGGATAATTGAGAAAACATAATTGCAGCTCGTCACTTCATCGTCTCTGTGAGACATGTTCACTCAAACTCTGAGACAACTGCCACGTCTGCACCGAGAGAGGAGGAGGAGGAGGGGTGAGGAGGGTGAGGAGGAGAGGGGTGAGGAGAACAGACAGAACAGGGTGTGAGAGCAGAGAAGGGGGAATAAAAGAAGGGAGACAGAGCTGAGGAAAAAGGGAGGAAGGGTGAAAGAGAGGATGACTGTGAGAGGAGGAAGGAGAGAGTCTCACGCTGCAGCGACACCTCCCTCCTCCCTCCCTTCTCCTCCTCCCTCTCTCCATCATCGGCTGGACTGTGGCTTCCAGGCAGAATGGAAAACGCCACGTTGCATCTCAGCTCCCTCCTCCTCCTCCCTCCTCCTCCTCCCTCCTCCCATCCAGCTGTTCCTCACATCAGCTCAGCTCTGTGGGAACAGACAGGAGCAATCCTCCGGCCTGAGAGCAGAGACACAGTCTGTGTTGAAGGAGCGTGAGGAGTGGATGAGGAGTTCGATTGCTCGTGTCTGTCAGTGGACGGCAGGTGTTTGAGAAGTGAATCATGAGTGTGAGGTCGATGTTCCACAGACTCAACATTTGCTGTCAACTCTCCTGAGGACTCCATGTTTTGACAGGAAGTCACGCTGAACTCTCACTGAGCCTTAAACGTGTCACTGAGTGATGTCAGAATAGACACAGCATGCAGTCAGTAACAACACAGATCACCAGCTCCAGTAATGAAATAAAATAAATATGGCTATGAGACGATTCATTTTTCAAAATGGTGATTAATGACATTTTAATTGCATGTTTAAAACTCCATTATTTTTCATTTCCAAACAGTTTTTCGATTCATATTAACAAGGTGAATCAGTTCTTATCCACAGTGTCCTGATTGGGGACCAGATGAAACCAAAGAAAATGGACTTTTAGATTTATTTATTTGACATCAGAGCTGCTCTGCTGCGGCAGTGTGGACTGAAACCAGGACTCAGAGCTCTGATTCTGTCAGATACAGTTTTTCTTTTATGTTGAGAACTCTGCAGGAGCGCACGTACAAAATACACAGCACATTTTAATAAAGTGTCTAACAAACAAAACTACTCAGAGCTCCATTATCTTTGAGTTCAGTTGTAAAGTGAGGAACATGAGTTTGGCTCAATCCAAATGTTTGGACCTCACCACACTTTCAGACTCACAGACTTTGCGGGCGAGTTCCCGGGAAGTCTACGAGTGCTGCGACTCCAAATCTACAACACATCCAGTCCACAGAGGCCTGAGGTGGACCGTCTGCAGACTTCACTGATCGTCCACATTCATCACAATACAGATGTGACATTTTAGTTTTTTTCCAATGGCGACTAAGAAACAAAAGTCATGTGTATGTAAAACAGTTATTGTAGAATATTTCTTGAGCGTTAGCGTCTTAAGCACAGCCTGGCTCTGAGCTGAATCCTGATGTCGGCGTGCCACAGTCACACGCTCACAACATGCTGATGATGAGCAGGTTTAATGTGTTCACTGTGCTTCCAGTTCAGGAAGTCATGTGACGTCTTTATGACTCAGAGATGTAAAGACGTGGAGGTCAGCGTGCTGATTGGCTCTGAACTGAAACTCTGTGTGATTTAAATCAGTGTTGATTTATTCCATATTTAAACACCATATTTTCCAACATTAATCAAACTGTTAAACTGAACCATAAACACCTGGATCATGTTTCACTTGGCACAGCTGGATGTTTTAGGTTTAATGAAATATGTTTTTTAGTTTAATATCAGTCATGCTGTGGCCTGACGCTGTAAATCAGCCCCAAACACTTCACATTAAACTCATGTTTAAAACTCTGTTGGTGTTTCAGGTTTGTGTGTGCAGGCGGCAGCAGGAAGCTCCGTCTCATAAATCTGTCTGCACACCTTTAGTTTAATACATGTATGTGTCACGCACAGAGAACCTTAACCTCATGCATGGAGATATTTTGTACCAGATTTTATCTGAGCCAATGTCAGTGTGCAGTCAGTCACTTTCTGATTCTGTGGGAACACTGAAAATCAAGTTTTGTAAAGTTCCAAATGTGTAAAGAGCCTAAAATGGCCTGTTCCTACACGACCTATGACATCACAGTGCAGTTTAGTGTCACATGAGTCGGAGGGTCGTATCACCCCAATATGATGATAACTCTCTGGAGGAGCTGACGAAGCATTGGTACAAAATAGATTTAAAAATTCTAAATGTGGGACTTGTGTGTGGGCGGAGCTTATGACGCCCAGTGAAAAATATGTCCAAAATGATGAGAGGGATGAGGGTATACCAGGGGCGTCAGAACGGCATTCAAATGCTAAAAGTCACGCCCCATGTTTGATGACATCAGTCAAAGTAATCACTAGTTTGAACACACAGTTAACAGACTCTGTGTGCGCCCTGCAGTCCTTACATGTGTTTGTACAATGAAAATTAATGCTCAGAATCCAAGATGGTTGACTTCCTGTCTTGAAGACAAAGTGAAGGTCAAAGAAACTTGATCTCAACCCTGGCGTGTGTTTGGAGGATCTTTAGAGCTAGCTGTCAACTCCAGTGTGTGTGTGTGTGCCAATTTTTATGAGCTCCTCAGAAATGATGTCACACATCAGAAAAAACAAACAAACAAAATGTTCCTCACTTTGCACTTTCAGTGGCTGGGACTATAAACTGCAAAATAAAAAACATCAGCCTCCCAGATACAGAATGATCAGATGTCCCTCATTATTGGCCCACAGAGGAGGTGCACATGAGACTTCCACCAGCTGAGCAGCTAACATCCGGTTTAGCATTGTGCTAACGAGCATGAGGATACACTGATTTAAGGCCTTTACACACTGAGTCCAGTTTGACTTTCTGTGTTTTTCACATCTGTCAGAGCCTTTAAGGTGTTGACACACCAAACTGACATCAAAGAACTAGCGGCGATGAAAGCCAACTGTTGCGCCGTCTACGTCGCCTCACGTCGCCCTGTGTCAGTTGCATTTGAACACACTACACGGACTACATCCGACGGCCAAGTAGCACGTACGTTCTGCGCCTGCGTGAGAGAGAGCGGAGTGAGAGAGTGGTACATCCTGTCAGCCGAGGGGTTTCCTATCTGTGCAGCCGAGCACCGCAGCACCTCCACGGACTATTACATCCAGACGGTCCCGGTGTTTCCTCCGCAGGCTCCACTTCACTCAGCTGCCCGATAAACCCGCTGCTTCTTCCCACTTTAACCTGAATAACAAACCAGGGCTCGGTGCTCCGGTTGGATCCAAACGGAGAGCCGGGCTAATGTTAGCTGGGAAGCTAGCGGAGGCTAACTGGGGGTGCTGGCAGCTGAGTGAAGTGGAGCCTGAGGAGGAAGCACCGGTTAGCCCCGGTTTCACTACAGGCAGATTCACTCGCTACAGGGGCGAGGAAATAAAACCTGAACAGCCAAACAGAGTGAGCTCTCTCACCGACAAGCTCCGCCGCCGATTCAACATGCTCAATCAGCTGGAAAAGTCGCAGACACTGACGGTGCTCCGTCCCTTCAGCTGCAATGTCAAATTCAAGACACGGGGAGAGAGTGGAGACAGACAGAGAGGACATGTGTGTGTTTATTCTGTCTCATGCTGCAGATTGTCCTGTTGAATAGAACAATAAAACACATCAGACTCAGTGTGTAAAGTTTCTCTGAGTTTTTTCCTTTCGGATGACGGATTAAAAAAACACCATAAAAAGGACTCGGTGTGCGACGGCCTTTAATCATGTGACTCTCAGACCTTTAAAATGACAGTGAAACAAATCATTTCTCAGGGTTTTTGTATCCACTGATTTACAGGCGTCTTTTTCACTGTGGGAAGAAGTGTTTCTGTGCCGCATGACGTGAGGGACTTGGAAGTTGGAGTAACTGGGTCTAGCAACTATATCAAACTGGTTTAAGCCCAGTGCTGCTCCTGGACGCCTCATGTCGATGTGTATGCCAAGTTTCAGGAGTTTTTTAGGTTTACCAAGTGTTCGGAAGCACCTCCATAAATTCAATCACACATCCAAACATACAAACAGATTTGAATTGATTTAAATAGTGACTGTAGCTCATCTGTCCATTTATGGGCCGAGTCAGCTCTGAACATCAAACAGAGAAGAAACTACCAGAAAAAGTTTATTTTCTCAAACTGCAGGTTCAGTTCAGACTCAACGTTAGGCCCCGCCCACCAGGGCAGGAGAGGGGAGGGAGGGGGGGTCTGTGTCCAAACTGGGACGTCCCACTGGAAATGTCTTCTGTGTGAAGTGGTGAAGCAGTTAGATCGTCCCGGGCTCTGCACACAGCTGACTTCTCTTGTCCCTGCTCTGCAAAGTCAAAGGTAAGATGTGTTCATGTGTTCATCAGGTGACGCCGCTCTGCTGCACTAACCTGTCAAGCTTTCACTCCTTAGTCTGCAGGGTGAATGTGTGTGTGTGTGTGTGTGTGTGTGTGTGTGTGTGTGAGAGAGAGAGAGAGACTCTCAGGCAGGTTTAGGTTTGAATGTTTCAGCTGCTGTAAAAGTGCACTTTTATTTTCAGGCTGAAGTTTTGTGGAATTTTTCTTTTAAACACAGTTAGCTGTGCTCTGAGATGAGATGAGATGAGATGAGATGAGATGAGATGAGATGAATCCTCGTCTCTTTGTCAGCTGCAATAAATCAAATCAAATAAGCAATTTGTTTTTCTGCCAGTTTGACCAAAACGAATCGAGCAGCAGAAGTGTTTCTTCTCAGAGTATTAACCACACACACAGCCGGCCTGCTGCAGTCTCAACACCCAGGACTGAAAGTTCACACTTGATTACCTGCAGCAGATTCTCCTGCAGCTGCCTGAGCTCTAAATTCCTCCTCCTGGTTCTCCACAGTTTAAAGTCAGTGTGGTAGATGAGTGACATCAACACTCCTCCGTCATTAAATCAGTCCTGCAGGTAAACAGGCTGTGATTAGGAGGGTTCATTCTCTGTGGAGGTATTGTGTGCCACATCGGCAACAGGAGGGGGGTGGGGGGGGGGGGGGTAAAGCTCAGGGGAGGAGGGAGGTGTGACTGATAAGAGCTCTAATTTGTGCACAGTCTTTGTTGTGTGCTAACCTGAGGGTTGATTTACTGCTGTCACATAATCAGACTTTAGTTCAGACGCTGTGTTGGTAAAGAGTTCCCGGTTTGTCTGAGTGCAGCATTAATCTGTGAAAATAAAGCAACTAAACAGAAAGAAAGAAAGAAAGAAAGAAGGGAGGGAGGGAGAGAGGAAGAGGAGGAGGAGGAGCGGGGGTGGATGGGATTCCAACAAAGCCTGATAGAGCAATGGGAGCCTGTTCCCAACAAATATCTCCCTCTGTCTCCCTCCCTCCCTCTGCGACTCCCCCCGCTCTGATTACTCCCATGTAAAGGAATGCGGGTTGCCATGGTGACGGGTTACCAGCTGTTTAAAGTGCTCTGTTAGTTAGTTCAGATGCCTTGGAGTGTCGGGACGTCACTGGAGCTCACCCACAGGGAGAGGGTCTGTGTCTGCACGGGCTCAACTCAGGACGGCTCGTTATGATCTGATCTCTGCGGCATAAACAACGTGTCAAACTGTTTCCTGTTTCGATGTGACATCACCCCCACGCACAAAGCCAGCTTGATAAAGAAAGAGATGAATGTGTGTCTGCAGAGTTTGGTCCTGATCTTATTTCTGTAGCACACAATGTGTCCAAGCTTCCTGTCTCAGTGTGACATCACTTCCACACACAAAGACCTTTTCTGCTTATGTGATTTAACTTTTTGTAGCGTCACAGCGTCACTGTGCAGAGTCGTGCTAACGTGTTTGACTCATGAAGGCTGTTTTCACCTTCATCTGCTGAAGGAGAGAAGTTTCTCTCAGTGTGCATTCAACACATGAATGTACGAGATGATTTTTGGAAGCCAGTTGTCTGAACAGCCGAGAGGAGAAGAAGAAGAAGAAGAAGAAGAAGAAGAAGAAGAAGAAGAAGAAGAAGAAGAAGAAGTGGTGGTCTGATACAGAACAATTACACAGACGTGACATGGACGCCTGAAGAAGCCTCCTGAGAACAAAATGTTCAGAAACGTGTCCGGCAGTGAAGCTGTTGTCTTTTGTTCCAGTCTACAGGACAGAGTGTGTTTCAGTCTGCACAGTTACACTAATATTCTTAAAGTAAAATAGAGTCACGTCTCAGTGTCCTCTCCTGTCCTCGGTCCTCACACTGACTCAGTGTCCTGCTCTCTGCGCTGGTCACACCTGTTGATGAAGACAAAGTGTCTGCATTAGTATGAGTGAGGAGGAGACACAGCGTCTCTGGCTGCTTAATTGTTGAGGTGGCCGGTCTGGACTGAAGTGGGAGGAGGAGGAGGAGGAGGAGGAAGAGAAGGGGGTGGTGGTGCTGAGGATGCTGGGAAATACTGGGCCAGCTTGGCAATCTGTAGAAAAGCTCTAATCCCCCGACGGGAAGAGAGGATTGTGAAGAATCTGGAGTTTAGTGTGAGAAAGAAGGATGTGATGAAACAGAGCGAGGGACAGAGACAGAAAGACACAGGTCACAGGGACGGAGACAGAAAGACACAGGTCATGGGGACAAAGTCTGGGACAGGAGCATGATACAGAAGCTTTTAAAGGGGACAGAAGTGATGTGGGTTTAGAGAGAGACATGAGACGGTGAAGGTGACTCAGAGTGTTGATGGAAAACTTTGGATGGTTTCAGGTCTTTAAATCTTCCTGTGTGGCAGCAGAACAAACAGCTGATGGAAAATCGTCCTGAGCTGCTGCAGCCTGTTATTACTGATTTAACTGCAGCACGAACTGCACTTATATAAGGCTGGGGGGGGGGGGGGGGGAAAACACATTCAGATCCCAAATTTTGGCGATAAAGTGACAAATATAAAACAGAAATTGGATTTTCAAATTTCCTACAGTCCCTGAACACATTTTCTTTCACTGTCTTTTTCAAAGAGAAAGTTTTAAAAATCTAATAACTGATTTATGGAGGAGGGAGGGTCATGGATCTTCCTCCAGTCACTCAGGGAGGGTCACACCCAGCCGCACCCTCCTCCGATAGATAAAGAGCAGTGCTGTGGTTCATTATTTCATTTCTCTCTGGCGCTTGAGTTCAGACAGTGAGACGACTGTAACGATCAGACCTGTGGTGATGTTCACTCGGACTCGTCGGCTGGCTGTCTCACTGAGCACATACACTTAAAGCCTTCTGACCTCTCACAGTTTACACACCACACAAAGACTGAGACAGGTCGTTGGACACGACTCGAGTCATTTCAAGCAGTGAGGTTTGATGATGAGATCTGAGAGCAAAGATTTCAGTTCATCTTTGCAGAGAGGCCGAAGAGGGCTGATGAAAGCAGCTCCACACTGTGACACACAGAACTGGAGTCACTAATTAATGACTTCAGACTCGAGCTGACAACCCGACTTGGAGGCTAACACCAATGACTTGTGACCTCACTGGGACCTGAGCCTTCTGTCTTCAGAGTGCTTGATACCTTAAAGAATATGTGGTCACAGAAACAGGAAGTGCAGTTTGCAAAGTGTGTACAAACTAAAGACGGAGACGCAACAACCTCCAGCTGACACACAGCGACACACATGACCCAGAGTGAACGTGTGAATGTCCAATGAGAGTGAAGTAAACAGGAAACAGAGGCTCTGTCCTGATGGAGGAGAACACAGGTCAGGTTACATGGATCCTGATCTCCTGATGTTTGTGCTCTTTGTGCTCAGAGTTTCCTGAGTGATGGGGATGAGTGGTGGTCTCTCTCAGACTGCTCTTTGTCCAGGACACTCAGAGGGGTTTCCCCCCCGAGCCTGCAGGGAGCAGCTGAATGTGTCAGGTGTCGTATGGCTGGGTGAGGACGCAGCTCAGACTGAAGGAACGTCTTTATAACGAAGCAAAAAATCAGAGGCCGCAGGTCGCTGAGATCAACCTGTTCACTGACTCCACCTCTGGAAAACTCACTGACCACACAGGGTCAGACCTTGACTGTTATGTTCCTGCTGGTGGTAAAGGACTGTCTTCATCCTCTCAGTTTATCGTTTTGTCTTGATGCTGACCCTCCGCTGAGTCTGAGAGGAGGAACAGGTGTAACGGAAGCTGTCAGGTGACGACAGAGACAGGAAATAAACTCCATCACAGAAAATGACTGAAGACAAAAAGGTCCTCTGATGTGAGGGTTCTTTTTTCTTCTTGGATTTTAAGTCCATGTCTCTGATGTGAAAAATGGAGTCTATGGAGAAAGGTTTTCATATAGTGTAATATAGACATAGATACTGGATGTGGATTTGAAGTTTTGTGTTGCGACATCAGAAGGAAACAAACTGTGAAACTCGTCACAACACGGTCACCAGAATAAATGTACTTCTGCAAACCATGAATACATTTCTACCATATTATTATCCTGCTGAGACTTTATGTTGTCCGACAGCTCAACACTGTGGTTAACGTGCGGTCGTGTTTAGGCACACTTGGTTAGAAAAAGATCAGCTTCAGTTACACAGTCTCTGCAGGAAAGGCGGCCATGTCTCGCTGCTAACTAACGGCTTTTGTGGCGCTGTCCTGGCAGGAAACACTGCAACCAAAGATAAAGGTGTTGAACAGTGTCTGCAGGCGTCTCACCGTCCACCATCTCCTCCACCTCCTGACGACACAGCCAGCTCAGATACTACGTCACTTGTATTCGTTGCGGAAACACAGAATGGCATTATTTTTTCCTGGCCTTTGGATGCATCCATCTTTTCCATCCAGTTCATTGCACTTGACAAACCTCAGATTCGATCTCACGAACAGCAGGTCGGTCGGTCGGTTTTAAGAATGTGTGTGTGCAGAGCTGAGAACACGGACAGACAGAGGAGATCAGTGTTTCTTGTCTCCTCTCAGTCCTTTGCATGCTGCTGTTGTTTGTCTGTGCTGTTTGTTGGCACACACACGGCTGCAGGTTGTTTGTCCAGGCTTCAGAGCTGCCTGTTATGTCACCGAGGAGATGAAGAAAGAATTCCTCTAAATGTGCTGCTGTAGAGAGCATGTGAAGGCGAGGGAGGCAGGAAGGAGACAGATATTAGAGTCAGATTCAGACGTGTGTATGAGCAGCAGCAGTGCTTACCTAACTAACCTCCCAAATTAAATACAGAGAGGAGAGAAAGAGTCTCTTTATGAGCCTCCACTTTCCCTTTTAGCCTCGGCGCTGTTTGATTAGAGTGCAGCTTTCCAAATAAAATAATTTGTTTTGCTGTTACGTCAGCGCGTCCGGCCTCCTCCTTCCTGCCGAGCCGAGTCCAGTAACTCAAACAGGAATATGTTAAAGCCGACATACGACAGGAACATCGCGTCCCTCCAAATCAAACACTGACCCCACTCTCTGTGGACATGACACTCTGTGATCCCGTTAAGCTCCCACTCCCACTCAGACACGTTACCTTCACATGTGTCAGGGGACCTTTTGACGAAACTTCCCGTCAGCAGAGCACCTTGTTTTTTTCTGAAGCACAGAGACGTTTCCTTGTGTGCAGCTTATTTGGAGACGTCACCGTCTGCGTCCACTGCCAGGGTGCCTGTATTTTTCCACGTCTGAGCTGCTCATGACTTCTCATCTCTGGAACTTTCTCTAACAGTGGTCACCATTGTAAAAGTGCTGCCTCCACTCTGCAGAGAGCAGCGGGAGATTTTCCTCTGACAGGTGGAAACAGACAAAGACACAATCATGGTGTTTTATATTCTCTCTTCAGAAAACAGACTGCAGAGACAGACGTTAAAGTCTGGGCATCAAACGTTCTTCTTCTCAGTCACACATGTTTTATTCTGACTGCTGAGATACCAACACACACGTCCATACATCACATCATCATACAGCATCACATCTGCAGACACACCTGCAAAGACACCTGGAGAGACATGTGCAGAGACACCTGCAGAGACACCTGGAGAGACACCTGCAGAGACACCTGCAGAGACACCTGGAGAGACACCTGGAGAGACACCTGCAGAGACACCTGCAGAGACACCTGGAGAGACACCTGGAGAGACACCTGCAGAGACACCTGGAGAGACACCTGGAGAGACACCTGCAGAGACACCTGCAGAGACACCTGGAGAGACACCTGCAGAGACACCTGGAGAGACACCTGGAGAGACATCTGCAGAGACACCTGGAGAGACACCTGCAGAGACACCTGGAGAGACACCTGGAGAGACACCTGGAGAGACACCTGCAGAGACACCTGGAGAGACACCTGGAGAGACACCTGCAGAGACACCTGGAGAGACACCTGCAGAGACACCTGGAGAGACACCTGGAGAGACACCTGCAGAGACACCTGGAGAGACACCTGCAGAGACACCTGGAGAGACACCTGGAGAGACACCTGGAGAGACACCTGCAGAGACACCTGGAGAGACACCTGGAGAGACATCTGCAGAGACACCTGCAGACAAACGACTGAACCAGTTGTATTTCGGTTACTCATCGTCAGTTTCCAGCACCAAACGTTGGTGTCTTTTAGTGACCTGTTGGTGTTTTCCTGCGGGGGTAGTGCCACAAAAAGCTTTTATTTTTAATTTGTATTTTCACCAAGACATCCCTGTGTCTGCCCACGGGAACAGCACCATGAAAAGCAGATGATGTTCCTCCTTCCATCACCTCAGCCTCCTTAAAGCCTCCAAGTGTGTTTGTAGAGACTTGTTTCTGTTTTCCCAGCAGGGTTAGTGCTGCCACCCAAGATAACCCCAAAACCTAAATTAAGAAATCTGACAAGGGATTTACAATGCCCTGCTCAATACTTAATGCAATGATAACACACGAATGCATTCATCCCAGAATCAGATGTTTTTCTTGGTTTTGATCTGAACACAAAATGTATTTTGTGATTTTGACATGAAGATCTCACCATTACAAGTTATTTAAAAAGTTAATTGTCCAAAATAATCATTCAGTTATGACAAGGAAACAAAACAATCCAACAGTCCAGCTCGTGTCACCAAACTGTGTGAAACTAAAATAAAACAGATCCTGTGTCAGCCTCGAGGAGGTTTTCTCCAAATAGCTGGATAACAACAACCAAATCACCAGAGCAAAATGTTTCTGCTAACCACGGACACATCGTTATGGATTATGGATGTGTTTTTCATGTTTTAATAACTCTGTGGTTAACGTGTGGTTATGTTTAGCAACAAAAGCCATTTGGTTATAGTTTGGAAAAGATCAGGTTTTGGCTTAGAATACTTATTTTTTGGGGGCCTAACCCTCTCGAGACACTCAGAGGCAAGTTACTAAAAAAACACCCACAGTTGGTGGCAGAGAGTCTGCTGGAACTAAACAACCAGTTGAGTTGTTTGTTGGTGTTGAACAGTGTCTGCAGCTCAGCAGGCGTCTCTCCAGGTGTCTCTCCAGGCGTCTCTCCAGGTGTCTCTCCAGGTGTCTCTCCAGGTGTCTCTCCAGGCGTCTCTCCAGGTGTCTCACCATCCACCATCCCCTCCACCTCCTGATGACACAGTCAGCTCAGATACTACGTCACTGTAGAAACACTGAGATGATACGTATGAAACATACAGATGTATCTGTGTATTTGCGGTTTGCAGAAACAAACACTGCCAACATTCTCTTCAGGTGTCGGGGCCGATAAACACATGATTGTAGTATAAAATCACAGCTGTAGTTTTTGGAGGACGTTGTGTGCGACTTTCATCTAATGACAAAACATGTGCAAACCTGCTGTGAAGAAAGAATGCGACGTGGTAAACACCTGGATCACACGTCAGTCACTCCTGAGCACTGACCGACAGTTCTGACAACAGAAGAAAAATGCAGCTGCAGGCGAACGTTCACCAACTCTTTGTCGTCCAAATGACAGAACGTTCTCGTGTCGCTCGAGGACTCGTCCAACAACAACATGTCAACACAATTCACCTCAAGTCATCTGCAAACTTTCTCCTTTTCACTGCATCTGTCTGAACACGTCGTCCTATTCAGGCGCTGCGTGTCAAGAGGCCCTCGCACCACTTTCAGGATGCCCAGCAACCAGCCAAGCAAAGTGCTCCGCCCCCCAAATGTCACGTTCAGTTTCCCTCAAGGCGAAGCTTTTCACTTCCTGCCAGTCTGAGCTGATAATGGCTGCTCATGATGGAGGAACAAAAGGAGAAATATTCTACAAGATCAGCCCGTCTGGTTTTATTGGTGCACTGTTGGTGTAAACCTGCTGCCCTCTGAGGTGCAGGAATCCCAACTATTCCCAGCTCTGTTTTGTAAATCTCATTATCCCCCGCTGATCTCCTGCAGCGTTCAGTATATGGTCCAAACTGTGTCAGCTCTCTCAGCGTTTGCTCCCTCTGCAGCTCAGACAGCAGACACTGCTCTTTATGATATCAAGCCACAACATAAAGCGGACGAGTGACAGAGAACTTTGATCTCTACAGACCCAGATATACCATACGTCTTTGATGTGAGATGGTTTGTGGATGTCTGGCTGAACAGCTGATTTAATGGAGGTGCAGAGGGAGATAACTAATAGAGGAAGAGGGATGAAGACCAAGCAATGTCACGCTCCATTATCGAACAAAGGAGCCCTTATTTAGTCCTTCAGATGAGACGTGATAGTGGAAGAGCAGCAGAGACGCAGAGGGTTCCCAACAATGGAGCTCAGACGATCAGATGGAGAGACGATAGAGAGATGGGGGACGACTCTCACAGGAAATCAGACCTTTCTACATGAAGAGGTCGTGTTATCCTTCTGATTGGATCAAAAAGAGCCCGTGAGACCGAACAAACTCCTCAAGGAGGTGTTTTGACTCATTACTTGTAATTAGCTTTATATAAACACACAAGATTTCATCAGGTCAGGTGACGGAGCAGAGAACACTTTAACACATGCTCACAAACACACATCAAACATTTAACTGTGACAATATCAATCAGAGTAAAGCTTCATTATAACTCACAGAGTTCACAGACAAAACAAATGTATTTAACCAGACAGTTTTCTCCACATATACAACATGCTAACATTATTAGCACAAGTCTATGGCATTTACAGTTGCACAAATTAGCCTAGAAGCTAGCAGAGTTTTCCTCTACTCACATGAGGTCAGGAGAGATCACACACAGGTCTGCGAGAGAGAGAGAGAGAGAGAGAGAGAGAGAGAGAGAGAGAGAGAGAGAGAGAGAGAGAGAGAGAGAGAGCGAGAGAGAGAGAGAGAGAGAGAGAGAGAGCGAGAGAGAGAGTTACTCCGTGGAGGATTTATTGTCTGTAAGAGTGATTTAGATGTCAGAATATTACACATGTGCCTGTTTTCTGAAAAATAAAAAAATAGGTCTTTGTTCTCACCGGCTAACGGTCAGGTGATGGTTTGCCGAGTTCAGCATTGTGGGCGTCACCATCTTGGATTTGAGGCCGTTAACATGTTGATTTCTACATGTGAACATGGAGGTCTGTGGGGACGCACTCTAGTGGACATTAGAGGAACTGCAGGTTTGGATTCAGGTTTCAGTCCTGGAGGACGATGCTTAATAACTGTTTAATAATTCCTCTGATGCAGACGATTAAACACTTGATCGCTTAGCTCTGGGCGTCAGCTGCTATTGATCACCAACATCCTGATCACATGACGACTAATCAAACATCAACAGATCCATTTGTATTCACCTGTCTGTCTGTCTGTCTGTCTGTCTGTCTCCACAGCCTTTGAAGATGAGGGTGTGGATTGTCTTCCTCCTGTGCCTGGCCGGCCATGCCATGGCTGCTCCTGTAAGTTACACTGTGTGTGTGTGTGTGTGTGTGTGTGTGTGTGTGTATGTGTGTGTGTGTGTGTGTGTGTGTGTGTGAGAGATCATTGTCTACTTCTGACTTCCTATCCTCAAGTGTTTTTAGCTTCATGTGCACAAGTTGTAATATTTAATCTGTGTGTATGTGTGTGTGTGTGTGTGTGTGTGTGTGTGTGTGTGTGTGTGTGTCAGACTGAGGAGGAGCCCTTCGTGGATGAGCTTGTCATTGAGGAGCCAGTTGCTGAGGTCAGTCCAGATGTTCATCCTGTTTCAGAGTCTCATGTTGTTCTAACGTGTTCTCGTCACGACTCGTCAAATATCGTTGCTTTGTCAGGGACCTTTAACATCTACACGTGGCGCTGTAGGTGTCTCTAGGTGTCTCTAGCTGTGTCCAGGTGTCTCTAGGTGTCTCTAGGTGTCTCTAGATGTGTCCAGGTGTGTCCAGGTGTGTCCAGGTGTCTCTAGGTGTCTCTAGCTGTGTCCAGGTGTCTCTAGGTGTCTCTAGGTGTCTCTAGATGTGTCCAGGTGTGTCCAGGTGTGTCCAGGTGTCTCTAGGTGTCTCTAGGTGTGTCCAGGTGTCTCTAGGTGTCTCTAGGTGTGTCCAGGTGTCTCTAGGTGTCTCTAGATGTGTCCAGGTGTCTCTAGGCGTCTCTAGGTGTCTCTAGGTGTCCTCCTGCATCGTGTCTTTTCAAAACTAAGCTCAGTTTTCACAAGAAGTGTTTCTGCTGGTCAGATACGTTCAGTGTGTCAAAGTCACAACGTCAGTAAAACACCTCGTGTTTATTTCCCTGTGCAGCAGAAGCTTGTGGTCAGCTTTGGAAAGAAACACTGTGGTTTGACTCAACACTGAGAGCAGTGAGCAACTGGCTCCTGAGTGAACATCCAGGGTTTGTTGGATCCATCCAGCTCCCCTCCTGCTCGCCCTGCAGGGACTCTTCAGCTCCGTAGTTGCCGGCGGTGTTTCAGTCGGACACTGCCCAGTGAAAGGTGCATCAGTGCGTCGGTGTCTGACACAGCAGCTGTATTGTAGTGAGAACGTTCTGGTTTCCTCTCTGTGTAAAAGCTGAAATGATGCAGACAGTAGCAGTGAGATAATTAACATATGAAGGGGAGATGAGTCAGTGCTCAGATCTGTGCTGCAGGTCATGGCTGAATGAGACAGACACAAATATAAAGCCACATGTTGACAGTCAGAAAGCTGCTGGACAGAATCAGAGCAGATGGTTCTTCTAATTTACTCGGCTGTCTCTCGTCCAACACGCAGACTGCTGTTTTGTTGAGCTGAGCTTTTTCCCACCGATCTCCCAAACATCTCGTGGCCGACCTCCAGGAGCAGCGTCTCTGTGCTCTGGTTAATAAATCCACCTCAGGTCTCACTTTAATCTGACCTGGAGATGAAGCAGGTCGTGTGGACTGACTCGTGTTTCAGGTCCTTTGGACGTCACAATCTCAGCAGTTTATAAAAACCTACACAAATAAAACCCAACTTGTAATTAACATCCATTAAAAGTAGCACAGCTCTGTTTGGTTAACGCTGTTGTTCCACAGATTGTTTTGTGAAACTCAGCCTGAATACTTTTACTCCCCTCTGAGTTTGGTTTGGCGTCCGTGATGTGTTTCTGAGCCGTGCAGCTGCTCGCAGAGATGATCAGATCTGCGACGGAGCTTTGGGGTTTCATCTCTGCAGCCAGACAAGATCAGTGCTATTTCTTAACGTGACGATGGCGGCGAAACGCCCTCAGCTGAATCACTCATTTCTTCAGACCGTGAGACAATGGATCCGTTACAGAGTCGCTGGAAACTAAACGCAGGACGTGGAAATCAAACTGAACAAATCCACACATAGGCTGTTTGTTCTGACCCTCTGACACGTTTCCTAAACTAGACAATGACTGGATGGGTCCAATGACCACCGACTTTCACTGAGTTCTGTAATTTAACTCAGCGCTGACTTGTGGTTTCACACGAGGACACAAACAGCAGTCTCGTTAAAGTCCTGTGTTTGTTTGACCCATGCACCCTGACCTCCTCCCCACACAAAACATGCCGCTCTTTACGCCTCCTGACTTCCTGCTTTTGCTCCTGTTGTAATTACTACATCCAGACGTCACCGCCCTGCAGTAAATGTAAATATGGGAGGTAATAAGCTGCTCACACAGACGACCAGTGGCAGCGTTTTTTGGGTCTCCAACAAACAGAAAAACAAAAATTCCTGCAAGTTCGTTTGATAAATCAGCTGGTTTTCATTCTGCAAACTAAAACCTTTATAGATTACTTACTTACCGATCACTCCAACAGACATGACGCCACCATGTTTGACGGGTTGTCGACTTCTGATCCCTCATTAGAAAAGACTTTCTTTCCTTTCAGATTGTTTCATTTGAAAATATTTTAGAGGTCTGAAGAGGTGAAGGTTTGTCATGTTTTTCAATAGAAATATAAACCTAATGCAGAAGAATATGAAAAGTTAAATAAAAGTTAAATTCCTCAGAAATCCTGTTCCTGTCGTCACACCACTGTCAGATGTTCACACAGGATTTACCGTCACACTGCTCGTCTGCCATAAAGTCCATCAAACTTCCTCGATCCTTCACTGTGTGTGTGTGTGTGTGTGTGTGTGTGTGTTATTTCACACACACTAATAAACCAGCGTTTGACAGTGTTGGATATTATGGTCTGGCTGCTCCCAGACTCTGTTTGGCCTTCAGCTGTAGCTTTAGGTAAACCTCAGACTGCTCCAGGCTCCCATTCAGAGTGTCTCATTCTGTACTGTAATTACACGTTCAGCTTTAGAGTAGAACTGAGAGGACGACCTGCGAGGAAACTGAGGGACACCGCGGCTGGGAAACAGTCCACACACAAAGTGTTCAGATCCTGTTGGAAGGATTTACGCTGCTGCCTGACTCACCAACAGTCTGACCTCTGACCTTTGCTGTTCCTCAGGAGGCTGAGGTGGGAGCCAACCCCGTGCAGATTGAGATCGGAGACCCTGTTTGTCCCTCACCATCCTCACTCGCTGAGGAGGAGGAGGAAGTTGTCCTCACTGACGTCCTCACTCTCCTCACACACATATTTGTCACGCACCTGTCCCTCACACACACACCCTGTCCCTCACACACCTTGCTTCTGACACTTTGAATAACTTTGGGTTCATTTACATCAAGTCCCACGAGATCAACCTGTCCCTCTGTCCTCACCCTGTCCCTCACTCCCTGTCCTCACTGTCCTCTCACTCACTGTGTCACTCCTGTCCTCTTTGTCCTCCTCACTCTGTCCTCTCATCCTCACTCTGTCCCTCACCCTGTCCCTCACCCTGTCCCTCACTCTGTCCCTCACCCTGTCCCTCACTCTGTCCCTCACTCTGTCCCTCACCTCGTCCCTCACCCTGTCCCTCACTCTGTCCCTCACCCTGTCCCTCACCCTGTCCCTCACCCTGTCCCTCACCTCGTCCCTCACCCTGTCCCTCACCCTGTCCCTCACCCTGTCCCTCACCCTGTCCCTCACCCTGTCCCTCACCCTGTCCCTCACTCTGTCCCTCACCCTGTCCCTCACCCTGTCCCTCACTCTGTCCCTCACTCTGTCCCTCACCTCGTTCCTCACTCTGTCCCTCACCCTGTCCCTCACCCTGTCCCTCACCTCGTCCCTCACCCTGTCCCTCACTCTGTCCCTCACCCTGTCCCTCACCCTGTCCCTCACTCTGTCCCTCACCTCGTTCCTCACTCTGTCCCTCACCCTGTCCCTCACCTCGTCCCTCACCCTGTCCCTCACTTTGTGTTTTAATGTTTAATGCTTCAAGTTTTTCATTGGTGTTCTGTGCAAGTGTTGTGAGTTTTTATGGTGGATTAAAAAAATTACATAAATATATTTATGTCATTAAATGAATAAATGCAACAGACTAAATAAATGCTGACATAAATATAGAAATAAATGAATAAATGCAGAGGTTGGGACCTCATTAACACCGTCTGGTTTACTTTGAAACTTTTGTTGTGTTATTTGTTTATTCATTTAGTTTTAGTTTAGTTTAGTTACTTTATTGTCTCCCTTATTTTTTGTTTTATTTATTGCGTATTTAATTTTTTTTTTATTCCTGTTGACTATTTGTTTTTTATGAATTTATTTATTTGATCCAAAATTATTCTTTATCAATATTTATATTTTTTGTTTTTATTATTTTTATTTATATATTTTTTATTTATTGATCCTTCAGTCTTTTTTCATCTGTGTTAATATTAATATCTCTACACATTATTACAATAGAGGCATTGAAGCATGATTTTAAAAGAAATATTTGAAGTGGCCATAATCAATAGTTTTATAATGTAAATGTATAAATGACAATAAGCATGAATAAAATAAATCTACTATTTATATAATATTACATTATTATTACATTACATTACATTATTAAACTGTGAAAAGTTCATATTTGTTTGTTTGTTTAATTTTTTAAAGCCAGTAACAAAAGTTGTCTAGAAATTTAGTACAAAGGTAAAAACATCCTTTTATTTATAATTTATAATAAAGTAAAAGCAAAGTTAAATAAAAAGTTAAATTATCAGAAATGCCTGATTCCTGTGCGTCACACCACTGTACAGATGTTCACACAGGTTTAAACACGTCACACTGACTCGTCTGACCTGGACTGAAAGTACAAAAATCAAACTTCCATCGATCCTTCAAACGTGTGTGTGTGTGTGTGTGTGTGTGTGTGTGTTATTTCACACACACTAATAAACTCAGCGTGACAGTGTCTGATTTAGCTCCTCTGTCCTCCAGCTACGCTTTCTAGGCTGTAGCGTTTAGTGAAGCCTCAGACTGACAAATCAAACATCCCATAATAACAGAGTGTCTCATTCTGTACTGTAATTACACGTTCCAGCTTTAAGTAGTAACTGAGGCGCAGCCTGCGGCGCACGGGCAGCACCCGCAGCAGGAAATCAGTCCAACTGTACAAAGTGTTCAGATCCTGTTGAAGGATTTACTGCTGCTGCTAGAAACTCTTTAATATCTCCGTTTTCCATGACTTGTGTTTGACGACTGTTAATTTGTTTTCAACCAAACAAAGTGTGTGATGACAGCTTTATGTTTGTTCAGCAGTTAAACTACAGTGCAGGACTTTAATACAGTAATGAGCCGAGCGTTTCGCTCTGCGTGCAGGAACATATTTGTCACATACGTGTGCTGCACAGTATAAATGTTCATGCATGACTTTGTATGAGCTCACAGCTGCTGCTCAGACACAGTTCACACTACATCAGTGATTCTGTCTCACGTCTGCAGCTCCCTGGCTTCAGACAAAGTTCCTCTCTCGAATGGTGTCGGACATCCAGTCGTCTCTTTGCTGAAGACGCTCACGTCCTCTGGGCAAATCTTAACGTTACGTCCGCTCCATTAGCTGCTGTAAGACTCCATGTCCATCTCTGCAGTACAAGTCCCTCGTGTCTGAGATATTTCATGGATCTAGAAGCAGCTCCAAAACAAACTGAGGTGGCAAATTTTCTGTCTGTGCAAGTGATCAGCTCCCACTGCCACAAATCTCGGGATGCAGTTTATGTACACTGTTTATGTAGTTACTCTCTCTGCCAGAGGGGGGAGACAAAAGCTCCACAGTGCAGCTTTAACCCTGTCACATTAAATGATTTGTTGTTGGTGAAAACGCCGCAGCAGAAGACTGGAGACAGCATGTGTGTCTGGACGGAGCCATGGCGTCTGTTAACTCATCTGTCTTCTGTACCTGTCCTCTGTCCACAGACCCCTGCCTGAACCACCACTGCAAGAAGGGCAAAGTGTGTGAGGTGGACGAGAGCAACACCCCCATGTGTGTGTGCCAGGACCCCTCCACCTGCCTCCCTGCTGAGGCCGAGTTTGAGCACGTGAGTTTAACAACAGGCAGCACAACATTACACAGTACACAGTGAACTGTCCCTTTAAACAGCCACATGTGAGGGTCAGTCCTGTTTGTCTGTCAGTTCACGTGGAATCTAAAAGTTAGTTGGGTTTATTGGATGCATGTATTTATGAGCTGTGATCAGACAGCAGCTCAGAGCTGAGTGAACTCATCCATCTGTCTTTCCTTCTCAGGTCTGCGGCACCGACAACAAGACCTACGACTCTTCCTGCCACTTCTTCGCCACCAAGTGTGCCCTGGAGGGAACCAAGAAGGGCCACAAGCTGCACCTGGACTACATCGGATCCTGCAAATGTGAGCGCCCTGACACAGAGAGCAGCTGCATGTTAACAGACAGGTCTCTGAGTCCTCTGACTCAGCACTCAGATCTGTCAGACAGGATCTGAATCTTAGCGTATGAACTGAGGAGGCTTTGGGTCCGTCTCTGTGAGGCTCTGATTCAGTCTCATCAGAGTCATCAGAGCTCCTGAACTTTAGGTGATCAGGTTGGAGGATGGAGACGAAACAGTGAGAGTGAGAGTTCAGTGAAATAGTCTGTGGAGATCTGCTGAGTGATGAACAGCTGTTAGCAGTGAATGACTCTGTGGAGAGGATGGAGCTGCCTCCACCCTGAACACACCCGCCTGTCTCACTGGGCCAGACGTTAATGAGGCAGAAAATCTGCTTCTCGTTATTTCGATGGTGTTTTCTTCTTATTTAAAGCAGTTTGCAGTTTAACAGATATAAAACTAGTTGTGGTCTGAGGGAGGATGATGATGATGATGATGATGACGGGAGTCTGAGGCTCAGCACAGTCTCACACCAACATGTGAAACACACTGTGTGTTAAAATTACAGGCTGTCTCCATGGAAACAATCAAAATCAATCAGGGCCGTTTGTTACTGTTGAAACGCAAATCTGTGGTTCAGTGACATCACACGATAAACAGTGGTTCATGTTGCTGCTCCATTGTTAGTGTAAAGGGCGAGAACGTCACGGTACACATGAGGCTGCTGTGACAAATGGGTCAAACACACACAGAACTGTTCCCCAGGAGACCGCTGTTCATGTCCTGTGTGAAACTAAACACATTGACTTCTATTGACTTCATGTAGTTACATTATGTGATGTCCTTAACAAGCCTAGTTTAATGTGTTTTAAACTCAACCAAAGTCTTTGTTTCACGGCACAAAAACACTCGAACGCCTGCTGACGTCTGACTCTTTAATATCAGGGAAAGGTTTCAAACAGGGTTAGGGATCAAATGACTCTGCACCAGTCACGGACATTTATCGGCTCCGTCTCTCGGCAGTGATGGAAACAAAACACGTGGTTGAACGCAATAATTTGAGTCCTGTAACTGACTCCCTGCAGTGATGCACCATCATTAATATTAAGAATATTATCACCTATTTTAAGCAGGTTTACAGGTGTTTAAATAACCTGCGTGCAGACACTGGTTTTGGTGGAAGAAGTGGTTTTGGAGCCTCGACACAAGCTTCAAGTCCATCTGAGTCATATTTCTGTGGGACCACGGTGGACGATTCAAAAATGAAACAGCTTTAAATGAACAAAAAAATGAACCATCACAGAAATGAAACAACAAATCCACCTGAAGGAATAAAAAGAGACGAACGACTGCTACAAGTCACCACACGTGTTTATTACATCTGAGCAATGCAAATATAATGCTGAGTCTTTGAGTTTCTTCAGTGACTGAAGGGAGGATCAGAAGTATCATTAGTTCCTCCCCATGTGTGTGTTATAAGAAGCTGTGTGTGTGTGTGTGTGTGTGTGTGTGTGTGTGTGTGTGTGTGTGTGTGTAGCTGCAGTGACTGATGGGAGGATCAGAGCGTCATGTCTGACCTGCAGGCTGCAGCTCTGCACACACAGAATCTGTCTGAACATGCAGGCTGCATTTCTTCCACTGTTTAGTCACAACATTACACACACACACACACACACACACACACACACACAAACACACACTCAGTGAGAGGAGAGTCGGGGCTGAAGGGTCCAGATGGAGATCAGGCTGGTGTTCTCTACACCACAATAAAACTGAATAAAACAGAAAGCAGGTCGTTAATTTGGGAAATCATTTAGAGCTAATTACTTTCTGCTGTTATTTGTTGCAGCAGCTGAAAATCTGACTTCAATTTTTATGACTTTACCAAGTTAAAGATTTCGTCTCTTTTACTGTGTGAACTGTCCTTTTTTAAGACCAATTAAAACAGAATCTAAAGTTGATTTGTGACTGAACATTGTTACAAATGCACAAGTGTCAGTTTGATCTTTTCAGTTTTCAGAAACATTATTTTTTAGGTTTTATTTATTGTAACTTTATTTATTCCACGAACCTGAGGGTGCTGCAGATATCATCAGTGGGGTCGTGTCATTAAATGTCTTTTAAACTCGACTGCAGGTTTTCATTCCACATCCAACTGAATAATGTGTTTAATCCTGCTTCACTCGTCATTAATCATCAGAAGTTTAACAACTCTGTGTGTGTGTGTGTGTGTGTGTGTGTGTGTCTAAGAATTTGCTGTGTGTGAAATATCATCATGAATTAAAGACGTGTGTGTGCCTCACTGTCTGCAGTCATTGAACCCTGCGTGGACTCTGAGCTCAACGAGTTCCCCCTGCGTATGAGGGACTGGTTGAAGAACGTCCTGGTGACTCTGTACGAGCGTGATGAGGACAACAACCTGCTGACCGAGAAGCAGAAGCTCAGGGTGAGTCCAAGGATCGACAGTGTCCAAATCTGTCCGGGTGTGTCGCTGCACAATCTGTGAAGAGACTGATTCAGGATGAAGGTCAATGCTCTCCAAGTTAAGTCAAAGACAGCGCAGTGTTTCGTAGTATGAGAAACAGTATGGCGCCACTTCCTGTTCATGAACTCTTTTATAACACTTAAACACTTCACTAAAACCTGTTTGTGGAAACATATTATGAGAGACTCAAACACTGTCGCAGGGTTCAAATAACAGCCGAGTAGGTGTGTTTGTGCCGCAATGGCGTTGGGCGTGGTTTGTAGGGGCGTGTCTAGTTCACCTCTGCAGCTTTACAACTACACATGTCTTCTGGAGCGAGACACCGTGAGCAGGGAGGTCTGAGCACGGTTTGTAAGATGGAGGGAAGTTTAAAACGGTTCATTTACACAGACTACACACACTGTAATGACACAGAGCTGCTAAGTGTTCCCTTAAGTTCACTGTACCTTACCTTACCTTATCTTACCTTACCTTACCTTACCTTACCTTACCTTACCTTACCTCAGTTTAATGCACTTTAGGCTGTAAGATATTCTGGAACATAAAACAAGGAGGACTCGTCATAACGTGTTCAGTTCTGTTTCTGATGTGCAGCTGTTAGGCTTCACATATTAACAAATGTTCTTAAACTTTATAGCAAATATCATGAAACACACATGGTACATGTTTGATGTGCTCTGCCACACGCTGACTTATAAAGACATGAGACTCATATTTACACAGAGCAGACACACTTCACACACACAAGAGTTCAGTTTGTGTCTAAAGTCCTTTAGAGAAGAAATAAAACATGAATGTCCCAAACACTGAGACACACGTCACCAACAACACTGAAGGTAAAGACTGTTTTATTCTATGTGTTTAAGGCACAGTTTGATGCCTGAAAACAAACCAAACAGTTTAAGACATCATTCATTCAGACTGAGGAAAATGTTTATCTGACTGAAACACACCTGAATACCACAGAGACACATTCTGGATCCACCACAGCTTTGATCCTCCACTTCTCTTACAAACAAGGTAAACTGAGAGGCAGCCTCGTCGCTCTCTGTGTCTGTGTCTGTGCTGTTTGGTAACATCGTGTGTCTGATGTTTTTTAGGTGAAGAAGATCTACGAGAACGAGAAGAGGCTGCAGGCCGGCGAGCACTCTCTGGACCTGCTGGCTCACGACTTCGAGAAGAACTACAACATGTACATCTTCCCCGTCCACTGGCAGTTCGGCCAGCTCGACCAGCACCCCGTCGACGGGTACGAACATGACTCTATTATAACTTTGTTGTTCTGTCATAGACGGAGGAGACATGAGCACAAAGCTCAGGTTATACTCTGACCAGTCAGCACTGTGAAGTTAAATCTGTGTGTAGCTGAGGCGGCGGTGGAGCCTGTGGCAGACTGAGAGCTGATTGGTTTCTGTGAAGTCACACCACAGCAGCTGCACTGATGGATCCAACAGTCACCAGCTGACGCCATAACCACTTATTATTAAAAGAAAAAAAAAAACAGGGATGTGGCCACCACAGATTTACCAACATTTTCCTTTTGCTTGGCAGAAATTTCTCTCCTTATTTCCTGTTAATGATTTAACTCGCAGTAACACGCAGGAGACTAACATGAGTTTTATTAGTGAAAGAACCAAAATGAAGGTGTGTTCAGCAACAGTGTGACAGAGATGTGTGAAAACAGACAGGACGTGGACGAAGGGGATTTTTTTACATTTTGATTTTACTTGATCACAGAAAAGTTTCTCCTGTGATCATGAGACGACAGCTTGTCTTTATATTTTCTTTAAACTCTCAGAAATGTTTTCTCATGATCAAATGTGACCTCACAGAAAATATGTGAAATGACCACGCCCTCTTAACACCACTTAGGGCCCGTCCCAACACCCCCCCTTGGCCCTACCCCTACATTTACGCGTTCCTGCGAGGGGTAGTGGTGTCCCAATTCCTTTTTGCATGTTTGGGTAGGGGGCATAACGAGGGGTAGTGGGTATGAAACTAGCCCTTCGGAGCGAGGGATTTCAGATGCTGACTTGCCAGCGAGGGGCAGACATTGCCATGGCTACCACTGAGCAAGAGACGGGGAAAAAATGTTCATACATAGCTAACGTTACCATCGTCAGGTTGCTTGTTAGCTAGCTAGCTAGCTCGCACTATCTGGCATCTGTCATCTGTGCTGTTCTGCAAAATTTGTTGGACTTTTCACATTACGATAACACGCCAGCTAGTATAACTATGCTGCCTCGTAATGTTAGCTGGTTAGCTAGCTAGCTAGCAGAAGTCCCCTGTTGTCTGTCGTTCATCAAACAAAGCATGATGAATACAGCAAAGACAATCAGTAAGATGAACTCAACCGGAGACTCCATTGTAGATGCTGGTTGGAAATGTAGATGGCTCGCAGCTTCCTGTTTAAAATAGTTACGTATGCATGAACGTAACCGACGCAGTTACGTAGTGAGTGGTGTCCCAGTTCCCAGGGAAAGATTTCAACCCCTACCCCTCGTTGCTCCATTCTGAGGGCCAAGGGGTAGTGGACAAGGGCTAAGGGGTAGGGACAAGGACTAAGAGGTAGGGCCAAGGGATAAGGGGTAGGGCCAAGGGATAAGAGGTAGGGCCAAGGGATAAGAGGTAGGGCCAAGGGCTAAGGGGTAGTGGACAAGGGATAAGAGGTAGGGCCAAGGGCTAAGAGGTAGGGCCAAGGGATAAGAAGTAGGGCCAAGGGATAAGAGGTAGGGCCAAGGGCTAAGAGGTAGGGCCAAGGGATAAGAGGTAGGGCCATGGGATAAGGGGTAGGGCCAAGGGATAAGGGGTAGGGCCAAGGGCTAAGAGGTAGGGCCAAGGGCTAAGAGGTAGGGCCAAGGGCTAAGAGGTAGGGCCAAGGGATAAGAGGTAGGGCCATGGGATAAGAGGTAGGGCCAAGGGATAAGAGGTAGGGCCAAGGGCTAAGAGGTAGGGCCAAGGGATAAGAGGTAGGGCCATGGGATAAGAGGTAGGGCCAAGGGATAAGAGGTAGGACCAAGGGCTAAGGGGTAGTGGACAAGGGCTAAGGGGTAGGGCCAAGGGATAAGGGGTAGGGCCAAGGGATAAGAGGTAGGGCCAAGGGATAAGGGGTAGGGCCATGGGATAAGGGGTAGGGCCAAGGGATAAGGGGTAGGGCCAAGGGATAAGAGGTAGGGCCATGGGATAAGAGGTAGGGCCAAGGGCTAAGAGGTAGGGCCATGGGATAAGGGGTAGGGCCATGGGATAAGAGGTAGGGCCAAGGGATAAGAGGTAGGGCCAAGGGATAAGAGGTAGGGCCATGGGATAAGAGGTAGGGCCAAGGGCTAAGAGGTAGGGCCATGGGATAAGGGGTAGGGCCAAGGGCTAAGGGGTAGTGGACAAGGGATAAGGGATAGGGGCAAGGGTTAGGGGGTAGTGGACAAGAGGGGGTATTGGGATTGGGCCTTTATGTGGCGCTGGCACCTTACCAATTAAACTACAGTGTTATGTAATGTATAAAATGTAAACACATTTCACATTGTGAAATGTTTGCAGTTTGGTTCAGAGAAAGATCGTAGATTTCAGTTTAAGTACATTTCACCTGTTTCACATCAGGTGATGTCACATGATGTATTTACAGAAGGTAAAATGTGAACACTGACATTGACCTGTTCTGGTGTGTGTCTGTCTGCAGGTACCTGACCCACACAGAGCTCTCCCCTCTGCGTGCTCCTCTCATTCCCATGGAGCATTGCACCACTCGCTTCTTCGAGCAGTGCGACTCTGACAACGACAAATACATCGCCCTGGAGGAGTGGGCCTCCTGCTTCGGCATCAAGGAGCGTGAGTATCGAACCATGTGCACGAACACGATCAGCAAACAGCAAAAAGATTCTGAACCTCTCTTTTTATTAAATGTCAGTGTGGTTTCACTAAAACTAAAAATTAAAGCAGTTCATCGTGTTTTCGTCAGGTTTCAGCAGCTTTAGTGAAGTTTCACTGCAAAACAATCAGAGAGAGCTGCAGCAAATGAATATTTTAGATGAACTAAATGATTGTTTATTCAATCTGTAACTGTCAGGAAAAGTGAAATGTGTCAATGAGCTCTTTTTTCAGTCCAAAAGACTGCTGTTAAAAATCTGCAGTATTTGGCAGTAAGTTTTGCAGACATGGAAAATGCTTCAGACTCTGACCTTCTATTTTTAGTTTGCACATGTTGAAATACAAAAGACAAAGAATTCCTCAGATATTCAACATTTGAACAGGCTGCACAGCTTTTTAAATATCTATTGTCAGGGACTGGCTCAAACACATCAACAGTGTCTGATTATAAATGAAAAAAAATGAAAAAAAAAACTTGCTCATCATCAAAATAAGACACAAAATACTGGTGTGAGAAACGTCATTTGTAATTCTTAAAAGATCTATAGAAATAAAATGACGGAGGAGGAGGAGGCTGCACATTCAAGATTTTAGTTTCTACAGTTTTAATTTGGGTTTCAAAATGTCATATATTTGAGAATAAAATGGCAAATAAAATAATGTATTTGAAATATTTTAAATGCAGCTGTGAAAGTATTTTGTTCCATGTGTCACACCTCGTCTGTCAGACCGGACACACAGAATCAGACACACAGGTAAACTCACAAATTAAGTGATTTAACAGTCAAACTAAGATCTGTAGAGTCAGGAGTGTGAAGAGTGGGTGAGTGGAAATGTGCTGGAAAATAAAGGAGAAGGGAACAAATGACTCAAAGCAAAGGTGTGGTGAGGACGTGTGCAGCAGACTGACTGCTGCTCTGTCTGCACCTGCACAGGTGTGCTCCATGACGCTGATTGCACTCGTTAAGTCTGCTGACCTGGAGCGAGACAACACAAGTGGCTGCACAAATCATCTCTTTTTTTTCTGACTAGAAAAATAAAAATTCTAAAACACTTAAATAATTAAACACATACTTTAAACTTTAAACATTTAACTGACATACTGTGCTCATCGTTAATAAAACTCAAATTACAAAACCTGTTGTTTAGAAGATTTAATATGTGTTAATATGTTGTGATGTGTGTGTGTGTTTGCAGAGGTGTTAATATGTTGTAATGTGTGTGTGTGTGTTTGCAGAGGTGTTAATATGTTGTGATGTGTGTGTGTGTGTTTGCAGAGGACGTGGACAAAGACCTCATCATCTGAGCAGCAGCTGCAGCAGTATGACGAACTCCTAGTCACTACTAACGGGACGAGGTGCTGATCCCTAAGTTAAAACAAATCACAGTAACGGTGCTAATTGCAAATTCTTTTTTTATTTTGTTTAATAAAGACCTTTCGTACGTATACCACTAAAATAAAAAGCAAAGAAAAGAGAAGCGTGCACACAGTCTGTACTAACATCACTCCCAGTTAAAGACAAACTAAAGACCTCTGATGTAAATGTATGTTGTTGACGATATTCTATATATAATGTGTTCTGATTAGTTCATGCTTTGAATTGGAGATGAATCTGACACGTGACGTGAGGAGACCAAACTGTAAAGTGGAAAATAAAGTTTCTAAATAAATGCTCCCTCTGCTTGCTTCCTACAATCATCCAGTTAGTTGTTGCACTTCTCTGTGGTGGTGGACTTTATTTTGGCATTGTGTGTATTTTGGTTTTTGATCTTTTGACTACTGCTTTAAGACTTGTTCATTTTTACTGTCCATACAGAGTGCGTGTCCCGGACGAGGACACGCGTGTACTGATATTTGAAACAATAAAGAGGAAATATTGTCTGGACCTTTGATGAGGAGAAAATCTCGCAGGCTGAGAGTTTTGCTCATATGAACATGTTTCTGACACTGAGAGCTCCACACAACTCTTCCATGAATAAATAAAAACTATGAAAAGATCCTGAAATCTCTGCATGCATTCGTATCTTTCTCCTCTGCTCAGGAATTCTCTCAGAGATGATCTGACATGAAATCAGCTCGGCTCCACGAGTCGTGAGGAGGCCGCTCTGTTTACGAGTCAGACCTGAACACGTGTCGTCCCCTGCAGACGGGATGTAGCGTGACGTTTATTTATTCTCTGGTGCTAAAATACAAAAAAGCTCTTTGCTCTGAATGTCTCCTCTGTGCTGCAGTGATGCTTCTACATCTTCCTCGTGATTCTAGTTTACAAGCTTCTTCTTTCTGCAGCACGTCTTCTTCTCTGGTGCTGAACTCACTCAGGTTTTTGTTTTCTATGTTGACGATTAATGTTTTCAGCCCAGTGCTCAGAGGAATGTTTGCAGTGTACGTTTCTGCAAACCACTGATATGTTACATACGTTTCATCTCAGTGTTTGTAAAGTGACGTAGTATCTGAGCTGACTGTGTCATCAGGAGGTGGAGGGGACGGTGGATGTGTGACGCGGCGCTGCAGACACTGTTCAACACTAACAACAAACAACACTGGTTGAGTTTAAGAGAGTCAGAGTCGCTGTGTTTCCGGCGAGTTTTTAGCACCAAACTTGGGTGTGTTTTTGCAACTGGTCACTGCACTTCCTGTCGGCATAGTGCCATGAAGAGCGGCCATTTTTTCCAGAGACATCGCTGCATTTCAAGCTGCGACTGTGCCACAAACACACGTCATAACTAAGTGACTGTTGTGCCTAAATCTAACTGCTACATAAAAACATACAAATGTAAATTATCTGTGATTTACAGAAACATTGGGCTGTTAAATGTATTAAAATCTGAGTATTGTCATATTGGGAATAATAATGAAGTGTAGTGAGCATGTTGATGTCATTGTTGGGTGGCGTCAGAAACAGAGCGTCACCACAGAGGACAGACACACTGATGTCAAAGTGTTTCTATATCAGAAGATCAGCGGCTCCTCCAGTCTGCACGTCCAAGTGTCCTCGGGGAAGATACTGAACCTAAAACTGCTCCTGATGGCCGATCATCAGTGTGTGAGTGAGTGTGTGTGAGTGTGTGTGAGTGTGTGTGAGTGTGTGTGAGTGTGTGTGAGTGGTTACTGAGCAGCAGGTGGCACCTTGTGCGGCTGCCTCGGTCACCAGTGTGTGAGTGTGTGAATGTGACGTGTAGTGTTAAAGAGCTTTGAGTGGTCAGAAGACTAGAGAGGAGCAGTACAGTCCATTACCCATAATCCCCTCTGCTGAAGCTGAAGTTGGGCAGAGACTCTTAAACAACAGCTGTGCAGATGTGAGTGAAGCCTGTCAGTGTGATGCAGGTCAGTCTCTCTCCTCTGATGTTCCAGCTCAGGTTCACACATATAGAATCAGCCCATATCAGATCAGAGACCAGACTGACGTCACATGTTCCTTTAAACTTTTCCCTTCGTGCGTCCTGCAGCCTGTCGCAGCCTCCTGCAGCCTGTCGCAGCCTCCTGCAGCCTGTCGCAGCCTCCTGCAACCTGTCATCATGCTCATCATCAGATGTGTTGGTTTCTCATTGAAAGTAATTAGAAGGCGTCGGCGGTGGCGTCACTTTGCTTCTTTTTGACTATGAGAAGGGTTGTAATCAGGCGTGAGTGAAAACATGTGTGTGGATCCACTGACACACTACAGCACCTCTGAAGGTGCATCTGCATTTATATTTACCAAGATAAAAACATCATGTTGCCTCCTTCATATCTCAGTCAGAGATTTAACCTGGTGTCTGAACGTCTTCACACTGTGTTGATAATGTTCCTCTGTGACTCTGACACACACGTGTTCAACTTCACACATGATGAAAACTGTTAGAGAATTTATTTATGTTGCACAATGAACAGTATTTCTGTATATTCACACACACACACACACACACACACACACACACACACACACACACACACACACACACACACACAGAGGCAGTGCAACAATCCAAACCACAGGAACATTTTGTTCCAAACACAGCGGGCTGTAACTGTACAGTATAACACATGGCTGACATGTCCGTGTCTCTGCTGGACAGAGTGTCTCTGGGCTCAGGACACTGTCCTCCTCCTCCTGAATGTCTCTGACTGTGAGGAGCTGGCTGTGCAGCGAGCTGCTCCTGGTCCCCTGGGAGACGGCTCAGGGAGGGACGGAGCACCCTGTTTACCATCCCCACCCGTTCATCCAGACTCCAGTGTCAAGAATGTGAAACAACAGCTGAGCCTCTTCCACAAAGCCCCCGTCCCTCCCACTCCTCCCCCTCTTCCTCCTCCTCCTCCCCCTCCTCCCCCTCTTCCTCCCCCTCTTCCTCCTCCTCCTCGGCTTCCTGCTGCACTCTGTGTCCTCACACTGAGACACGGCTCAGAGTACGGGGACGCTGCAAAGTGAAGCTGGCTCAGTGTTTGTCTGCTTCCTGCTGCACAGTTTGTAATGAACCTCTGAGAGGTCCTGATCTGTGTCGTCTCAGCTGCTCTGATGAAGCTCACGTTATATTTCAGACATTAAAATCCAGACAGTAACTTTCACATTTTTCCTGCAGACAACAACAGTCAGCAGTTTGCACACAGCCTCCTGCTGCAGAGGGCGACTACATGTGGAAAGATTTCAGCTTTAAAGCTCCAGTGTGTCGATTTAAAATAATCTAATGGCTGTTGTTCCCTCAGAGTGAGATGTGTATATCTACACAGGGAACAGGTCCTCGTCTACAGAGGTCACCATGTTGCTCCGCCATGTTTCTATAGTAGCCTGTTATTTAACATGAAACATCTTTACTCAGTGTTCACACTGCTTCAGTCAGCTGAGTCTCATTTATAAACTGTGTGTACGTAAAGCACGAGGCCTGAAATGCCACAATGAAAACAGACTGACTGACCCATGCTGATCAACATGTTGGAGACAGGAAACTGGCACACAGACGGTGAGGGGGAGCCTGACTGCAGAAACTGTTGACGAGTTGTTTTTGTCCGTACAAACATTTGTAGTGTGGATCACACACTGTGTTTATAAAGGTGACCTGTGAGGATAATTCAGCTCCTGATCAACACTGAAGGAATTCTGACCAGGAGAAGTTTCAGATGGTTGTAATCTGTAATCTGTAATCTGTAATCCTCACTGATAGCTGCCACCTTCACTCAGTGCTGCCTTAAGGTCAAAGGTCAGAGGGTTTGACATGATTGGATGACGTATGTCTTCCTCTCTGTGGACACACACTGTTCACTGACTTCTTTTATTTCTCTTTTCTTCTCATGTTTTCACTGATATGTTTAAACTTTGAGGGTCCTGAGAGGCCCCAGAGAGGCCCCTGAGAGGCCCCGGCCCCTGAGAGGCCCCAGAGAGGCCCCTGAGAGGCCCCTGAGAGGCCCCTGAGAGGCCCCTGAGAGGCCCTGGCCCCCAAGAGGCCCCTGAGAGGCCCCTGAGAGGCCCCTGAGATGCCCCAGAAAGGCTCCAGAGGCTCCACTGTGGTTATATTCACTGTCCACGGATGGTTTAGGGTCAGAGTGTTCTGTTCTTTACATCACAGCAGCGACAGTGAAGGAAACATGTTGTAATATTAAATATGTGGAAATAAACTGATATTAATGATTCCATGGCAACACATTGATAAACAGTATGTTGGTATAATAACATAGACAAACATTATAACAGAACATAGTTTGTAAATGTATTTTATTTTTTTCTGTTTTACAAACACCATCATGTGACGTCTCAACTTTTTAGTAGAGGACCATGTTTTAAAAAACTATAGGTCTGCAAAAATAAATAAATAAATAAAATGTAAAACATAAATGAATTAAAAATAAACAAAAAATGCAAATAAAAAAATATTGCTTTATTGTGAGTGTGGACATGAAACGGTTAAATCACTTTGTTTATTGAACAAACAAATAAAAATAAAATAAAAAGCTTTTGAAACCTCTGACGTCATAAATGTTTATATTTGTGTCTTTATCTGCTCCTGTTTATTATTTATTGTTTATTATTTATTCATTCTTGTGTTCTGTCCTCACGTGTGTTTTCACTTTGTTGTTTTTATTCTTCGGTCAATAACACAGAAGCACTGAATGAAGTGGTGTCGCCCCCTGGCGGAGGAGAGGCTCCGGTGCACCGCTCACTGCCAGCTTAAAGAAACCAGCCTGTGTGACCGGGAGACGCCGGTCTGTGAAACCATCGCACCTTCAGCCATTACTGTGACGTGATTGGCTCTGTCGAGACACCCAGGTAGAGAGGCGGAGCTCGGGATTGGCTGTAATTTAGAATCCCACTCAGAAGCGGTAGATGATTGGTGGATGTTTCCCAGAGCTCTAATCTGACTGGCTGCTGGCTGCTGAGGGGCGGGATGTCATGTTCGGTTGCGGAGCTGTGAAACCGGTAACGGAGCAGACGTCCAGCAGCACGTTGTGGAGCCGCGGAGGTGATTCACTGAAATCACTCGTTTATTAATCCAGCGTTCATTTTGATCATCGACCCGCCGGTAAGTCCCCGCTCTCTCACCGACTCTCCGTAGCTTCCGGTAAAAAGCCGGAGTTTGTTTCCTGAACCGTGTTCGGTAGATTATCTGGGTCGCACTCGGTGGGCCCCGTCTACATCCTGGTGAGGACATGGTGGCTGTGTTAGCGCGGTGATCGATCCTCGTTTCTCTAAATGAAACTATTTCATGTCAACGTGTTTAAATCATCACTGAGAGATGAACACTGTGTTGATATGGTGGAGTATCAGGTTATAGCCACCGCCATCTCCGCCTGCTCTCACTGTGGGGCGCCAGGAGATACCCACCACCCAGTGTAGCCCACTTCTATTCCTCCTCCAGTCGTGACTCCCTCCCTTCCTGTCGGTCCAAACCCGCCGGTTTCCCTCCGCAGACCTCCGGCTCTGTTTCCTGGGGGTCTGATCGGTGTGATGTACCCGGCCGGGTCTCTCACAGCCCGGCGGGGAGGTGAAGTGTGAGCGGGGGCCGGCCGGGACACGTGTTGGGGCAGCTCCTGACACCGAGCGTTAGTCGGTGACTGATACCAAGTGTTAGCCGGTGCCTGCCCTAGTTTGGGGGCCGTGTGTGTGTGAGTCCAGCAGCTGTCGCGGTTTAGCTCCGCGGTGAAGCAGCCAGGGAGCCATATGAGGCCCGGTTATATATCTGGAACCCGCCGGTGGATTTGTCCCAAACGTGCCCCCGTAGCGCCGAGCCGCCATGACTGGTGCGGAGTGTGTCGGTGCGGACACGGCGTGGCCTTTGTCTGCGTGCCATGCTGCGCTCTGACGAGACCTGTGTGTGTGTGTGTGTGTGTGTGTGTGTGTGTGTGTGTGTGTGTGTTTTATTCACACACTGATCTGGTTTATCTACAGATCGGGGGGGGGGGGGCAGGCAGTTAGTGTGTACTGGATGTGTGTTGGTTGTGATTGTGTGTGAGGACAACAGATGGCTGTGGTGGTGTGGACAGGTGTGTGTGTGTGTGTGTGTGTGCGCGCGCGTGGGGGGGGGGCAGTCCACTAAAGCAGGGGCGTCCAAACTTTACTGAATGGGGGGTGGATAATACCTGGGGCAGCTGCTCCTGGCATCATCATTGGGCCCGTCACCATCAGAATTTGGCTCCATACTTTAGCACGATGAATGAATGAATATTACAGACACTGAACAGTTCATGTCTCCACCTGCTGGTGAGCCGTCACCATCAGAGTTTACATGACGTATTAACTCACCACAGAGGAGACGTGATGTTCACTGACATCATCCTCTTTACCTTTATTTATTTAACCAGGAAGTTTCACTGAGTATAAAAACCTCTCCTACAGACGGAGACATAGTCGAGAGGGAGCAGCTGATCAAGACACATTAAAATGCAACAAACACAATGTATAAAACAGAAAAAGTTAACTTTCTAACCAGAACAGAAGGCTGTGTATTGATCTCAGCCCTGTAACATGTTAGTGATATGTTGTCATGTTAGAGTGCGAGGGTCATGTGACTGAGGACACATTACAGTCAAGCGTTTAACTGGTGCGATTTTCACAGTGCGATACCAGAAACTTTAATGGTGTCATGGTGACAGTGATGATCAGTAACGGTGAGCTGCAAAGGAAAGAAAACACAGATCTTTTGGTTGAACACATTTATCAAAACAGAAACTTGAAACCATTTTTAAAAATAGACGCATGTGTAAACAGTTCAACAGGTCGTCAGGAGTGAAGAGGCTCCAGGGCCGTTAATATAGACTGATGGTGCAGTGTGGGCGCACCGGGGCCTTGCCGCTAACCCTGCTAGCTAACTGTTAGCTAGCTTGTTTGCTGCTACCTGACCGCAGACTATGTGACCGCCCTGCCGTCACGTGTGACAGTCCTGCCGTCATGTGTTATAGTCCTGCCGTCATGAGGTGACAGTCCTGCCGTCATGAGGTGACAGTCCTGCCGTCATGAGGTGACAGTCCTGCCGTCATGTGTGACAATCCTGCCGTCATGAGGTGATAGTCCTGCCGTCATGTGTGACAATCCTGCCGTCATGTGTGATAGTCCTGCCGTCATGAGGTGACAGTCCTGCCGTCATGTGTGACAGTCCTGCCGTCATGTGTGACAGTCCTGCCGTCATGTGTGATCAGAATCAGTGCAAAATAAGATCTTACCTGATGGACCAATAAAGTGTGGGGCCACATGTTGAGCAGCAGGCAGTTTGAGTTTGGAACAGCTGGATGTTGAACATGTCTGCATTAACGCTCTGGTAGCTGTTAGCCTCTTTTAGCTTCATGACCACTCATCATGTCAGAGTCTGGCGTGCTGCCATGTGTGTTCTCACATATGAGGAATTAGCTTTGGTGTTTTAGAGCAGAGGACAGAAACAGAAGAACAGATTAGAAACAAAAGTACGAGTTAATGATGGAGGAGCTCAGCAGGAGTGAGTGAGAACCACGTGAGATGGAGAATAATATGGCGTGTACAGAGATGGTAGTCCAACAGGATGTGGAGACATTAATGTGCAGTGCGTGTAGTGTGTACTTGGCACCACAGTTTGACCATATTCTTTGTGCTACAGAGTTCACAGGTCAAGTCTGTGCATATTCTACAGCATGTAGACTTAAAGCCACATCACTGATCCCACCGAACACAGCTGCTGTAGTTTGTTTAGTGTCAGTCTGAAACACACTGAACACAGTCTGTACTCTTCTACAAACTGCTGACACCACTCACTGCTACAAATGACTAAAATATGAAACTCCATATTGGTGTCCAGTTTGTAAAGAGGACAGTCCCAGTGGACCCAGTGGATTGACAGAGAGACTGTTGGCTGTAACAGAAACACAGAACATCACCAGCTGTATCTTTAATTTATTTTTCCTCCCTTCAGGCAGACATCAGTTTCACTTCATGTCACAGTGTGAAAATCAACTAGCAGAGACGTGAAACTTGCTTTAAATGGGCGATCCATCAGCCCTGACAGGCACGCAGCAACACCGTGTGCAAACATTCACGTAGGTGATGCGTTTATCTAAAGGCAGCATTTAGCAAATAATGGTGAAGAGGAAACAGAAGGATGGAGGTCTGCTGAAGCATGTGTGGAAGTGAACATCAGTGTAGACCACCAGGACTCCTGGTCTCTCACCAGGACCTGCATCTGAAACATGTAGACCTACAGGATGAGGTGGGGTCAGTGACGAGAACAAAATGTCCCCATAAAGATGTGATGGTGTCAGAAGACATGTTGAGGTCCACTACCTGCTGTAGACTGACCATCACACATTTCACTGGTTACCAGTGAAACAGGTTGGTGATGTGGTCAGACTGGTCACCTGTAGCCAGGATTTTCCACTTTACATAAATGAAAGTGAGCATGTGCCACGATGAGAAACAGATACTGGATGTTGATGTTGTGAAATCAGACGCCATGTTTACCTCACCTGATTTACACTTCAAACCATCGGCAGGGTTGGATCTGACTGCTGTCCAATCAGGACGGCTGGAGGCCTCGTCATCATCACACTCAGAAGTTTAGATGCTGTAAAATACAAACCTGCCTCAAAGTATTTTGCTCAGGAACAAAAGAGCCTGCTATCCAGCTGGTTGGTTTCTACAAGCCGTCACAGCGTCCTGTAATCCACTGGTACTGGTGCTGGTACTGGTGCTGGTGCTGGTGCTGGTACTGGTGCTGGTGCTGGTGCTGGTACTGGTGCTGGTGCTGGTGCTGGAACACTGGGAGCTCAAAGTACTGATGGAACCAGTCTGAAGTTTCTGAACCCAGTGTTGGGATCTGGTGACGTTCAGGTTCATCTGGAGGATTCATTCCTCAGGGCAGATGTTAGGAGTTATCAACGGGACGAGATTTTCCAAATTTAGAAAGTAGTGTCAGAGTTTGAGTTTCCAACAATCATTTCCTGACCCAGTGTCACAGACGCTCCCAGGACAGGTGCTGCTTTAATAAAACAGAACTGAGCTGTTACAGCAGGTTTTATTCTGTAGTTTACCTGTGTCGACCTCTGCTCCTCCAAACCTGACCGCACCATGTTCACAACAACAATATGACAAGTCAACGTGTGTTTAAATAACAAATGTATTTGTCATAATACACACAAATAACTCGTCAGTGATTTTAAGTCTCAAAGGTAATTGTTGCAGTTGCTCCCATCTGAGGGTCGACCATAGACTTCATACATATCCCTCCTCTGATCCATCGATCTGATCAGCTGTGACGCCGGTTTGTCAGAAGTTAAGATATTCTAATGATGTGAAACAGAGACGCAGCAGATCGTGACAGAGGCTGAAAACATCTTCTGCCTTTAGACGTGTTGAAATGATTCGTCAGTGATCAGTTGTGGAGCAGCTTTGTGTTGATGAACACAACATGTTTCAGCACTAGTTGTGTGAAACTGTCATTTTCTGCACATTCTGTCACATGATCAGTTTCTCTAACCTTCCTCCTCCTCCTCCTCCTCCTCGCAGAGATTTCCAGTTGACCAAAGAAATGGTGATGGAGAAGCCAAGTGCCCAGCTGGTCGGGCGAGAGTTTGTCCGACAGTATTACACACTCCTGAACCAGGCCCCCGACTACCTGCACAGGTAACACTGGTCTCCTGTCATGTGACTGAACACTGACTCAGCTGCAGCTCTGTGTCATGTTACTGTAGATGCTGTGAGCTCCTCCTCACTTTAACTCAAACAAATTCATCTGTGTGTCTCTATTCTCAGGTTTTATGGAAAGAACTCGTCCTACGTGCACGGTGGCCTGGACAACAACGGCAAACCGGTGGAGGCTGTTTATGGACAGTCTGTAAGTGGGCCTCCTCCAGCAGATAACAGCTCTTCAAAATGTTATTTCCATAAAGCCGCAGTGCACTTAACTCCCACGCACCAACACTGAGTGGAAGCTGAAAGGAAAATAGTTGAGTGGAGTTGTGGCTGTCTGTCTCCTGTTCTCTCTCTCTCTCTCTCTCTCTCTCTGCTGCTGCAGGAGCTTAAGACACTGATAATGAGCTCTGTGGACACAAGTCTCTATCTGTCTCACTCGTGTCTCCTGCAGTGTTTGAGGCAGTTTCTTTTATAAGCAGAGAGCGGACTCTCATGTGTAACACCTGAGAGTTAGTTAACTCTCCTCTGTGAGCAGGAACAGCGAGCAGCAGCAGCAGCACCTCAATACAAACATGCATGTGCAGTGTGTCTGCACGCAGAGCGGGTGGACCACATTGTTCATGACATGATGAACAGCGGTATTTTGTCCCAACATATTGAAACACTGGGTCATCTTGTTGCAGCTGCTGACAATAAGGAACAGATTTATATAGCAAATAAAACCCGCAGTATCACTGGGCCCTGACGGACAGTCTGAATAAAGTCTGGACTGCTGCTGAGTTTTAAATGCTTTAAAAATGTCTGATTATTTCTTTTTTAAGAAGCCAGTTGTCGGACATTTGGTGTGTCTGAATAAGTGAAACTACTGTTTAAAGACCTCCAACAGGCACGTCATGACGCCACAGATGTAGTAGTTAATACCAGTGTCAGTGAAGGTCCAGATTCTCCATCCACAGTTCAACACCTCATACTGTAACAAACACCTGCCGCCCTGTGCTGCGTGTCGCCTCCTCTCACTCCCCTCTCACGCTCAAACTGTCCTGTCTGATAAAGGCACAAGATAAATATCAGACAGGCAGGATCGTCACAAACAGAACCAAAGAGCAGAAACATTTAAGAGAAGAAAGAGAATCTAAAGTTTTAACGACACAATAATCCAAGCTTTGTTCTTTACAGTGAGAAACTTTTCAGATTCTGTCCTTCTTGAATCTTTTTATTGAGCCTCCGCTCGTCTTTGTGCAGGAGATCCATAAGAGGGTGATGGCTCTGAGTTTCCGCGACTGTCACACCAAGATCAGGCACGTGGACGCCCACGCCACCCTGAACGAGGGCGTGGTGGTGCAGGTGATGGGCGAGCTGTCCAACAACATGCAGCCCATGAGGAAGTTCATGCAGACCTTCGTGCTGGCGCCTGAGGTTTGTAGTTTGACCTTCACAGTCAGCAGTGTGGTGCTCCATCAGTGTCTGTCAGTGTTTGATGATCTTGTTTGGTTTCTCTTCAGGGCACCGTCGCAAACAAATTCTACGTCCACAACGACGTGTTTCGTTACCAAGACGAGGTGTTTGGCGACTCTGACTCAGAGCCTCCAGAAGGTGAGATAACGTTGATGTTGTGTTATTAAAGGTGTTCATGTTTCACCTTGTTGGACTCATCGTTTTTCCCCCAGCTGCACTTTCATCTTCACAGTCATGATCCGTCTGATGTCGGCTTTGTTGTGCTAAAGATGAATTAAGATACACAGACGTGTTTCTCATTGGTTCTTTAGAGATGCACGTCTTGTGTCGGCGCTGTAGCCTCATAATTCAGGTTCTTTGATCGTTTCTCTTTGAACTGCCATGTCTTTATTTACGCCGGCTGCAGCTGCTGAACGAACCCCTCAAATGTTTGATGTCTGCGAACATTAGAAACACGAAGAAACAACGTGAAGAAAATGGTGTCTCAACACTAAACCACCATCGTGACAAATGCTCTGCTGTGTTTGTTGAACTCGAGGAGAAGCAGGAGCAGGAGGAGCTGACGTGTCCTCAACATGTTTGTGTCTTTTCAGAGTCGGAGGATGAGGTGGAGGAGATCGAGGAGAGGGTCCCTTCTCCTGACGTCGCTCCGGAGGAGTCTGCTCCCTTCTACGACCCGTCAGCCTGGTACGGATCTGTAGGGCTTTAACTTCCTCACATTGATCAACAACTCTGATATTTGTACATTCTCAAAGACTGGTGTGTGTGTTGAGCAGATTTGTGTGTAACTGTTTTTTTTGTCCTTGTAGTTCAGAGCCGGCGGTTCCTGGTGATGAGGAGGAGGCGGCAGCAGCGAGTCCAGAACCAGAGCCAGAGGTGGAGAAGGAGGCCGATGCAGCGGTGGTGGAGCTGAAGCCGGAGACGATGCTGGAGACACAAACAGACTCAAACACATCCGACGACCAGACAGAGAAAAGCCCTGCCGCCGCCCCGCCCACCGCAGAACCTGCCGCCGTGCCCGCCGAACCCGCCCCCGCCGCTCCAGAAGAAAACAGGGTAGGTCTGAACGTCACAGTGTGTAACGCTGACATATTAAACAGTGATGAGTTTGAGTTTATCTGCGTCCATCAGATCTAAATGTCTCCTGTGTCCTGTCTGTCCGCAGCCGTTCTCCTGGGCGTCGGTCACCAGTAAGAACCTCCCTCCCAGCGGGGCTGTCCCCGTCTCAGGAATCTCCCCACACGTCGTCAAAGCTGCTCCCACAGCACCGGTACGTTTCAATCTAGTGTTTCACCTCCACTTCATATCAACTTTGGATGTATCCTCTGAAACACAGCTTTAGTTCACACGTTAACTCAGTGGAGAAGTCGTTCAGGGACGGACTTTTCTCTTTGTTCTAACTGCGTCACGTTCATCAGGAAAATACTTTTCTTCAGGATTCATTTCATTGTTAAACAGATCAAATGCTCTCAGTCAGTCTAAATGTTATTGAACCTTTAATCTGAATGTTTAACAGAGAGTTTCGTCTCTCAGGAGGAGATCAAGGGTCTGCAGTTTATCAGGGAACTAAATCACAGAAAGAATTCACTTATTTACTCAGTTTGTGGAGTCAGTGCAACAAACAGGGACCTCAGAGTGACAGCTAATAACATTTGTGACCTTCCGGAAACATTCAGTGAGCAGCCTTCATGGATCTTGTCCCTGGACTCTCCAGGTAGGCTGCAGGTGTGGAATATGGCGGCCTCCTGGTCGCTTTACCTTCAAGTAAATTTGCACCTTTTCTTTTCGATGTGTTTTTATGACTCCGATGACTTTTTGCTACAAAGTGTTCAACTGTTCCGAGGTCATGACTCCAAAGGTCAGCTGTGTCAGCGTGTTGCACCTGAGGTATTGAAGCTGCCTGATAATTCTGCACACCTTAATATAAGGTCTGAGTCACTTTAGGCCACGCCCCCACCCTCAGATACTTATCACCTGGAGGTGATTACATCCAGTGAGCGTTCAGGTTTGTTTGGAGTTGAAAATGTGCACATAGATAATACTGAGGTCAGAATATGGTCATGTGCCTGATGATGGTGCCCAGAGCTCAAAGATGAGAGCGGACGGATGTGTGAAGTGTTTTTAGGAGCTGCAGCGTTAACGTCGTCTTCTCTGAGTCCAGGTGAAAGCAGCAGGACACAAACAGCCGCTGCTGGCGGCGCCCTCCTTTATGATGAGAATCAAAGTGAAGTCACTGAACCTGCCGGCTCGTTCTCTCCTCACTGACGTGTTGTCGACTGTTTCAGCCCAGAGCCGAGGTGAAGTCAGAGTCCCAGACAGCCACACAGAGACCACAGAGAGACCAGAGGCCGCGGGAACAGAGGCCTGGAGGTCCTCCGCCCGTGCACAGAGGACCCAGACCAGGTACACTCACACTCACACTCACACTCACACACACACACACACACACACACACAGTATGCAGTGGATCAGTGGTCTGGTCTGAGCTGATGGACCTGACAGGTAACAGAGCATCAGGCCTCTAGTGTGAAACAAACATGATCCAGTGTGACGTGAGCTGCTCAACAACAGACTGCAGGTGTGAGAGCAGCAACACTTTAACATGTGGCCTGAAATCAATGATGACATCACTGACCAGGAGCGGGTGACACAGAATCAGGCTTGACCCTGCTCAGAATGAGGCGGAGGTGGTTTCACCCTGATCATGTGATCATCCACTGAGTGCATTATGACAGCTGTCAGAGTTTTGTCGAGAGCAGGAGGTGGCTGCTTCTAACTCTCTGTGCAGGAGAAACCCTGCAGAACGTCCACCCTGAGGCCTCATGTGGCTGGTTTTAAAGATCAGTGATGTCAGTCAGTCTGTATACAGACGTCTTAATGTTCAGTCACAGTGCACGCTGTAATAAACTGGCAGTGATTCTGTTCATGTGACATCATGTTTCCCTCTGTCCATCTGTTTCAGTGCGTGAAGGGGAGCAGGGTGAGTCGGAGGGTCGCAGGGTGGTCAGGTACCCCGACGCCCAGCAGCTCTTTGTGGGAAACGTCCCTCACGATGTGGACAAGACCGAACTGAAGGAGTTCTTTGAACGTAAGTCAGATTTAATCATGAAGAACGCATGAGTCGTTGTTTTTGTTCTGAAGTTTAAAAATCTGACAGTAAATATATTTGAAACCCATGAATTTATTTTTTTAAATCAGAACTAACATTTCCAAATGTAGTGATCTAACAGTGGTGATAAAATGATGGTTAAATAAACCATGTCTCGCCCCCCCTCCTTCACAGAGTATGGTACAGTCCTGGAGCTGAGGATCAACAGCGGAGGGAAGCTACCAAACTTTGGTTTCGTGGTGTTTGACGACTCTGAGCCCGTTCAGAAGATCCTCAGCAACAGGGTGAGACACGAGAGCCACAGTTTGTCTGTTCAGAGACCAGTTTGTATATCTGAAGAACTTCCTGTTCAGCTGGTCACTCTTGTTGTCACTGTTGGTGCTCATGGATCCACGTCGTGTTTACGTCACTGTTTGGATTGTTTTGAACGAGGCTTTTATTAAATTGGAATATATTTTAATTCGTGTTTCTGGTCTCCTCAGCCCATCAAGTTCAGAGGTGACGTCCGCCTGAACGTGGAGGAGAAGAAGACTCGGTCGGCCAGGGAGGGCGACAGGCGGGATGTGAGGCCTCGTGGTCCAGGAGGTCCCGGCGGTCCCAGAGAGCGAATAGGAGGCGGTGGAGGACCCCGAGGACCCCCCACCCGCGGAGGCATGGCACAGAAACCCAGCTTCGGCTCCGGACGGGGCACCGGGCCCAGCGAGGGCCGCTACTCTGCCCAGCGCTAGTGAAGCGCCAGGGTGCTCCAAACCTGAGTTAGATTATGATTATTGATCCGCTGCAGCAGGAACCAATTGGACAAAGCTAAAATACAAACCTTCTCCACGCTGCCCTCAGGAGGAGGAAGGAGCTGGAGTGACTCACGTCAGTCAGAGTTCAGGCTGCTGCACAAACACACGCCTCCTTCCTGACGTGTTTGCTCCTCGTTCTTCCTCCTGAACCAGCCGACTGAAGGTTTCTGTTTGTAACTGACGCAGGTTTGGTCGAGAGCTTTCACCGTCGGATCACGCCAGCTCCTGCTGAGTTCAACAGCCAGTCTCAACATCTGTCTGTCATGAAGACGGCTGCCTCCTCTTCCTCCCCCTTCACCTCATTCTTCTTCTTCTTCATCACCTGCTGCTTTTCATTTCCCTCCGAGGAACCCAGAATGTCACTCCTGTTTTTCTTCTGCCCACCTCCTCCTCCTGTCCTCCTCCTGTCTCCTCTCCACCAACACGTATTATCTGGACTTTTTTTGTCTTTTTTTTGTTTTGTTTTTCATGCTGAACTTGAATTTATTAAGAAACAAATCGAAACACGCAAACACATAAAAAAAAAAGGGTAAATACTACTTGAATTGGGGATTAAAAAACCCAGAGGTTAGGTTTTTTCGCGTTCTCTCTCCCTGTTTCTTAAAGGAACGTGTACTTTACTGCTTGGGCAATCCTGTGTATTGCTGCCACCGTTGTATCTAGCGATGGATCTGTCTTATCTTTTTATTCTATCAGGTCAAGAGCTGAACTGTAGTGGTTTTATTTGAGTAATAATGTTGGCTTGTAATATGTGGATTCACGGACGCGTCTGAGTGGAGCATGTATCAAATCATGTATCAAATCCTGTCAGCTTCTACCGATGCACTTCATCTGTCATCATGTTTAAAATGAGCTCACCTGCCGATGAGAGAACTAAATTAAAAGTGATTTACTGTTTTAAACCTGTCGCTCTGTTTGAATCTTGTTCTGACTGAATGTGCAGCGTGATATCAGGAGGCCGAGGCCTCGATCAGACTGCCACAACAAATACTGTTTCATACGTCCAGACTGATTTTACAAGTCTGGTCAGCAGAAGACATTTGGTTGGAGGTGGTTTAAATGTGAGTGTGGTCTGCGCTGTATCGAGGTGGCTCAGTGCTCCAGAATATTTAGAAATATCAAATGAAAGATTTTTGAAAACTGTTGCTCCTCACTTCAATAAATCAGCTCTAAAAACAAGGAACAATCACTGAAATATTTCTCAATGAGTGAAATGATCTGCCAACACAACAGGACATTTCACTGCCAAGATTATACGCAACCAATAAAAACATCAGGGGCCGTATTTACAAAGCTTCCTCGTCTTGTGAGCTCTCAAAGATAAAACCAGTCGGAGTAGCAGGAGGAGTTTAAGAGTTTCTGAATCAGAGGAGAAAATGTTCTGCAAACACTGAATGACAGATAATGAAACAGATCAGATGGTGCATATGGGTCCATCTCATTAGGGACACACACACATTTCACACCTGACACTATAATGCCAGAACTTATTTTTATTTATTTTACTTAACTAGGAAGTCTCACTGAGTTTGAAAATCTCTTCTACCAGAGACCTGGTCGAGGCAGCAGCCAATCAGAGCACATTACAATGCAACAAACACAACACATGATACAAAACTCCTCAATAACAAAACTATTCAAACGGCCTCTAACAACAAAACAAGCACGTCTCTGTCACCACTTTATGATGCCCTGAAATTCACTGTGTCCACAGTGCACAGGAGGAAAATACAGTTTCCACTGATCTGTTCAAATCCAGGGTTCATTAAAAAGCAACCAGCTGGAGGAGCTGACACACAGCAGGGGTCAGAGGTCGGCTGGATGTTTGACCAGTATTACTTCATAGATAAAAATACTGTTAAATTATGTTGTTGTCTACGAGTGGTCAATGACGTCCAACCTACCAAGTCATAAAGACTGCAGTGATGAGTCAGCGACTTTGCATGTGTAATAAAACGTAGAGATGCATGGTGCCACCACGTGAAATGGAGGAGGTCGTCTCCACATACAAAACATCACTGTAATCAATCACACACAGAAAGGTGACTTCCACAAGTTTTCTTATGAGTACTGAAAATAAACAAGATTTAAATCTAAAATAAAACCCGATCTTCACTTTAAGCTTCCTGACTGGAGGAGGAGTCAAGTGGTGACGTCATCACTGAGGTATGTGAGGTCAGAGCAGCAGTGATGAGTTGAGTCTGTCTCAACCTTCATCAGCAGTGATCACTCTGTCACAGTCTGCAGTTCATCTCATGTCCACTGGGTGTCCTCACACCTCACAGGCTCACAGAGGGGCGTGTCTCTGACAGCCAACTTCCTCGCTCTTCACTACATGTTTCAGGAGCTCTGTGAGGACTCTCAGGATGTCTCAGAGAACACACCTGCTGGTCTCAGAGCCCTCAGCAGTCTTAAGGAAGGTGCAGCCAGACTGGAAACAGGTACATTTGTCCTCTGGTCTGTTTTAGAGCAGCCAACTCTCAGCTCTCTGTCCCCAACTGGACAGGCCGTCCTGAGGCAGGAACAGGACCACCAGAGGTCAGTCTTTACTGGTGGAACAGGCAGCTGAGACATATGGTAACTGGGAGTGGTGGGGATAACGTTACAGGACCAGTACAGAGCGGGCAGGCACCAGCAGAGACAGAGTCGGTATGTGTTCACATGTCACTCAGAGAATTAAAGGTTTATTTGCACCAAAGCAGAGCTGCTGATTGTTGGAACAATGAAGGAACTCTCAGATATCATATACTGTCATAAACTGTCACATACCCTGGTGAGATGTCAGGAACACATACGGGACTAAAGACACCACCTCAGCCTAAATCCAAATCTCTACAGATGCGTCTCCACCTGAGAGCTAACATCAGATTTCAAAGTGTCTTTTGTGTCACTCACAACACGGTCAGGCCCCGAGCAGAATCCACGCTGCTGCTGCTGCTGCTGCTTGCAAAGCTGTAACTGAGTCCTGCTCTGAAGCCTCCAGTTCAGCATTTCATCCGTCGCCATCTTGTTTTATTGGAGCCAGAAGTGACCACACAGCTGAGGACACTGTCAGCACACAGCCTGTCAGTCAAAGAGGCCCCGCCCCCTTAATGATGTGTAACTTTAAGCCTTAATACAATGTGAACGGGTGAGTTGTATAAAGATGTGGAACTGATCTCCAGAGACCAGACAGGCTGTAAACACGTTGGTTTGTACATGTGAACATGGAGGGACACACTCACTCTGGGAGACAGCCTCTGGTGGACACTAGAGGAACTGCAGGATTGGATTCAGGTTTCAGCCTCAGGTAAATAGGTGAACACACACACACACACTTAAACCTAATTGTAGTCTGAACCCTCAAACAGGCCAATGAAGACATGAGGACCGGCTAAAATGTCCTCACTTTCCAAAATGTCCTCGCTCTATTGCTTAAATATGTATTTTGGTCCTCACTATGTGCATGTACACACACACACACACACACACACACTTCAGCCGCAGAGGGAAGAAACAGATTCAGACTGCGTCCTCGGTGAGCACGATGACATCGCTGCGTCTCTGCATGTCACCTGATCCCAAACCTCTGACCTGGTGAACAAACTTCCTTCCAGCTGACTTCGTTATACATCACACACACACACACACACACACACACACACCTCCTCTCACAGCAGATCAAACCTTCGACTCTGCTGCTCGATCTAAACCTGAGGAGTGTGTAAAGTGCTGACCGGCTGCAGGGTCACGGCTCTGTGACTGACGCTGACCTTTGACCTCTGTGAGGAGGCAGCCAACAGAAAAGACCGATTCCTCCTCCGAGGATCGATATGAAGCAGGAAAGAGACGGACGGCTTCAATAAATCACAGACGAGGCTGCTTTTAATGTGATGGTGTTTGTGCAGAGGCTGCCAGATGACAGAGTGGAGTCAGGCTGCGTTCAGGAGCAGGCGCACTGCTCTTCAACCTCTGAAATCAAACACGACTTTTACATGTCTTGTCATGACCTCAGGGTTAAACAGGAAGTGTCAGAGGTTAACTCTGCAAAGAGCCTCCGTGAGGGTAACAATAAAACTTTAGTTATGACAGCAGAATTCATTTTGTCTTTGAAGACCTGAGTGATCAGTCACACCCTCCTCTGACCAGTACAATCCTGAGTCCAGCCCTGGTGTGCGTCATGAACCGTCCCAGTGAGACCTTAAAGTCTTCAAGAACAGGATCACAAACAGATTCTGGTTTTACAGATGAAATCTTCAGTCTGATTTGTCTCAGGTGTGCCTGGTACCGGCCCGTGTCTCCCTCTGACGGTCAGCAGTGTGTTAGACGTGCTCAGCAGGAGGATCATGTACAGTGTAAGTGGAATAATTTGTGAGTGTGAGCTGAATCCTGATGACACAGCTTAGCCCTCTCAGTAACGCAGACACGTCTCAGCGCATGTAGGACCCACTAAAATCCTGATTTCCAGCCTTAATAGCCCTCAGGGCGTGTTTAAGTGCTACTTCTTCATGGGATAGCTGCACATCCAATAATCATGACAGCAGCTGAATACACAATCAGCCGCGCTGAAGGCTGTTGTCGTGGATACAGTGAGTGTTTCACCATCTCAGTTTGTCAGAGCTCGACCCCACGACTGAGACACACGAGTATGCCAATAAATAAGATGATTTATTTACTACAAAATAATCCAGACTACTGGACGGGAGGAATCTGTGAGGTCAGGAGGAGGACGAGGAAGGAGCACACAGCAGAGGTGCATGGTGAGAGGAGATCTGCTGACTGACTGACTGACTGACAGACGCTGTGGTCTATATGCAGGATGCACGGCAGGTCCAGGTGTGTCTCATCCCACTGATGAACCTCCAGGTCTGCAGCCCGGCAGACGGAGGCTGAATCCAAACCTCCACCCTCTGGACCTGCAGACTGACCCTCACAGACCTCAGCTGAACGTAGTGTGACGTGTTCACTGTCATCACGTAAAGTCTGCGAGGGCAGAGACTGCAGCAGCTGATAGACAGCCCTCAAGACTGTTTCACTCGTTGCCGTGGACAGAGATGGGCAAAAATACATCAAAATGTATTTTGATACAAAATGTCCCTCAAATAAATCTATCAAAATAAAATACATGTATTTTGTATTTTCAAACACAGAAAATACTTTTTTCTTTTTCTTTTTGCAGCAACCTGCAGCTCTATAGGTCACTCTAGGTCAAATCTTTTTGTGAATAACTCAAAAAGTCCTTGACCAAAAATGCTCAAAATGTACATGCTGCAATTAGAGACCACAAGTAACGATGCCAGAAAGAACGGCCATGATTCACCCATTAATGGCGTGATAGAAGCAAATTTGGTCACAGCTATTGCAAATTTGCACTTGTTTTCTCACAGTTTGGTGGAGCAGAGTATTCAGGTTTGGGCTGTAGACTACCCTAAAATATTATTTATTGATTCAGATCTAGATTCAGACAACTTCATTGATCCCACGTGAGGCAGTTCATTTGTAGCAGACTCATCCCAATCAATCAATCAATCAATCAATCAATTTTATTTATAAAGCCCAATATCACATATCACAACAGGGCTTTACAGCATACGACATCCCTCTGTCCTTATGACCCTCACAGCTGATCAGGAAAAACTCCCCAAAAAACCCTTTAACGGGGAAAAAACGGTAGAAACCTCAGGAAGAGCAACTGAGGAGGGATCCCTCTTCCAGGACGGACAGACGTGCAATAGATGTCGTACAGAACAGATCAACATGATAAATTAACAGTAATCCATATGACACAGGGAGAGAGAGAGAGACAGAGAGAGAGAGAGAGAGAGAGCGAGAGAGAGATATGCAGGTAATGACAGTAGCTTACAACAACATTAATGGAAGTAATAATATTATAGTTATAGTTCTGGCTACTGTGGTACAATATGTTGAAAGTATGTATTAATATCTGGCAGTATACATGTGTGACAATAGTCATGTGTATAATAACAGTAGAAGTATGACTAATGACTAATGATGGCAGCAGCAGCAGGAGGCATCTGGCAGGACCACGGCAGCAGCACAACCACACACGTCACGCTGTCCAGGCACCGCTGTGATATGAGTTAATCTGAGAGACAGTGGAGCACAAAGGCTCCGGAGAAGAAGCCGAGTTAGTGACATCCAGAATGGCCGAGTTAGCTAGATGCAGTAATAGGATACGAGAGAGAGAGAGAGAGAGAGAGAGAGAGAGAGAGAGAGAGAGAGAAGGTGCCCGGTGTATTATAGGGGGTCCTCCGGCAGACTAGGCCTAAGTCAGCCTAACTAAGGGCTGGTACAGGACAAGCCTGAGCCAGCCCTAACTATAAGCTTTATCAAAGAGGAAAGTCTTAAGTCTAGTCTTAAATGTGGAGACGGTGTCTGCCTCCCGGACCGTAACAGGAAGATGATTCCACAGGAGAGGAGCCTGATAGCTGAAGGCTCTGGCTCCTGATCTACTTTGGAGACTTTAGGGACCACGAGTAACCCTGCGTTCTCAGAGCGCAGTGTTCTGGTGGGATAATATGGCACTATGAGCTCTCTAAGATATGACGGAGCTTGACCATTTAGAGCTTTATAAGTTAACAGTAGGATTTTAAATTCAATTCTGGATTTTACAGGGAGCCAGTGCAGAGAAGCTAAAACAGGAGAGATATGATCTTGTTTCTTAGTTCCTGTTAGTACACGTGCTGCTGCATTCTGAATTAGCTGGAGAGTTTTTAAGGACTTACTAGAGCTACCTGATAATAGAGAGTTACAGTAATCCAGCCTTGAGGTAACAAAAGCATGGACCAATTTTTCTGCATCTGGTCAGGATAGGCCTAATTTTCACAATATTACGCAGATGAAAAAATACAGTCCGTGAGGTTTGTTTTAAATGAGAATTAAAAGACAAATCTTGATCAAATGTTACTCCGAGGTTTCTTACGGTAGTGGCAGAGGCCAGAGCAATGCCATCTAGAGAAACTATGTCATCAGATAAAGAGTCTCTGAGTTGTTTGGGGCCAAGAACAATAACTTCAGTTTTGTCTGAATTTAACATCAGGAAATTGGTGCTCATCCAAGTTTTTATGTCTTTAAGACAGTTATGGAGTTTAGTTAATTGATTGCTTTCTTCTGGCTTCATTGATAAATACAACTGAGTATCATCCGCATAACAATGGAAATTTACAGAGTGATTTCTAATGATGTTACCTAACGGAAGCATATGTAGAGTAAATAGGATTGGTCCAAGCACAGAACCTTGCAGAACTCCAAAACAAACTTTAGTACGCAAGGATGGTTCATTGCTAACGCCAACAAATTGAAAACGATCAGATAAATAAGATTTAAACCAGCTCAGTGCTGAACCTTTAAGCCAATTAAGTGATCCAGTCTCTGCAGTAGAATTTGATGGTCAGTTGTGTCAAACGCGCACTAAGATCTAATAAAACAAGTACAGAGACGAGTCCTTTGTCCAAGCAATCAGAAGGTCATTTGTAATTTTAACTAGAGCTGTCTCAGTGCTATGATGCACTCTAAATCCTGACTGAAATTCCTCAAATAAATTATTATCATGGAGAAAATCACACAGCTGGTCTGCGACTACTTTCTCAAGGATCTTTGACATAAAGGGAAGATTAGATATTGGTCTATAGTTGGCTAACACCTCTGGATCCAGGGTGGGCTTTTTAGTAGAGGTTTAATTACAGCTACCTTAAAAGACTGTGGTACATAGCCTGTTAATAAGGATATATTGATCATATCTAATATATGAGTGTTAACTAAAGGAAAGACCTCCTTAAGTAGCCTAGTTGGGATGGGGTCTAAGAGACACGTTGATGATTTAGATGAAGAAATCACTGCGGTCAATTCTTGAAGAGAAATTGGGGAGAAGCAATCTAAATATATATTAGGTTTTACAGCTGTGTTTGAGGTTAGATAGGTACTATCTGAGGGCAGGAGGTCATGAATTTTGCCTCTAATAGTTAGAATTTTGTCATTAAAAAAGCTCATAAAATCATTACTGCTAAGGGCTAAAGGAATACAAGGCTCAATAGAGCTCTGACTCTCAGTCAGCCTGGCTACAGTGCTGAAAAGAAACCTGGGGTTGTTCTTATTGTCTTCTATTAGAGCTGAGTAATAGTTTGCTCTGGCATTGCGGAGGCCCCTCTTATAAGTTTTGAGACTGTCTGTCCAGATTAAACGAGATTCTTCCAGTTTGGTTAATCGCCAATTCCTTTCAAATTTTCGCGATATTTGTTTTAACTTACGGGTTTGAGAGTTATACCAAGGAGTGAACTTTCTTTGCTTTTTTAACTTCTTTTTAAGAGGAGCTACAGAGTCGAGCGTTGTTCGTAGCGAGCCTACGGTGCTATCAACAAAATGATCAATTCGGGAGAGGTTAAAGTCGGCACGGGAAACCTCTGTTACTGAAGGTATTGGTATTGAATTTAACGACGAAGTAATCTTTTCCTTAAGTTTTATGCGACAGCACTATCTGATAAACATCTAGTATAGTAACTGTTGCTGAGTGGCGTGTAATCGAGTAAAAAGAAATCAAAAGTAATCAGATAATGATCCGATAGCGAGGGATTCTGTGGAAAGACTTTTAGGTTATCAATTTCAATTCCATACGTCAGAACTAGATCGAGGGTATGGTTAAAACAATGAGTGGGTTCATGTACACCCTGACTGAAGCCAATGGAGTCATTATCAACGTCGACATGAATGTTAAAATCGCCTACAATAATAACTTTATCTGATTTAAGAACTAAACTGGATAAAAACTCTGAGAATTCAGATAAAAATTCAGAATACGGGCCAGGAGCACGGAACACTATAACAAATAAAAGTGGCTGCGAGGTTTTCCAGGTCGGATGTAAAAGACTAAGAACGAGGCTTTCAAATGAATTATAATCTAGTTTAGGTTTAGGGCTGATTAACAGGCTAGAGTTAAAAATGGCTGCAACTCCCTCCTCGGCCGCTGCCTCGAGGAATGTGGGTATTATTATGACTGGGAGGAGTGGACTCATTTAGACTGACATATTCATCTTGACACAGCCAGGTTTCAGTGAGACTGAGTAAATCAATATGATTATCTGATATTAATTCGTTTACTAACACTGCTTTAGACGATAGAGACCTGATATTTAACAGTCCGCATTTAATTCTCCTGTTTTGTCTTTCTGTCACAGAAGAGGTTTTAATTTTTATGAGGTTGTTATGCACAACTCTTCTTTGTTTAATTTTAGATTTAAATAATTTAGGTGGTCGGGGGACAGACACCGTTTGTATAAAACTATTAAAACTATGGCTGGGTAACTGAACTAGAAGCTCAGAGAGGTGTTTAGGACTGCGACTCTGAGTCCTGGTCTCAACTCTGGGTTGTCAGGGATTTAAATTACTAATAAAGTTTGCCAGGTTCCTAGAAATAAGAGCAGCTCCATCCAAAGTGGGATGAATGCCGTCTCTCCTCATAAGACCAGGTTTTCCCAGAAAGTTTGCCAATTATTAACGAAACCCACATCGCTTTGCTGGACACCACCTGGACAGCCAGCGGTTAAATGATGACATGCGGCTAAACATGTCATCACTGGTCAGATTTGGGAGGGGTCCAGAGAAAACTACGGAGTCCGACATCGTTTTTGCATATTCACACACTGAGGCAATATTAATTTTAGTGACCTCCGATTGGCGTAACCGGGTGTCATTGACGCCGACGTGAATAACAATCTTACTGAATCTACGTTTAGCTTTAGCCAGCAGCTTTAAATTTGATTCAATGTCGCCCGCTCTGGCCCCAGGGATACATTTGACTATGGCCGCTGGCGTTGCTAACTTCACGTTCCTCAGAATAGAGCTGCCAATAACCAGAGTTTTATCCTCAGCGGGTGTGTCGCTGAGTGGGGAAAAGCGGTTGGAAACGTGAACAGGCTGGTGGTGAGCCGTGGGCTTCGGCTTGGAGCTGTGCTTCTGGCGAACCGTAACCCAACCTCCCGGCTGAACGGGAGTTACCGGAGGACAGTTAGCAGAGGCTAAGGCTAGGCTATGTGGCTCCGCACCGGCTACAGGGGGCTGGCTAACTACCGCAGCTACTGAATGGTTTTCCATGGTGCGGAGCCGCACTTCTAATTCACTAAGCCTCGCCTCCAACGCAGCAAATAAGCTACACTTGTTACAATTACCACTGTCGCTAAAGGAGGCAGAGGCATAACTGAACATTTGACACACCGAGCAACAGAGAGCAGGAGAAGGAGAAGCCATGGCTAAGCTAATGTAGCTAACAAGGCTAAGAGCGTGCAAACAACAGCTAAGAGATTAGCGAGAAAGTCGTAGAAAGGAGGAGAGCTATAGGTGCTTAAACAGAACCAGTGTGGGTTATGACTTGAAGTAGACGTTAAAGCAACTGAGGTGAGAAAGCAGGCAAGTGGAATTCACCAGAGCAGTACAGAGACGCTGTCACAGAAACACCGGAAATGACACAACTCGCTTACCGCAATACGTCAGCACGTCGCAAGCATCAACCACAGCAACATACAGTTTCCTATGTGATGCACAGTCCAGTAAAACAGACCACTAGGTCACTGAAGGGCCCAAGTTTAAACAAACATATAGATATAAATATAAAAAAAAATAAGTAAAAATAATGTTACTTCCAATATTATAAGAATGTGTAGCCTATTATTTTGTTTTTTTGATTTGTGGGGAAAGTATTCTGAGTATTTTAAATACAAAATTACTCCACTCAAAAGTATTTAGTTACAAATTACATTTGCTTTTTATCGGCCTTATCAAATACAGATTACAAAATACTCAAATGTAATTGAAATATGTATTTTAAATACAAGTAATAGAAATACTGCCCATCCCTGGCCGTGGAAACGTTCAACTATCGCTGCTGTCATATTCATATGTGTGTCATGTAAGTTGATTATCAGAGCTGATCTCATCTGCTTCTGCAGATAACAAGATATAAATCACATGTGGAGGCTTTTTTGTGACTGAACACAAATGTATTGATACGTCTTTATATAACATATATGTAAGGGATAATGTATAATGAGCCGGTGAATACTGGGAAAATAACTCCCGACAGGGGAATAGAACCCCGACGTGCAGCAGAGGGCTTATATTCCCCTGAAGGGACTTGTTTTCCCAGTATTCACCAGCTCATTATACATTATCCTGCTTATTACACGGCTAATTATCAGTTAAATAAATAATTTGAGACAGAATATTGATTAGTTATACGATTTTTATTGATTTCTAAATTAAATCAGGAGGAGAGAAAAAAAAAAAACTGCCAGCAACGGATGAATCTCCTTGTCAGGGCAGCGTCCCTAGCAACACTGGGCTACATAGCAACGGTCATTACACAGTAATATCAGACCTCTGAATGCCCCGACTGACCAATCAGAATAGGGCCGTGTAATAAATCATATATAACACACAGGCTGCACGTGTTCAACAACAGACGTCTAAATCAGGACTATAACTCGATAAATTGAAAGACCTTCTTTTGCTCTTCTTCTTCACAGTCCAGTCTGACAGGCTGCAATAATAATATATTTCAGTCCCTCTGCAGCCTGGACTGAGACATATCTCTGTATCATGATGTGGCTGAATATTATTTCAGTCCGACACAATTCAGGTAACGTGTTAATAGACCTAACTATCAGTAACTACTTTACAAATTCATAAGTTGTTTTTTTTTGGCAGTTGAAAAACCTTCAACGTCACGTCTGCATTAACCAGTGAAGTCTGATGATGTCTGAACCCAGGTCCACCTGAGGCCCCCTGTTGACTGGATGTGGGTTTGGAGTCCTCAGCGCTCCCAGACTTCCCGGGAACGTGCCGCAAAGTCAGCAAGTCTGTGAGTGCGGTGAAGTGCGGACATTTGAATTCAGCCAGAAACACAGCGGGCAGAGGAGCCGTCACAGGTTTCATGTCTCCACCCACTCCATGGTGGAGTTGATATCTTATCAGAGTGATGTCTGATTGAATCCTCACTAGGTGTGATAAATAATTGGACCTGAGGCTGGACGACAAGTTTGATTATTGATTCATTAACACCTTTGGGTCACAACAGTTGTGTTGTTTGATATTGTATGACCCACAGGAGCAGTGTGAATACATCTCCGGAGCCTTTGTGCTCCACTGTCTCTCAGATTAACTCATATCACAGCGGTGCCTGGACAGCGTGACGTGTGTGGTTGTGCTGCTGCCGTGGTCCTGCCAGATGCCTCCTGCTGCTGCTGCCATCATTAGTCATTAGTCATACTTCTACTGTTATTATACACATATGACTATTGTCACACATGTATACTGCCAGATATTAATACATACTTTCAACATATTGTACCACAGTAGCCAGAACTATAACTATAATATTATTACTTTCAATAATGTTGTTGTAAGCTACTGTCATTACCTGTCTCTCTCTCTCTCTCTCTCTCTGTCTCATTGTGTCATGTGGATTACTGTTAATTTATCATGCTGATCTGTTCTGTACGACATCTATTGCACGTCTGTCCGTCCTGGAAGAGGGATCCCTCCTCAGTTGCTCTTCCTGAGGTTTCTACCGTTTTTTCCCTGTTAAAGGGTTTTTTGGGGAGTTTTTCCTGATCAGCTGTGAGGGTCATAAGGACAGAGGGATGTCGTATGCTGTAAAGCCCTGTGAGGCAAACTGTGATTTGTGATATTGGGCTTTATAAATAAAATTGATTGATTGATTGATCTCTGTGTACAGTACGGTGCAGGCAGTGTGATTTTGGGCTGTCCCAGACAAAAGATGACCAACGTGAACAAACGTGGTGATATCTTTGGTGGTGGCTCTAAACTGGTCCTGTACCTGCTGACTGGAGGCAGATGTACAGTCATGTTTACCAGGCCTCCATCTTGTTCAGTGTGTCTATATGCTAACGTCTGCTAATTAGCACCGAACACAAAGATGATGATGATGTCGTGGTTTCTCTGATGTTTTGTCTGAATCAAAGTCCAACATGTTTTATTCATATAAACATGTGACACTTTATTCAGGCTTTCTTTCATCTTGTCTTTGACCAAAGTCGTGATGGCTAACATGCTAATGACTGTTATGTCCATATGATGCAGACGACACATTTGTCTCTCAGCTTGTGGCAGCTGAACTCAGGATGAACTGAGAGTGTGTGAGGACGCAGCCTGGAGCCTGCTGAAGGTGCTGCAGTGTGTTAAACACACATCATGTCAGTGTGCACACACTCACTGAGTTACATTTGAACAAACAGCAGATTAATAATGAAGCAGATTAAACCAGCAGAAGGCCATTTATCCCACTGCTGCTCTGTGACACTGAACACACTCATTAGTGTTGCAGGGTTTGAACCTGTGACCTATCAGTCACAGTACAGCTGTGTTGACACACAGTTAGGTTTGTGTGTGCACACTGTGTATATGTTGTTGTGTGTATCAGTGTGTGTGTGTGTGTGTGTGTGTGTGTGTGTGTGTGTGCAGCCTCCTGCTGTGAACACACACACACACACACACACACACACACACACAATATATATATATATATATATTAGTATTCATAGCTTCCAGCATGTTCTGGTCAGCTGGCACACACACACACACACACACACACACACACACCTGTACCAGCATACCTCTGCGGACCCTCACTGACATGACGCCTCCCTGAAGCTCTGACCATCACAACTGACGTTGCCCCTGAGAGGAAACACACCTCTCGTGTTAGATCAGTCACACAGACTGCACAAACTGAACCAGTGTCTCACATGTTCTCCTCCTCCAGTGAACAAGGACACAGATTGTGCTCTTAACTTTGACATAAATGTTTCATCTTGTTGTGACCACATTTTTGTTTCAGTCCCCAGCACATGATCTGAAATCCAGCCTGCACCCTTACACAGTCAAAATGTGTTTGTATCAGTGCTCTGATTCTCTCCTGGTGTCTGTCACTCATTTGCAAACACATCTCTTTGTTTTTGATCAGATCTTTCTTCAGGCTCCTCTGCACGTTTGGCCACAACTGAAGAGTGGATCAAACACACTGAGGAGGGAACTGAAGCCATATTTGTTAGGATTGCACCTGGTTTTTTCCTTTCCCTCTTCCCTTCCCCCCTCCTTTCTGTGTGAGTGTGAGGCAGGCTGCAGCAATCATCTCCACACCTGCAATCATTCAGCAATCCACCTGGAGTATTTGAGACCGGCTCTTCTCTGCAGTCGTCGCCAGTTCGTTGTCAGCCTTTGTATGGTAAAGCTCTTGGCACCTGTCTTGCACCAGGTTTTGTGCATGTTTGTTTGTGGTTGTTTACCTTGCTCCTAACTCTGATCTCCTTGGTTTCCAGTTTGCATCTCCAGAACTTCAGCTGCTGACCTGCCTCACCTGCTGCTGTCTGTGCCCGCTGCAGTCCAGCCTCAAGCTGCATCCTCCTCAGCCTGCTCTGCTCCACTCCTCTGACACCCAATCCTGGATTTCCCCCACCCTGCCTCAGTCCAGCTCCGTCCTCTCCTTGGTCCTCCTTATCTGTGGTACCAGCCAGTGAGTACTACCTGTCCATGTGGTCCAACAGCAGTGTGCTGCCTTGCATGCAGAAGACCTGGGTTCAAAACCCACTCTGGACTACTAGTATACTTCTCTCAGTGGAGCAAATAAACCGTTTTGAACTGAGCTCTGTGGTTGTCTGCATTATTGAGTCCACCTGTCGTCCTTTAATTTAACAATATTAACCATTTAACAATATTAACCATTTAACAATATTAACCATTTAACTGTCTGAGTGTGTGTTGCTGCATGACTGAGGATGTTTCACAGTGTGTGTGAATAATGAGCATCGCTTTGTCGGCACAATAAAGAAGAGAAGGAGCAGGGGCCCGTTTCACAAAAGTAGGATTCAGACATCCAGGATAAATGACTGGTCTGGTTGAATGTGATAGCAATGTGCAGTGGGCAGTGGAATAACTATTGGTTTCTGTTTGTGGTGACTGCTGACTGAGATAAGCGATGAGATTAAATAGATCCTGGAACTTAGCCTGGTCTGGAGCAGGCTAGCTCCACAGAATAAATCTCCATGGTAACTTATGTCATAACATATCCCGCTTTTGTGCAGCCAGATCATGGATAAGTTGAGCCAGGATAACCAAGATATCCCGGCTTAATCCCTTATCCTAGTTTTGTGCAATAGGCCCCAGGTTTTAATCTGTGATTATTAAACCTGCATACACATACTAATGCTTTTGGAAAACAGGCACCAGATGTTAAACTAATGCTGGGTAGACATTACATTAATTTAGTCCAGTTGATTTTAGGCCTGGTTCCCCATCCTGAGGCAAACTAAAATAAAAGACGTTATTCAGCCCAGACTGTAACATGTTTCTGACGTCTCTGTGACTTGAGTCATGTGTCTTTTTTCTTTGTGCCCGTCATCCGCCATGTTTGTTAACTCTACAGTTAGGTCACACAGGATTGTTGTTGAACATTAGTTTGTGGTGAGCTGTTTGCTCTCCAAACACTGTAGGAACACAACTGTAAAATTTATCATGTATGTTCTGTCACATTTTTAACATGTCAGTGTTCAGTGTTCATCAGTCGGACCCATCTGTGCTTAAAGACTCAACACTGGTTAAAATAAAGAACATCAAGGAAAACAAACATTCGACCAGCAGAGTGACGCAGGACAGGAGTCATGTGATCCATGTTTTTACACCATGTGCTTAAGACTTTCTGGACTTTCAGAGACTTTCGGTGTTTGACGACTTTGTGATGAGATCAGGTTGAATTATTTCTGAGAGGGTGTGAAAGAGTGCACAGCAGCTGAGACCTGATGTCTGTCTGTAATAAAGACGCCCTGCAGCAAAGAGTCATTTGCAATTTTTAATACTTTTTCTTTAATGATTACACAGATCCTTGAGTCGAGTAACAGAAAGCAGAAGATCCAACTCCAACAACCTTGACAATGTTCAAAAACAGGTAAAGAGATTTTTGTCCAGAAAACCTTTAATCGTTAATAGAATTAGTAGTATGACATATTTCAATAAATATTTAGATATATACAGATACAGCAGAAACGGTACATTCTTTTTTTCTCTTCAAATTGCTTCACATTTTTTTGTACAAGCCAAAATATCTGCCATTTTATTTATACTCATGCAAAATATTGTTTCTCAGATTAATGAAAAATAAAAAGGATTTGCTGAACTTTTTTTTTTCATCCTGCTTTGATGTGCACTCTCAGATTATAAGCATCGTAATGAGCATCGTAATTTCTGCAAATCAAACAGGTGCACTTTGTGCCAATACACAATAGAAGCAAGTAAAGCAAAATTAAGGCCATTCCAACTTGTGCAAAGAAAATAAATAAATAAATACCATAATCAGGATAATCATAATTATAATAATGTTTCCTTTAGTTCACAGCAGTTCAGGAGTCACTGTGTTTTCCCTCTCCCTCATCAGATTGTACAATACATACAATAAAATACAAGAGAATCAAACAAACCCCCCAAAAACCAACAGAATCATTAATCAGACAAATCAAACCATGCTACTTTAAAATCCATCTCATTTAGAAACACATCTGTCTTAGTTCAGTCCGTACGTACGCATCACATCGCATCGTAATGCAATATAAACCCAGAATCTATCTCATGTTACGAACCCCTCCCCCCTCCCCTCCCCCGTCCCACACAGTAGAACAATGGTTAATACAATGACGTGAGGCCGATGACGAAGCTTTAAAATGACGATGAGACACACGACAGCCACGTCTGAGGAAAGGTACCAGTCATGTAAAATGGTCGTTGAATGAATGCGTGATATGCTTTAGGTCCTTGTTTTTCAGTTGCATATTCAACCTCCATATGGCACGAAGAGATATGTATGTATGAACATGGACGACTGCTGTTGGATCCAAGAGATTTGGACGTACTCCAGATGCAGTGTCTTATATGGCACGGGAGGAAAATAAAGACTGAACCTGCTGATGTTTTTCAAGCCGTGATCACAGAGGAAGCTACAGACACAGAGCCAAAAGTCACTCTGCAGTCCTGAAGGGACTCAACATGGGCGGGTTTGTATCTGTAATTCATCGCTCTTACCACCCAGAAAAACGACCACGAGTGGTTTGTGGAAGCACTTTATGTTTACTGTTAGGTGACAACCTCTAGTGGCCGTAATGACGGGGGCAGGAAGGAAGTCAGGTGACACAGCTACAAAGTCAGTGTAAGGAAAAGGTTGTGGTGGACGGACATGTCAAACAGACACAGGACTTGAACAGACTGCTGTTTGTGTCCCATGTGAATCCAAAACTCAACATGACAAACGCGCTTATTCTGACTCAAACTGTGATCTTGTCTCTGAACCTAACCGCATAGTTTTGATTTGTAACTGCGACCCTTTCACAGCGTTATATCCGTCTGCCTGTCACTGCTACTCTGAGCTCGTCAGATACTTTATTTAGGAGTTGCGGGAAAATGACCTTTCCTGTTGTTTAGATTTAGATTGACTTGTTGTTGCAATGTGAACACAATCTTTATTAACACTGAGGTTTGTGAAATCACACAGAAAGGATGAAAAACTGAAGCTCTGAGAACAGACCTCAAAATACGCACCACCAAACTATGGTGATGTCACTTTGGAATGAACTTAAGCAGTATGTTAGCGTCAGTAAACCTGCTTAATGTACGGTAAATGCAACTTAATTTCCTCACAAACATGACCAGAGTAAATCCGCTGTGACATCACTCCTCGTTACGCAGTTAGTCAGCCTTCTCAAGGAACATTTTTTTAATGTTAATGTACCTTTTGTTATTCTGTGGGCTCTGTAGGTTTGTGAACCAAGAAATCAGAACACGTCTTGTGACGCTGCACAGAGTGAATAAAATTACCTTCAACAAAGTAAGACTAAAATTAGGACGAAGCTAAACAGCACGTGAGGGAGAGAGTTGACGTAGCAGCCAGAGTTCATTCTGACAGCTGTTTTAGATTTAGTCTGAGTCTTGAGATTAAAAGTCTTGAGTCACATTTTAGTCATTTTAATCCTTCAGAGTTTTAGCCTAATTGTAGTCGACAGAAATTCCAAACGCATTGTCTCGTGTTTGTCACTGAAAACAGGTCACTGACGAACAATTGTCATCATAGTTTTCATCAACAAAATGAACACTGGTTGCAACGAGATCATTTTAGTATTTCTGGAAAAACTAAAGACTTTTTGTTTCAGCTTCAGGAAACAAAGATCATATGGTCCAACAAAGAAAGGCTATGTTAAAGTCGCCCGCACATTTTCTATAAAGCAATCTAAAGAGCGTGCTGGCTAGCGACACTCTGATGTTTCCCTACATTTTCTCTACTTATCTAAATGACAGAGTTGACGTCTTGAAGTTGAGTATGAACAGTCATGCCAATTTAACAATTTCATTGCCAGATTTAGCAACTTTTCAGATGACCCTGGCAACTTTTTTTTTTCAAACAACAAATTTATTTGGAAACTTTTAGAAACTTTTAAAAAGATGCTAAAACATATGTATTTATTTCAAAAACTGAAAATGAGCTCATTCTCAAAACATTAAAATTCTTTCAAAGTAATTTTACTGGTTTTTATTTGGACGCCATGAAGCTGCGTAAGAATCTCATCTGGATTTACTTTAGGGTAAGTTTAGTTAGTTTTATATGTATATCTTTGGAATATTCTGATATTTAATACTGTATTGTTTTAAAAACTGGGGCCAGTGTGTGACCCTGAATGGAGGAACCCACTGGTTGTTCTGGTTCTTACTGGTTTGTTAATGTTAACTTATTGTAAGTTTTCTCTGGCACCACAATTTCTTTTGCGGTAAATAAAGTTGAATTGAATTGAAATAACTGAATATTAAAAAGACAGAGCATCCTTTGTGATCACGGTCTTGAAACGTATTACGTCGCTGTATCTGGGAATGAATCAGTGAATTAAATGCATAGTTACTGTGGTGAATTTTATGGCACGTCCACTTTATCTTTACAACATGTTGGAATGTGAACAGAAGGATGTGTGTGCGTGGCTTAGCCCTTCGCATCAGTCCCACACACTCATCATGTAATAAAACATCTCCTACAGTCTGCACACACGTCGACACACTGCTGTTGAAACAAATCTGATCCAAAAAGTCTCAGTGTGTCAGTTTAACTGGTGAAACATGTTTAACCAGTACAAACTGTGACGATGGGATGACTGGATACAATTTCTGATTTATATCTGAAGTTAATGTGTCAAACTTTAAATACTGCATCTGGTGTTTATAAGACAAACCATGTATGACATCACATCCTGCAACACATCTTGAACTGAAATTAAACTTATCTTTGGTTTTGATTTAAAACCAAGTCGGAGCAAAACATTTGGACCAGGAGACATTTTCATTTTCCTGGTTCTGAACCACGTTTCCCAGCATGCCGTGCTCCATACTCCACTTAACATTTACTGTGACGTTAAATATGTTTAAATCACTTTACGTCCTCATTCAGGAAACACAGCAGGTCCACACAGAGACAGTCTGTGTTTGTCAGAAGTCTGAAATATTTCTAGCTTCAGGTTTTATTGAAACTCTGTGACTGTGGTTTCTTTGCAGCTGCAGTAACGTGGCTCTTTAAACACTGTGTGGTTCAACAGTTTGGAAAATATCATTATTCACATTTTTTCAGAAAGTTGGAGGAGAAGATCGACGTCACGGTCGTCTGTGTGGAGGAGCAGCTGAACACTGTTTAAATGAAATCAATCCAACTGCAGTGAAGGTAAAACAAATGTTTAACTCACTTTGAGCTGGTTTTGCTACAAAACTGGAAAAAGTCTCCTTCAAGTGTTCACGTTAAACCCTCTCTGTACATCTGTAAAATAAAAAAGCACTTTGGGATTTTCTGGAATAAACGATGCAGATGTGACGATGTGAACGAGGAACAATATTAAACATTTCTGCAGAAGTAAAACTTTTCTCCTGGTAAATTTCTGCACTGACGGCTCAGAGCTTTGTCTCAACATGATCCCATCTGCACACAGGTTATGTATGTATGTATGTATTTAACTCTTCATGGTCTGCACTCACTCTGTGTGTACCAACAAGCTTCAGAGAGCGTTTAACAGTGAGCAGTGGGATGAATGAGCCAGAAAACAACTGACTGAGTCGTGACGTGTTTGAGATGGAGCTGCTGAAAGGAAGTTAAAATCATATTGCATATACTGGTCATTGCATAGAGAAGCCTGGTGTGGAGTGAAAAAAACAAATGACCTGCAGAATGATCGAGTCCCGTCCAACATGGCTACAGCAACATAAATCCTGCGTTTGTCCTCTGTGTGGTGACGATGACGTAGCTTCTCACAGATGACGGCGTTTGCAGCTACAGTTGGTGGATGAGATGGAGATACAGTTAATTAAGGTATAACAGGTGCTATAATCTGTATAGTTTACTACATATGTCCTCTCAGCTGGGGAAGGGCGGGGTGTCACATTAAGGCGGGGTCAAAGCAAGGAAGCACTAATAAGATGTAAACATATCTGTGGTTCAGTCCCCACGAACACAACGAGGAAAGCAAACGAGGATCTGACTCAGTCCAGGATCGACCGGCTCCACTCGGTGAAAACAAACCAACATCTCAGGGATCAAAAACACCCCGAAGAAGCTGTGAGTCAGTCGGCATGACGGCTGACGTCAGAGCGTCTGCCTTCCTCTTGACACAAAGGTGGGAGCTGCAGAGCGCTGCACAGCCACAAGCGACATGTTTACTTGGCACAGAAATTAAGAAACAAACGAAGAACCAACAGATGCAACATGAAACTAACGAAGGACAGGAAGAGGAACACGTTGACACAGATAAATGAGATATTTGTCTCAGAAAATCTTCAGCACTGCTCATCCAGTGTTTCTGTATTTTATTTTTTTGTTTTTTCGTCCAGTCATATGATTGACAGCGGCAGCAGCGAACCTCGAGTGTCTCTGCAGTTCAAGGTTTCGTGGTGTTGGCAGCGGGGGCGGGGAGGAAAAGCGTTGAGGAGTGCCTGCAATACACGTTTGAAGCAAATCTAGATATATAGAATGCATGATCCTTGCATTGCTGTATTGAATGGAAGCACCGATCCGCCTTCCTTCCTTACCTCCTTCCTTCCTTCCTTCCTTCCTTATTTTGGGGTGAAAAATCCCTTGTTTCCAGACGCCTGTGTTTCCTCTACAAATAAAGTTCTTTTTTCTCGCTCTATGATAGATATATGAGTATATTACACTGCTGTATGCCGCTCACACGTCCCCCACCCCGTCCCGACAGCAAACATCTGTCTCCACACAAAGAAAGAAAACCCTAAAATCAAATACAAGACTCTGTCGTCTTCTGTCCTTCCAGTCCGTCCACTCCCACACAGTCTGTTGGGCGTGCCTGCAAAGGTCTGTGTTTACTTTGTCATCTTTTCATTAATATATTGCCACATTCATATATCATGCATTTTACTGCATTGCTATTGCACTGGTCCGGGTTATTCAGGAGGTGGAAGAAGCCGGAATGAGTTGGGATTTGGGGCAGGAGAGAGGAGAGGAGGATAAAGGGAACAGAAAGCAATAAATATCTCAAAGAGGTGTCAGGGAGGGCGGAGGGGGGCGACTGCCACAAAAAGCAACTTAACCTCTACCCAAAGAGGAAGAGGATGAAGGAAGAGGACGAGGAAAGGAGGCGTGGTTGGTGTGAAAAAAGGGGGCAATGGCATCTGCTATTGAAGTCATCTCTCTCTGTTTCCTTCTGTGTTTTGTTTCTCTCCTCTTCGCACTGTTCTCGCCCTCCTCCTCCTCCTCCTCCTCCTCCGCCTCTCGACTACTGCTTGTGGATGTCCTCGCTGCGGATGATCTTGTAAATGATCCAGTAGAAAATGTTAAAAATGAGGAAGACGAGCGGGAAGGCCACGCGGGACACCGTGTCGATGCGTTTGGCCCGGCCAATGAACAGCTTCTTCATCTCCTCGATGCTCTTCTCGGGCGCGGCCGAGGTCGGGGCGTTGTTGTTGTTGCCCTTGATGGCCATGCCGTCTTTGGCCTGCAGGCAGGCGGGGCCCATGCCGTAGCCGGGGAAGCTGAAGCGCCCCTCGCCTGTCTCATCCTCCTGCAACACAGGCCAAGACTCAGGCTGTTAGGAACCAGAGAAAGACGTTACTGTTGGAGGTGTGTGTGTTTGTGAATGAGAGAGTGTGTGTGAAGGTGTGTGTGTGTGTGTGTGTGTGTGTGTGTGTGTGTGTGTGTCAAAGGTCAGTTTGATGTCAGTTCATTTCACACAGATTCAAACATGAAACCAAATGTTCCAGATGACGTGAGGTGAAGATGAAAGATGAAGAACATTTGTGTTCGACTCAAACCAGAATATTTTGCTCTCATCTGTCTTCAGATTCTGATTTTTACACGTTCTATAATTTAAGGGCCACACAGGTTAATATATTCAGAGTCATCCTTGTGTTTGGCCATGCTGTCAAGCTGGTTCTCTGTCTCTGTCAGTAGCTGCCCATTAGTCCCTCACTCTACAGCAGGAAATGGTACTTCAGAATAAAAGCTCTATGCTGGAAATTCACTGTGTGTTTTTACAGACTTCACACATTTGCGAGTCACTTGTTGGCTTTTCAGAAGAGACCCATGAACCATTTACTGTGACTCACCAGTTGGGAAACACTGCCCTGAAACACGTTAACAATAATGTGTTTAACATGTTAATGTGAGAGGAGACGGAGAGAAACAAACTTCAGCGGTCGGTCTGTATTTAATGATTATCACAATAATCCACTGAGACGTTTGTGTTCTTTGTCTCAGAGGAACCAAAAAAACCTCTCAGCTTCATGATGTGACATTTACTGTCTGTCACATCAACATTTCTGATGTTCAACAGAAAGCTCAGTTTTCCAACAGTCAGCTGATTGATCAGTATTTGGTGTATTTGTCCACGTAATGAAAAAGTTTTGAGCTGACTGACTTCGTGGCTCCTCATCCTTTTATCTGGACCCACTGTATCCTGTTCATGACAACCGGTCAGTCATCACAACAAATGTTGGTGTCGCACGTTCTGCAAACGATTCGTTACATCTATGCATCATTATGTAACGGCACCTGGTGACATCAGAGGGAAATGCTGCGGGACAACAACAGAAGTTAAGGCAGCAGAAGTCTGATGGAAGGGTCCAACACGGGTGTTCACTTCCTGTCAGACTGTAAAGCCATGGCGTCCCAGAGCAACCAACACACCCAGGGTACCTTGGACATCATATGTGGACGTGGAAAGTCCATGACCAAACGTGGACATGTGATGAGGTCACAGTGAGGATGAGTTGGTTACATTTAAACTTTACATTTCAGTGACGCTGTGGTGAACGTGTGGTTACACTGAGGCACAGAAGGTTCATAAAAGATCAGTTTCCTGCTGGCACTGCAGCCACGTCTCAGCAGAAACGGCGGTTTTTTGTGGCACTATGTCACCTCCTGATGACAAAGTCAGCTCAGAGACTACGCACCTTTGGAAATGTTGATAAGTGTGAAAGATATAAATGTTTGACTGACCATCAACCTGCTGTCGAGTCACCAACTAACCTGATGTGCATGTATCTGCAGAGTGAAGCCATGTCACACAGACAGGAGCAGAAACTTGTGAGCTCCACACTTTAACCTCCCAAACGTTGGATTCATAAATCAAATCTGAACATCGATCACACGGCTCGTATCTCGCCTGTGTAAAAGTCATCAATAGGAGATGAAGCTGAACAGCGAGCGTGTTTATCTGAGCCGTCATGGAGATTGAAGGGGTGAGTCGGGGAGCTGGGATGGATTGGATTGATTGACACGCGCTGTACTCAAGGTTATGGTGCGTGTGCGTGGCGTTTTCACCCGAGCACGCTGAGATATTGAAAATCCTATCAGCACCGTCACCCTGCCTTTTCATTACAGGAGACACAATGACTTCCTTATCTGCTTCAGAGACTCCAACACAAACACTGCCATGTGCTGAGAGACACTGGAGGTGTGTGTGTGGAAAGTAAACGAGGAGAGTGGCGTGCGCTCGCTGCAAAGTGCCCTTCAAAGTCTCAACAACAGGAACCATGAAATGAAAGCATTAGCCTCTGCTGATCAGGACTCCTCTTTGTTTGGATTCACAGGTTTTTAACAAAAGACCAGGTCAGAAAATTCATGCATGAATGTGTCCCTTCCCTCTGGGGCGCTGTGGGACAGCCTATCAGCAGGGAATCTTCCCAGTGCATTGTGGGTAAGAAGAAAAGGAGCATTTTGTGATCAGGAGTGGAATGGGACCGCCGCCTTGAGCAGGAGGAGGAAGTGCTGGCAGCAGGAGAACTTAACGACTGACGCAAAACCTCTGCAGCAACAACAAATCAACCAGCCAGGAAAAAAGAAGGCGGCTTCAGTCTCCTCTGGTGCACCAGCGCCGAGTCCCCAGCGCCGGAGACGAGGAAAAATCAGCGATCGATAAACCAATAATGTCTGATAACCGTCAATAACACGACAGGACACAGGCTGAATATGTCCCAAATCAGAGGAGGTGTTCGAGCGCAGGAGGCAAATGTCTCACCTCTGTGTGTGTGTGTGCTGGTATGTATAGCTTTCATAGGTGTGTGTGTGTGTGTGTGTGTGTGTGTGTGTCTGTGCGTTAGACCACCAGGTAGTGATCCATTTTTAGCGCCCCGTGTCCCCGTTCTGTCCTTGCATCCACACCAAGCCATCTATTACCGTTAATACATGTACACGCACGCACGCACGCATGCACGCACGCACGCACGCACGCACGCACGCATGCATACACACACACACACACGCCGGGTGTCTCACACATTAGCCACGATGCTAGCCGACCTCTGCCCGTCCTTCAGTGACGCTGCTAAACTATTACAGATGCTCTGCTTTATTCTCCCTGCCATGTGATTAATGTGGAGGGCGGAGGGACGTGAGGAGGAGGCGCAATGAGGAGGGCGACGGAGGGAGGAGACGTGACTAGGAAAAGAAAGAGAGGAGGAGGAGGAGGAGGAGAACAATGAGGGAGGAAGGAGGAAGCCCTGCAGCACGGTTAAAAATCAGAAGACCTCTGAGTGAGACTGAAACTGCGTCCTCGATGATTCATGGTGGTCAGACTGATTTAGAAACTCCTTCATTAACCCAGCAATGGATGGATGGATGGATGGATGGATGGATGGAAGGATGGATGGAAGGACAGAGGGGATTAACAGTTGGAGGAATGAAGCTCTGTCCTTTGTGTTGGACAGGAGAGTCACTGTCTGGCGTCACTTCAGGAGACAGTTCACTCCTCTTCCTCTTTTCTTTCACTCCTGCCATTCTTCTTCTCTCCCTCCGCTCTCTATCATCCTCCTCCTGCCCTCCTTCTACAAACCTTACAGTTCTTCCTCCAAACAGAAACACACACACTCATTCATTCATTCACTTTTCACCTTCAGCCAATCACAACATGTGATGTCACACATGACAACAGCTCCATGGCAACGTCAAACAAACCCACTGAATCACTACAGTCCGATTACAGTGTTTAATTACAATAATGTTCAGGTAGAAAATAAATCCTTGCTTCACGTACACAAAACAAAATGGCGCCAAGAAAACTTGGCTTGTTCACTGTGTTTAGAATATTTTCACAGCTTCACCTTGCCGTCTGACCGCCTTATGTGACGAGGACCTGACGCCGTTATACCAAAACCTCCGATACACACTGACACTGATATGTTGAGGTGGGTAAAAGCAGTCGCTACACTTCAGTGTTGGTGGAGTTGGTTTATCAGAGACGACAGCAGAACAGCAAAGTGCATAAAATAATCTCAGCAGAAACATCAGACTAATGATTAATGACATGTCTTTAAATGTTACAGCTGAAAATGAAATCAGCAAGTTTATCTCTGCAGCTGAGATCAACTGCCGGCTGTCCACACGGAGGTGATTTTATTTTCTTCGTCTCTACTGAATACTGGTGTTATAAATGTTTGGTTACTCAACGTTACTGATGAGCGCTGAGGCAGGTGAGCCAACGCTGTGTCTTTAAGTCAACATTAAGTTTAGTAAATAATAAAAGCTCTGAGAGGCAAGGTGAAGTTTACATACAAGACATTATCTCCTACATCCATGATGTCATGTCCTACATACGAGATATTATCTCCTTCATATGTGACGTCATGTCCTGCATACGAGATATTATCTCCTACATCCATGATGTCATGTCCTACATACGAGATATTATCTCCTTCATATGTGACGTCATGTCCTGCATACGAGATATTATTTCCTACATCCATGATGTCATGTCCTACATACGAGATATTATCTCCTTTATATGTGATGTCATGTCCTACATACAAGACATTATGTCCTACATCCATGACGTCATGTCCTACATACGAGATATTATCTCCTTCATATGTGACGTCATGTCCTGCATATGAGATATTATCTCCTGCATCCATGACGTCATGTCCTACATACAAGATATTATCTCCTTCATATGTGACATCACGTCCTACATACGAGATATTATCTCCTTTATATGTGATGTCATGTCCTACATACGAGACATTATCTCCTACATCCATGATGTCATGTCCTACATACGAGATATTATCTCCTACATCCGTGATGTCATGTCCTACATAAGAGATATTATCTTCTTTATATGTGATGTCATGTCCTACATACAAGACATTATGTCCTACATCCATGACGTCATGCCCTACATACAAGACATTATCTCCTACATCCATGATGTCATGTCCTACATACAAGATATTATCTCCTTCATATGTGACGTCATGTCCTACATACAAGATATTATCTCCTTCATATGTGACGTCATGTCTTACATACAAGACATTATCTCCTACATCCACGATGTCATGTCCTACATACAAGATATTATCTCCTTCATATGTGACGTCATGTCCTACATACAAGATATTATCTCCTTCATATGTGACGTCATGTCTTACATACAAGACATTATCTCCTTCATATGTGACGTCATGTCCTACGAAGGTCATTTCTACTTCATACCAGAGAAACTTTAAGGTTTCATTAAATCGTTTTGAGAATGTGGCAGAGAACAAAGTGCACGATACAAATGGCCCTGAAAGTTCAGACTAATACAGGCTGTCGTTTGTTTCAGCACCATGGAGACAATAAACTTGTAGACAAGACACCTGCTGAGCTGCAGACCACCACTGACCAACACACTGCTGTCCTCGCTGTGTTTCCACCTCTGAAACAGATGCTGTGATTTTATAATCACTGTCTGTGGTTAAATATTTTATGCTGTGTTCAAATGACGAGCAGCAAAGTAAGAAAATGTCGGAGCGTGGCAGCTCCCTGTCACGAGACGCTGTGGAAGGTTTAGTGCAGGTCACTAAGTTTAGTTTAATTTTCTTTAAATGACAACAGAAATAAACAGGTTTCACATATCCACTCCATCGTCAGCTGTCTGCCTGGAAGTGACGGTTGTTGTTAGCATGATGACATCACAATGAGTCGACCAACAGATGTGGGCAGCCATCGTGAATATTTTGGCATCTTCTATCTCGTGCACTCTGTCACCAGCCTGTTTGAGCTGTATTTCATTTCTTAGACTTATTGTTGAGTGCGGAGAGTAACGTTGTCTTTTTTATTTGTCATTTACAAGTCCATGAAGATGCACAGGTGACCTAACAGTCTGCAACACTGCTGCTAATAATACTACTAATAATCAAACTGATTGAAAGCAGATTTTTATTTTGACTCTGTGTCATTTAAGCAGAGGATTTATATGAATAAACTAGAAAAGCACTCAGAGAGTGCAGACCTCCGCAAAGTAGGTGATATTCCCTCCCCCTCTGCATCAGATTTTGCAGCCTGCATCACAATTAGGTTATCTGCATCACTATCATTATGAGGTTATATATGCCTTCACTTCACCATGGAGACACTGTGATGTATTTATTTCGTTTTTATTTTGTACCAATACAGAATATATGTGTTTTTGTATTTTTCACTCTTTTTTTTCCAACACAGAACATTAATTTCAACTTTAGAATTACAACAATATTTATCAACGAGCCTGAGTAGACCTACTCGCCATTGACACCTGGTGGCGCACGTCTGGTCATGGAATGAGTCTATTCTAAAACTCGGTGAATACACAGTGCACAGTTACACAGTTATCTCTGTTCCTTGTCCCATTATCCAACTTTCCTGAAAATGTCATCAAAATCCGTTCATAACTTTTTGAGTTATTTTGCAGACAAACAAACAAACAAACAAACAGACAGACCAATGAAAACATAACCTCCTTGGGGGAGGTAATTATAAATAAATAAAAATGTTCCCATCACGACTGAACACAGTCACAACACAGAGCACACACGTTACACAGTAGAGTCTTTACCATGACCTGAGGCTGGTGGAGCTGCTCATAACCTCACTATTTCTGACTTCCTGTCTGCGGCCTTGGCCACGGCTCGGCGGCGGGCGGTCTCTGCCCCGTCACTGACACATCATTCATCTTCTGTGCCATAATGAGCACAGCTGAGATCAACAGCAGGGTTCAGACCGGCTTACTATCATCTGCTCTTTTACTTATGTTAAAAAATACCTGAAGGAACTTTCTTACACAACGCTTAAATTATCACAGTGCTCTACAGTCGCAGAGTGTTGTGTCTTTTTTAAAAACTGTTGCTAGGTAACCACCGAATCACCTGTCCTGAGCTTAACCGCAGTTTTGCTGTGAGGAAACTCAGATCAGAAGCTTCAAATCTGCATTAGAAATGGACAGGTGCACACTGCAGCGAAACACAGAGTGTGGGACCACCAGCTGGTCTGAGAGCTTCGTCACATCGAGGATTATTTCAGGACGAGTCAGGGACAGTCGGACAGTCGGACAGTCGGCTGTAGAGCTGATTATGTTTGGTAAAATGTCAGAAAGTCATTGAGGCTACTATTTGTTGAGATACGTTCTGCAGTTTGCCTTGGGCCACCATGACAGTGAGCTAACGTTAGCTTAACACAAACCATGTACGGTACCACGTGGTGTCATCACTGCTGCAGAGGGCTCACCTCGAAATTATTAGGAAAAATATCAGTGACGTCGGGAACATTCCTGCACTGGGCTGGATATTTTGCCATTCTGAGGAGCCCTCTGTATAGAGTGGAGACGTGCGAGACGCTCAGCAACACAAATGCAGCGAAACTCTTCACTGTCACTAAAAAACAAGCCGACCCATGACAGCGCTCTGTCTGATGGAGGACAAACAGTGATACAACTGCAGCAGCAAACATGTTTGGGGCTGTTTATTTACAACACTTTATGTAAAAGGTTCTTTAGGCAGAACACCTGGAGTGATTGGCTGACGTAGCGCTTTTATTTTGAAAGAGACTGTATCAAACTGTACATTTCCTGTGAAAACAGAAGTGAAGTTGACACGGCGTCCCAGAACATCAACAACCAACACACCCAGGGTACCTTGGACGTCATATGTGGACGTGGAAATTCCATGACCAAACGTGGACATGTGACGAGGTCACAGTGAGGATGATGATGGAAAGACAATAAGAAGAAAGGAGGAGGAGGAGGAGGAGGAGATAAAAGGTTGAAAAAGAGGTGAGAGACAGAGACAGGAAGTGACGTAGAGAAATAAAAAGAAGAGATTGAGCTGGACCTTCAGACAAGAAGAGGAGAAAAAGAAGAAGAAGAAGCAAACACAAAGAAAAGAGTCAAAAGCAACACATGTGGAAACAGGAAGAGAAGAAGGAGACTTTAAAAGTGTGTAGAAGAATTGAGTGATGGAGGGAGGAGGATAGATGGAGGAGAAAAAGGGGGAAACAGAGAGCAGGAGGACCTCTTAGCTCTCCCATCCATCATCCTTTCCTCTCCCGATTGAAGCGTTTCTATCCGAGCCTCCGCTGATGTGATTAATCGAGCAGATTAGCAGGAAGCAGAAAGCAAACGGCGTCCGCCCTGCTATCCTTCGCCATCTCCTCTGCAAATATTACCCCTGGATACTTGTTTTAGAGACCTGCATTTACATAAAACACGATTCAGAGAGGTGTCAGCCCCAACTAATGCCAGCATCCGTCTCTCCTGAACGAGGCCGCAGGAGGAATTCCTTGGCTTGTGTTCCGCTTTATGATTTCCCCCCAGAAGCAATTCCAGCCGAGCGGCGGGGAGGAAATATATTATAAATTTGCCTTTGCTGATCCATTTTCTGGTGGATTCATTTCAAACCTGCTCCCCCCGTTCTCCCCTTCGCTTCGCTCCTCGATTAAGGCCATTTGAGGCTTTTTAGGATGTTTCAGTATCAATATGTCGGCAGTGAGTGGATTGTGTGGAGCTGAGAGGAATGTCTGAGCAGATACGTGTTCAGAAAATCTGCTTTCTTTGCTTCTACATACGATGACATTTAAAAACAGATAGTGATATTTTGGCTGGAGCTGCTTATGGTGTTATTTGCTGGATTTTCTTTTAATTCGTGTTCAGTTGAGATCTGTGATTGGATTTTACATGCTCACCTACATTTGATGTGTGTGTACTGTCGAGGTCGAGGAGACCAGAGTCTGATTGTTGATCATTTTTGTTCCATCTGAATATGATGCAGTCTTTGAGATCCACTCATCCATCCCTGCTTTTCTCTCCGTTCGTCTCCCTGTCTGAGTCCCTGCTTGCATTAAAGCATGGTGTGTTAATGTGTCACTCTCATCAAGCCGCTGACCTGGAATGATTATCCACATGATCTGCTGCACCGCTTCCTTCCTCTGCCTCCTCTTCCTCAACCAGCGTTTGAGCTGAATAACATTTCACAGAGGCCATGACACCTTTGGCTTCATGCATTAAATCTGAGGTTCAAACGCTGAGCAGGGATCACGTCATGTTAATGTGGGGAACATTTAACCTCTGATGTCAGAGCGGCCAAATGAAAACAGGTTTCACCCTCCACAGAAACCAAACTGTGACACAACCACAGCTTTAACAGTTTATAACGTCAGCTTCATTATGAAATCATGAATTCAATTTAAAGGATAAACCTGGGACATTATATATTTTATGTTACTGCAAAAAACACAAAGGTCTTCTCATGGACATAAATCTTTTAACCCAGGTCACAAATATATAATTGATATTTATTAAAGGACCGTTTGTTATTTATCAATTGTCAAGTGCTGGAGAGGCACATGTGTTTTTATATATTTTGGTTTAGGGGAGGTGCAAACACATTTAAATGCTTTTATTTTGTATTTCTCTTACTGGGCACAAACATGCTTCCAAATTTTGGTGATTTCCCAAATTTTAGTGATGAGTTTTGCCAACATGAATCGTGTCTTTTCAAAATAAACTTTTGTTTTCACAGGACATATACAGTTTCTGCTCGTTAGCTGGATTGTTTTTAGGGTTATTTCTTTGTGCACCAAAAGCACGTGGTCAGGTTTTGGAAAAAAAAAAAAAACCATCATAGTGTGGCTCTGCATTGAAACAGGAAGTGAACACTGGGCTCCCGGGTCAAAGTGTGGTGTTGTTGGACTTTCCTGGTCCTTAAAATACGTTGTTGTCCGGCGGCGTTATTAGATGGTGTATCATACCTCTGTGAAAGGTTGTTTTTCGTCTGTATTTAATGACTTGAGAATGAGCACAGGCTGGAAATCACGGTTACCAAACACACCAGACTACATTTAAATAAACACTCATTTCACTGTCGTTAAACACACTTCATTCAAAGTCAACAGAAACAAAATAAAACTCACCAAAACAGTCTTGGTTCGTAGATACTGAGATAAACTCACATAAAGACACTGTTCCAACAATCACCAGCTCTGGTTTGGTTTAAATTAACCCTTAATGCACCAGTTAGCTGTGACAACATGCTGCCTCTATACACACTGACATGACTGTGGATCTAAATGCAGTCTGGTGGGTTTGGTGACGGTGATTTCAGGACTGTTTCTGGTTTTTAAAAAATGATCTTTATCCAAACAGTGTTGGACTGTTTAGCTGCTGGTAAAAGAAGTTGTGAGCATTAAAGGACCTGTAGTTGTTGAGGTTGCAAACCCCTGCATGATAACATTAGAGTGAGAATGGCGCCTTACACGGTCTGAAACACGTGTGGACTGTCTGAAACATGCTAGTCTATGATGTCGTAGTGTTAGTGGCTGTGGGCGTCTGATGTTATGGTGAGTTTATAGTAAATGTCTCTCCTGTGAGTTGATCTCAGTATTTACAGGGTGGAGAAAAGACTGTTTTCACCCTCCTCTAATTCTGTTTGTAAACTACATCTGTTCTCCACCCCACACTGTGCTGCTCACCTCTATGCTGATGATATCAACCTGTATGTTATTGGCTCCATCACAAACCAGTCATTCTTCTGCCTACAGACTGATTCTAATGACCTGCACATGTCTCTGTCAAAATTAAAACTGGTCCTAAACTCCAGAAAGACCAAATGTGTTCATCTCACAGAGGCACGCTCCATAGACTCCCCCATGGCCGCCTGCACCTTCAGTGGTGACGAAACTGAAACAGTCCCACACTATAAATATCTCTGAATCTTGCATCATACTCACAAAACAAAAACTGGATTCTTCTACCGCAGCAGAGCCTGCTGAAAAACTATTAAACAATCCACCAAACCGTCCACAGGGAGTTCTGCTCTCTCATGCTGCTGTCACAACCCTTGTTGGGAATAGAATGATTTTATGTGTTTTACTATCAGTTGTGTTTCACTATATAAGTTTTAGATATGTGAACAATGAGAATACTGAGATGATTTCAGCTGATCTGAATGTGTTTGCTTTGCAGAAGTGGAGAAGTACAGGAGAGGAAGAGACATGAAGTCTGAGCAGCACATATCACAATGCTTAGATAATTAGTTTCATATATGGTAAAAAGAATAGAAAGTGATGTACAGATAGTAAGGTACAGCACGTGTAGGGAGTTGTGTTGTTCTCTTGTCTTTCAAAACAGGAACCACGCCCCCACCGCCAGCGGGAAGGAGTCAGATTAACACGAGGCAGGGGCGTGGTGTGGTGAAGGAGGAAGTGGAACTGCCAATGAGAAGAGGACAACGCCTTGCGTGCACAATGACACTCTGTTACGCTCAAATATACTGGGTCAGGGGAAGGACAGGAGGTCAGACTTCGTGAACTGACACACCTTTGTTGTTCGTCAGGGACGTGAAGTTGAGACCCAGAGCTCTGTAATTTTATTCCTTTACTGCTTAATAAACTACAGTAACTGAGACCGAATATCTTCTCCTATTGCTTCATTAAAGAACACACAGGACTGAGCTCACACATAGCACATTAGAGAGTAGGATGAGACTCCCAGTCCATCACCCTCAACCCCCCCGATGCTGTGTATCGTATCGCCCTGCAAACACCTGCATCTTCATCGATAAGGCCTCGCTATGCAGACGACCAGGGCACCTGACATCCTCAGTCGTGTACCAAAATCATCAACATGGAACCAGATCACAGGAGAGACTGGTGGAAGAGCTGGGGAAGACTGGTTTCCAGCACTGTGATCCTCATTACTGGAACCAACCAGAACACAGTTTGAACTTGGAAACACTTGTTTGACCGAGTGACCTCAAAGTATTATTAGTTTTAACTTTCAGTAACAGAACTCTTAACTAGTGATGCTGTTTGTGTGTGTGTGTGTGTGTGTGTGTGTGTGTGTAGTTACATGTTGTACTCAGGTCTCTCCTGCACATGAGATCTTGATCTCAAAGAGACATCTGATTAGATAATGATTAAATAAAGAAAGGCTCCGCCCCCTGACCATGACGAGACACCATCTGTATCTGTAGTGTTTGTTCATACGATGACGCTCCACCATGCAGTGTAAGAGACATTACAGTATCGGTGAGTCCAAAAGGTCGAGTCTTCAGAGTCTTGTAAGAACACGGAGAGCCTGATGAGAATTCATGTTTTAACTAATCCAGCAGCTTTTAAGATCATAATAAGGGCAAGAGGTCGGAGCGTCTCCTCCGCCGCCAGGCAATCACATAAATATGGATATGAACATACGGATCTGGGAGGTAATATGCTAATGTGCTGCAGCCAGGATCATCATGCAGAATACATGCTGGATAAAAACAACCGCCGCTTCACTCTGTCAACCAGGAGCTTCCTCTCCGTCTAATCAGGAGACAGCGAGCGTGCTGCACGTCACTTCGCTGCCGACCCGTCAATCAGGAGGTGGAGTTCAGCCCGTGGAGATCACTGATCGCTCCTTAATCCCTGCGCTCTCTTATCTGCCTTTGTTCTCAAAGCTGCCGAACAGCCTGTGAGATCAAGGCGTTTAGAGCGAACCAGCATGTATCCCCCCCGCCCCCCCCCCCCACACACAAAACGCCTAATCACAGCTAACGAGCTGATTATAGCCGATCAATCAGGAGCTGCGTCTGCCTAATAAGGCGCTGTCATTCTTAAACAGCGGGATGGCGTGTGCCGTCGCAGTGGGGGGGGGGGGTCACATCCCTCAGGCCACTTCTCAAATGTACATCTCTTTTCCCAGAAGGCCAAGCGTGCCAAAAACAGAGCTGGCTGCGGGGGAGGAATCATCTCCAGGCTCCACGGTCGCTCTTATTTCCTCCCTCGTGTTGCTGAGGTGAAGGAGGAGCGGACGAGGATGGTCGTCAGGCCTCAGTAGCTCTCTGGCTGCGGGCTAAACGAGATGCAGGACGGGATTTCTCATGTAGGCCACTGATTGCTGATGCGTCTGGCAGGAGCACCTCAGAACACATCATTCCTCACTAATAGATCTTATTTTTAATGAAAGCCTTTCTTCATCTAAAAATACTCATTTGCATTCTGCGCCCTGAGGAGGACGCGCTGGAGACAGGCCTGATTGAAACGGAGGCGAGAGGCAGTAATGTTCGACTTCCCTTTGATTTCTAAAGGGGCTCTCTTTTTCAGTCTGGAGAGCCTGTCTGTGTTAAACAAGCGAGCTGCTGCCAGGCGGGCCTATCCTTCAAGGATGAGTGGCGCTATTGATCTGATCCCTCTGCAGTTGTTTCTGTTCCCCAGCAGGGGGGGATGTCACTCCGCCTGGCTGCTCGGAGGAGCCGGCTCCCCCTCCCTCCCTCCCTCCCTCTCACAGTGCTGCGGTATCCGTCTATTTGATGCCCTCTCGCTCGGTCTTTCTAATTAGACAGCCGTGTGGAGCAGGTAGCCTCAGTCCGATTGCTCCCGCTCTTTCTCTCTCTGCCTGCTTCTCTCCGGACTATCAGTGTCACTAACGAATCAATAAAGCATCAGAGCAGAAAGCACAGGAATCAGCACAACTGGGACTACCCCAACTGCTGCTGCTGCTGCAGCTACCTGCACTGCACCGACAGCTCCGACTCCAGCTCTGAGAGACGAGCCGAGGTGCAGCACTGTGTTCGTGTCACAGCAGGGACGGAGGGACTGTAGTGCAGCCTCAGTCCTCAGTTACATATCTGCAGATTTCAGTTGAGCCATCGGATCGACCAGACGCTCTGCTACAGTTCTGATGAGTCCCTGAAAAGCTCCACTATCACTTCCATAAATCACAGTGGGCCAGTCGTGTGTACAAGCTCTCTCTGCTTCACAGAGCACTTTAAAAGCACACATGAACCCAACAGTTGCATAAAAGCCATGAAAACCCTGGAGGACATTCTTCACTCAGAGTCTAGAGACTTCCAACTGCACTCAGCTGCACCTCTTCATCACTGCTGCTCCACAATCACAGGAAACGAATCCCTGAGGGGAGATATCGCTCTGATCCAACACATCCTGCCGTCCTAACACAATTAGTGAACGCGACTGAAGATGTGTGCTGCTAATTCCCATCAGACAGACTGAACAGTGAGTCTCTGCTAATGCCAACACACATCCTTCACTTTCTGTTGTTTGAACCGTTCACACATGGATCAATAATTGTTTCTCAATAACACCAACTCCTTGGAGAAGACCTGTCTGTGTTTCATTAGTAATGACTGAGTGCAGCTTCAGGGTGTTACTGCTGTAATAAAATACATCTCTGCTGCACTTGTTATATGTTCAACATAAAGTTCTGCAGATGCATCTGGACCAGACAACGTGTCCTGACTGACTTGATGAAGCATAGGAAAGCCAAGTGCTGGGGTAACACCTTGCTCATGGGCAGGCTGCAGGCAGACGTCCCTGCTGCCGCTCCGCCACCAGGAGACGTTCCTGGTTTAAAGCAGCCAAACGTCAAAGCTCGTTGATTCCGGGCTGAGGACGCTGCAGCTGATCCACAGGAACTGGAGGAGGTGCATCAGGCGGTAATGCCGTAGCAGGCGACCATCTACCTGTGCGATCAATGTTTTCTGCAGTGAGCATTGACTGAACTCCTGCAGTGCAGCACTGAGCCCGTCATCATCATCATCCTGCAGCTGACAGACCACTGAACACCTGGAGACCTGCGTCCCTCCGTCTGTCAGTCGTTTCCTGTTCAACGTGTGTAAAATAAAGTTTTACGATGTGCTGTTGAAGGTTTTCTTTCTACTATATTAGTGATGTTGGTGCATTTTGCTGCTGTTGTTCTGAACCTTGTGACACAAAAATCTCTTTTATTAACCCTTGAATGTTGATCGATAGATAAATCTGTCAGTTCTGCAAAACCCTGGATTACATTCAGTCCTCTGTGGTTTGCATCGTCATGCCAGTTGGTAAATAACAATAATTATAATAGTAAAATAGGGTTAGGGTAAACATAATCTAAGGACATTTTAAATATTGTTTTGATGGGGTAAACATTGAGGCCCTTAAAACAACACTGGACAATAACAGTGATAGTTTTGTGAATCTGATTTTTTCCCAGATCGTAAAACAACAGTAAAATTTAGATGTTTTTTGTGGAGAGAGAGAGACGTCTGAGCTGAATCATGGGAGGAAGGATTCAACATGGCCGCCAGAGAGTCATGTGACTGATTAATGACCCCCTTTGGTAATTATTTAATTTAGGTAAAGTTACCACAGTGTTGTTGCTGATTGACAGGTGTGTCGAGTCAACATCTCCTCGTGCAGTCAACATCACTTCCTCAGCGTTATCTGGAGTCTTAAGGAATATTATAAGATGGAGGATATGGCAAATAAAATACGGTAAAGACTCTTGTGTCTCGTCTGTGTGTTTGTCAGCTAAACACCTGGGTAAGATTAAGATTAAGATTAAGATTAAGATTAAAGTTAAGGTTCAGGTTCAGGTTTAGATTATGGTTTTGGTCATGTATAGAAAATAAACTAAGATCTGTTGCAGGTTTCTGATGTAACTCTAACCCTCAAACATAAACCCTGTCCTGTTACAGTCTGTGGTGTCTCTCAGTCATACTGCGTTCACTGCCCTCCTCTGAGCCTGTTCCTTTGTGTTTGGACAAAGAGGGGTGAGCGTGCTGTGGACGGCGGCGGCTGCCTCCGTAGAGAGGCTGCAGTTTCCTGTGCAGAGAGCGGAGGGCTGACTGATCGGCCTCTCAGAGCTGTAATGGAGGTCTGTGGATCATATTAGACTCACATTAGGAGGACAGGACAGAGAGGTTAATGAAGATGCCCGAGGACCGCCTCTGTCTCTGTCTCACTGTGGGGTTTCACCGTCTGTGATTCATGCTGATGATCTGATATTTTTAATAATGAATTTTATTCTTGAGGTTTTTAAGACCTGAGGAGCTGAATTTAAAACTGCTCCTACGTTAATATGAGTTACGAAACCCTTTCAGCTAAATCTGTTCCAAATGCAAATAACCTCAAACTGTGTTTTTAAAAGTCTTTTTAGTGGGAAACAGAAACACTCCTTCATGTTCTGCAGCTGACCACGTGTGTGTTCAGCAGTCAGAGTCTTTTACCTCGGGTCTCATTAATACTTTTCCATTTCCATTTTGTTTATGGAAACTTTGACTCAGTATTAGGTGATAAATATAATATCAGGATATTTCAGGGTATTTTTGACGATTTGACAAATGAGTAAAAAAATATTTCATTATTAATTTCAAGCAGTAGGACGTCAATATGCCAACAAGTTGAAATATTGCACGATTCACGATATGAATTAAAAACTATACTGTATCATCGTGAACGAGATGATATGGCACGCCTCTACTAAATATGTTTGTCAACAACCTTGTTTTCCACGGTGAAGACGAGATGCGGTGATGTCATCGAACGCTGACTGTTACCATATCAACACACAATATTACTGACACGTGTTGGATCCCAGCAGGACCTTGGAAAGATTATTATCTAATAAAGCCTCTAAAGCTGAACCGTCTGACACTGAGAGTTCAGCACAAACACTTAGTTTGAGTCTGATTAGAAACAGTGTGAGGTGATGTGAGTCTGCAGCTGCGCTCGTACTCACAACTTCTCTATGAGCTGATGTTTGTGCTGAATTATCTGTTTACTTCCTGTCACTGTGCTGTTTATCCTTTATTATTCTCATGCTGTGTGCAGTTTAATCTGTTTCCATCCAGTATTTGTTTCCACCTTTTCAGTAAATTCACCTTCAGTGACATCACACACTCCTCATGTTACACAGGAAAACCTGGATTCACCTGGTTTGTGACCTCATCTGAAACAACCCTTTATAACGACTGAGTAATAACAACCCTTTATAACAGCTGAGTAATAACAACCCTTTATAACGGCTGGTTAATAACAACCCTTTATAATGACTAGTTAATAACAACCCTTTATAACGACTGGTTAATAACAACCCTTTATAACGGCTGAGTAATAACAACCCTTTATAACGGCTGGTTAATAACAACCCTTTATAACGGCTGAGTAATAACAACCCTTTATAACAGCTGAGTAATAACAACCCTTTATAACGGCTGGTTAATAACAACCCTTTATAATGACTAGTTAATAACAACCCTTTATAACGACTAGTTAATAACAACCCTTTATAACGGCTGAGTAATAACAACCCTTTATAACGACTGGTTAATAACAACCCTTTATAACGGCTAGTTAATAACAACCCTTTATAACGGCTGAGTAATAACAACCCTTTATAACGACTGGTTAATAACAACCCTTTATAACGACTGGTTAATAACAACCCTTTATAACGGCTAGTTAATAACAACCCTTTATAACGACTGGTTAATAACAACCCTTTATAATGACTAGTTAATAACAACCCTTTATAACGACTAGTTAATAACAACCCTTTATAACGGCTGAGTAATAACAACCCTTTATAACGACTGGTTAATAACAACCCTTTATAACGGCTAGTTAATAACAACCCTTTATAACGGCTGAGTAATAACAACCCTTTATAACGACTGGTTAATAACAACCCTTTATAACGACTGGTTAATAACAACCCTTTATAACGGCTAGTTAATAACAACCCTTTATAACGACTGGTTAATAACAACCCTTTATAACGGCTGAGTAATCACAACCCTTTATAACGGCTGAGTAATAACAACCCTTTATAACGACTGGTTAATAACAACCCTTTATAACGGCTGAGTAATCACAACCCTTTATAACGGCTGAGTAATAACAACCCTTTATAACGACTGGTTAATCACAACCCTTTATAACGGCTGAGTAATCACAACCCTTTATAACGGCTGGTTAATAACAACCCTTTATAACGGCTGAGTAATCACAACCCTTTATAACGGCTGAGTAATCACAACCCTTTATAACGACTGGTTAATAACAACCCTTTATAACGGCTGGTTAATAACAACCCTTTATAACGGCTGGTTAATAACAACCCTTTATAACGGCTGAGTAATAACAACCCTTTATAACGACTGGTTAATAACAACACTTTATAACGGCTGGGTAATAACAACCCTTTATAACGGCTGGGTAATAACAACCCTTTATAACGGCTGAGTAATAACAACCCTTTATAACGGCTGAGTAATCACAACCCTTTATAACGACTGGTTAATAACAACACTTTATAACGGCTGGGTAATAACAACCCTTTATAACGGCTGGGTAATAACAACCCTTTATAACGGCTGAGTAATCACAACCCTTTATAACGGCTGAGTAATCACAACCCTTTATAACGACTGGTTAATAACAACCCTTTATAACGGCTAGTTAATAACAACCCTTTATAACGGCTGGTTAATAACAACCCTTTATAACGGCTAGTTAATAACAACCCTTTATAACGGCTGGTTAATAACAACCCTTTATAACGGCTGAGTAATAACAACCCTTTATAACGACTGGTTAATAACAACCCTTTATAACGACCGGTTACTAACAACCCTTAATAACGACTGGTTAATAACAACCCTTTATAACGACTGGTTAATAACAACCCTTTATAACGGCTGAGTAATAACAACCCTTTATAACGACTGGTTAATAACAACACTTTATAACGGCTGGGTAATAACAACCCTTTATAACGGCTGAGTAATAACAACCCTTTATAACGACCGGTTAATAACAACCCTTTATAACGACCGGTTACTAACAACCCTTAATAACGACTGGTTAATAACAACCCTTTATAACGGCTGGTTAATAACAACCCTTTATAACGACCGGTTACTAACAACCCTTAATAACGACTGGTTAATAACAACCCTTTATAACGACTGGTTAATAACAACCCTTTATAACGGCTGAGTAATAACAACCCTTTATAACGACTGGTTAATAACAACCCTTTATAACGACCGGTTACTAACAACCCTTAATAACGAGTGGTTAATAACAACCCTTTATAATGACTGGTTAATAACAACCCTTTATAACGGCTGGTTAATAACAACCCTTTATAACGGCTGAGTAATAACAACCCTTTATAACGGCTGGTTAATAACAACCCTTTATAACAACTGAGTAATAACAACCCTTTATAACGACTGAGTAATAACAACCCTTTATAACGGCTGAGTAATAACAACCCTTTATAACGGCTGGTTAATAACAACCCTTTATAACAACTGAGTAATAACAACCCTTTATAACAACTGAGTAATAACAACCCTTTATAACGGCTGAGTAATAACAACCCTTTATAACGGCTGGTTAATAACAACCCTTTATAACAACTGAGTAATAACAACCCTTTATAACAACTGAGTAATAACAACCCTTTATAACGACTGAGTAATAACAACCCTTTATAACGGCTGGTTAATAACAACCCTTTATAACGGCTGGGTAATAACAACCCTTTATAACGGCTGGGTAATAACAACCCTTTATAACGGCTGGGTAATAACAACCCTTTATAACGACCGGTTAATAACAACCCTTTATAACGACCGGTTACTAACAACCCTTAATAACGACTGGTTAATAACAACCCTTTATAACGACTGGTTAATAACAACCCTTTATAACGGCTGGTTAATAACAACCCTTTATAACGGCTGAGTAATAACAACCCTTTATAACGGCTGGTTAATAACAACCCTTTATAACGACTGAGTAATAACAACCCTTTATAACGGCTGGTTAATAACAACCCTTTATAACAACTGAGTAATAACAACCCTTTATAACGGCTGAGTAATAACAACCCTTTATAACGGCTGGTTAATAACAACCCTTTATAACGACTGGTTAATAACAACCCTTTATAACGGCTGAGTAATAACAACCCTTTATAACGACTGGTTACTAACAACCCTTAATAACGACTGGTTACTAACAACCCTTAATAACGACTGGTTAATAACAACCCTTTATAACGACTGGGTAATAACAACCCTTTATAATGACTGGGTAATAACAACCCTTTATAATAACAGAGCTGCTGCCAGCTGACGGATGTTTAACCTCAGCTGAACCAACGAGCTCGTCAGTAACAAACGGCGGCCTGAATTCACCTCCTGCTGTCATCCTGTGACCTAAAATAAACCCTGTAACAGCAAACAAAAAAAAGGTTTGATGTTCCAGATGTGGGTCACGATGTGAGCCCACACTCCCCACGCGCTCCGCTCCTGCTCCTGCTGCTCCTGCTGCTCCTGCGGCGCCAAACGTCAGTGTCTGATTCACCTGAAAGTGCAGCGGCAGCCGGACGCTAATCTACCAACACAGCTCACACAGCTCAGAGGATTACAACAATAGGATTTAGACTTTTTATTTTTTATTTACCTTTTCTACACAAACTCCCCTCAGCTCTCCTTTACTCCTCTGACTCCTTTACTCCTCATTTTATTAACAGAGGCTCCTGTGTAACAAACTGCAGTTGTCGTTTCTCCCTCCTTTAATTTGGGTTTGTCTGAGTGAGACATTTATTGTCAGAATATTTTTTATTTATTCTTTTATTTCTATTACTTGCTTAGAAAATGTATTCTTACATTTTGTCTTTTGTTTTTAGATAAATGATTTCTGTCTGTGAGTTGTTGCTCAGTGAACACAGCTGTCTTTAATTTCAGTGTTAGTTGCCTTCAGGTGTTTTTTCTCATGTTACTTTTATCTTCCTCTGTTGTTTTATTTTACAAACGCACAAGTACAGAACCAAAGACACAGTTTGATGGCATAAAATATGATGTATAGTCATGTATCATGAACCGACCTCGTCACATGTCCACGAGGAAAAGATGACCTTTGGTCCAAACGATCCCGCCTCCATCCTTCACCTCAAACTAAAACAGTCTCACCCTGAACTGGACTTTTACTTTCAAAGTGTCCTCACTTCACAGGACCCATGTCCTCTCACCAGCATTGTGAGGACATGAGGTCCTCATAAATACAGGAACACAGGAACATGCTCACACACACTGAAACGTGTCAGACTCAATCAGCAGCTGGAGTCACGGCAGCACGAACACATGCCCTACAACTCTGAAACACACAACAGCACTCGTGAAAGCACTCGAGCATGTTCACCGGCTGTATGGACGCAATCTCTACATCGCACACACACACACACACACACACATACACACACACACACAGGACTGTATGGTTGTGTGTCTCGTGGCTGTTTGTGTTTTCTTGCCCTCCACCCACACAAACAGCCAAACCACCAGTTTGACAATCAAGCAGCACTTCAATATTCCCCGCAGGCCGACAGCTTTACTCCTTATTCAATACGGCCGCCTCGGACACACACACACACACGCACACACACACACACACACACACACACAGATTGATTAAATGCTTCAGAGACAACAAACGGACCAAAGGAAGCAGAGACAGGTAAAAAACATTAGAGCAGAGAAAAAGTGACGCACTGCTTTTTACTAAAAATATCCAGATTAGTTTAATAAACCAACAGATCATCAGCTCTGCTTCATCTGCATCTCACCAGAGGATTATTATTCATAATAATACACTTCATAATAAATATTATATTTTATATTTGTGTGTGTGTGTCTTTTAAGGACTTCCTGTCGAGGGTTAACTGTGTTTCATTCTTGTCCTCGGAGACAGAGGTGGAGAAACAGTCTCACAGTGAGGTTCATTTAGCAGCTGATCAGGAGCTTAAATCACATCACATGATCTGGTATTCAAAGTCAAGAATGAAAGTCAGCACCAACTTATACGCCACCGTGGACAGGAAGTCCTTAAACGGTTAAAAAACCCCTGGAAACTGAACATTGATATCTCTATAAAAACAGTGAATCTGCTGATGTGGTACAGGATCTGCAACCCAACACAGAATTAATGTTGGCATAGTACAGTTCTGCAAACCACAGGTACTTTATATTTAGGATACGTTGAGACTTTATGTTTAATGATGCAGTCGTTAACATGTGGTCACATTTAGACCCAATGGGATTTTTTTTCCACGTTGAAGACGAGATGCAGTGATGTCATCACACACTGACTGTGACCATATCAAAGTGTAATATTACTAATGAAAAAGACAAAACTAAAATGTAGTTTAAACGATAAAATCTCAATTTATGAAGAGACAAAATATTTGGTATCTGTAAACCACAGGTTCATTTGTACATAATTATGTAACAAACATTAAAACTTTGTGGTTCTGTTTAGACACTAAAACCACTTGTTTATGGTCAGAAAAGTTTAATGTTTTGGATTAAAATACGCAGTCTCAGGGACACAGGTCCTGCTGGACAGGAAGTGATGTCTCTGTAAAAAACGATCACTCTCTATGACCCGACGAGTCGCTACACAACACACACATTTGGAGACTAAAACACTACTGGAAACACACTGATGAGTCACTAAATCACAACCAGGTTAGTAGTTAGTTGGTGTTGAACAGTGTCTGCAGCTCAGCAGGCGTCTCTCCATCCACCATCTCTTCCACCTCCTGATGACACCGTCAGCTCAGACACTACGTCACTGTAGAAACGTTGACATGTATGAAACTTCGAGATGTAACGTATCAGTGGTTTGACAACATTTCTCCTGGCGTCTGGGTCGGTTATTTTATATGATATCATCATGTCAGAAATAAAACAAAACTCAGAGACGCAGCGCAATGATGTAAAAATCAGGATTCAGACACAACTAAAAACCAGTGTAATGCTCTCTTTGCTGGTTCCTGTAAATGATGCATCTCCACAAATAAAAGTTTCAGAGCCGCGGGGAAAGTTTCTTTGTTTCTACATGGTGAATCCATTATGAGCCTCGTCTCTGTTTGCTCTGCGGCTCAGCTGTTAATCATGCTCAATGCTCCGCCCATGAAACATTGATGCTCCGTGTTTCTGCTCGCTGATGAGCTCCATACAAACGCCCGAGGACGGCGGGGAGCAGGGAATTTATCCAAACGGCTGGATTCTTTGTGTTTACACAGATAAAAAGTGAAGGTTGTAAACTATTAGTTTCTCCTGTAATTGGTTGGAGACAACAAGCCTGGACTCAGCTGAGTGTGTTGGAAAACAGAGCTCGTCTGTTACTCCTTGTCTCCTTACTTCCTTTCCTCTGTGTCCTTCTCTCTGACGTGTTTCAAACAGCTGAAGGTCAGAACGTAAAGAACAGAACATGGAGGACTGAGGATCAGCAGAACTCAAGAGTTGGATTCAAAAATCATTCCAGCTGTATTTATCTCTGTCAAACTCCGAACTCACGAATTATTCTACACACCAAACGCAGGTGTCAGAGTCACCTTCGTCACGTGGCGAACATCTGGTTATAACTCTTCAGTTCAGCTGATCTCTCCTCTGACGCTCCGAACACAAAACTCTAGACTGATTTATGAGAGATGTGGATGTTGGACTGTATGAGAGGTGTGACGAGGACTCACCTTCATGTGTCGTCGCCTCCGTCTGAAGCGCAGCAGCTCCTTGTGTTGGCGGGCGATGAAGTTGACGGCAGCGTACTCCAGCAGGGCCGAGAACACAAACAGCAGACATACGGCCATCCAGATATCGATGGCTTTTACGTAGGACACCTGCGGGGTGGGGGGGGTGGGGGGGCAAGGTGTTAGAGTGACATCATCAGGACTCCATGATGAACAAAAATCAGCTCAAGTAATGATGAAATAAAGTTTCCTGTCGCAGCCACAGACTGTCCTCAGTAACATACTCAGTTCCCTGTTTTAAGGAAAGTCAAATCCTAAAGTGATGAACTGTCTCTCAACCCTCTGCACATTAGGTGCTGGCAGGACTCTGAAGGACATGAGCTTTCTCCTGATCGTCAGGTATGGTGTACAGGAGTTAGACGGTGTTTCCTGTGTGGTGGGCGTGGCCCTGGAAATTATGTTTTGCAAATTTTGAAGCAGAGCTGTGAAGCAGAGCTGTGATTGGTCAGAGAGGGTTAATCCTGCTCTGAGTTACTGAGACAGAGAGACGAGAATTAAATCACTCTAATAATTAAAACTCTTCAGCTGGAGAGCTCCTGAACCTCCACACCTCACCTCCTCGACACCTCACCAACTCACCACCTCACCAACTCACCACCTCCACACCTCACCTCCTCGACACCTCACAACCTCACCAGCTCACCACCTCACCACCTCACCAACTCACCACCTCCACACCTCACCTCCTCGACACCTCACAACCTCACCAGCTCACCACCTCACCACCTCACCAACTCACCACCTCACCACCTCCACACCTCATCTCCTCCACACCTCACCTCCTCGACACCTCACAACCTCACCAGCTCACCAGCTCACCACCTCACCACCTCACCACCTCACCAACTCACCTCCTCGACACATCACAACCTCACCAGCTCACCACCTCACAACCTCACCAACTCACCACCTCACCAACTCACCACCTCACCTCCTCGACACCTAACCACCTCACCTCCTCGACACCTCACCAACTCACCACCTCACCAACTCACCACCTCCACACCTCACCTCCTCGACACCTCACAACCTCACCAGCTCACCACCTCACCACCTCACCACCTCCACACCTCACCTCCTCCACACCTCACCTCCTCGACACCCCACAACCTCACCAGCTCACCAGCTCACCAACTCACCACCTCACCACCTCACCAACTCACCTCCTCGACACATCACAACCTCACCAGCTCACCAGCTCACCACCTCACCACCTCACCAACTCACCACCTCACCTCCTCGACACCTCACCTCCTCGACACCTCGACCCTTGAACACCTCGATACCTCACCACCTTGACAAGTTACGTTGTTGTCTGGCTGCGTTTCCCCTCGATGCCACTGGACACGTTATTGTTTGAAGATCACGCCGACCTCAAAGGACGACTTTAATCATCGGTATCTGACGCCGGAAGTCACTGACCAAGTGCCGGTCTTTAACGACTTTGAAGTGAGACCAGGTTGGTCCAACACAGACATTAATGACATGTTTAGATCAGAAATAATTTAATGATCTAGGTCTTCTGTGTTTTTGTCTAAAATCAAGAAGGCCTCGTGAGCCCTGGTGAAGCTCTGATGGTCCCTAATTGGGGCCATGACCTTCAGGTTGGGGACCAGTGGTCTAGATACAGCGCTATGATGCCGTGTATGTAACAGTGGTCTGAACAGACAGCTACAACACATCGACAGAATCAGCACATTGAATCATGGACTGTCAGCAGCTTCTACACGCACAGAGCTCCGTGTGAAACAGGACAAGGTGAGGAGCGTCCTGATAATGACGAGCGTCCTGATAAGGAGGAGCGTCCTGATAATGAGGACTAAATGACGTCTGCTTGGATCTTTGTCCGATTGTTATCTGCCTGTCGAGTGCCATTATTCAAATCCATTCGGTCCGTTCTGTCATAACAGCACTTCACGTTCACACACAGTTACAGGCTGAGAGGGTGATCCCCGATCTGTCTCACACACACACACACACACACACACACAGAGGAAACCCACAATCAGCCGTTTAAAAACCAATTAAACTCTGACTTTAGATCACTTTCACAAACACACACAGCTTATCGTCGCCGCTCTGCCTTGTTGTGATTCATGCTCGTTTGCGCCCAGTCTGATGCACATTTATCTTTGGAACGGCCGACTGATTCTCCCTCAGAGCTGCTGAGAGCCGCTGAGGCCGAAACCCTCAACTGGTTCACTTGGTTTCATGGTCATCCAGGCAGAGACGGGGAGTGGGCGAGGAAAGAGGAGTAGAAGAAGAACAGTCAGAGGATTCTCACGTCGAGAGGTGTTCAGGGATCAGGTGTGAAGCTGATTCCTTTTCTCAAACGGCATGTTTTAGATTTTTCCGGGCGTCTCTAGGATCTGTGCCCTGGGAAACTTTAATGCACTCTGTCGTCATATTTACCCGTCAAACTGTTTCCACGTGATTTATGAATTGTGGTGTTAAGAATATTTGTAGTTGTCAGTAATTAATATTGAGGAGAAACAGAGAACTCCCATCATCCTCCGACTCCTCTACATCTCTTTTTACTGCACTACATTTATTTGTCTGATTGAGTTCCTTTGAAAACTTTGATTATTAATTAAAAGTATAATCAACTCATAAATGATCGGCCTGTTCTTATTCTGAAGTTGTCTAATATTGATGCTTTGTCAGTGATGATGGCGTTAGACGGTGTGATCGACCCAGTCTCATAATACTGCTGTTTGCTCAGTGACTTCCGGCGTCAGACACCAATGAAATAAGCCGTCCTTTCACATCCGTGTGACACGCAGTCAGTCGCCATGAAACAACGTCAAGGAGAAACATGGCGGGACAACAACTAAGTTAAGGGCGGGTTGGGGGGTGGGGGGGTTGGGACTCTCACCTGGTGTTCACTTCCTGTATGAATGCTGAGACAAGCATGATGTTTATGTCTAAACCTGACCACGTGCTTTAGGTGGCGTCCTGGTATTGGTAGTGGTGTCCTGTCAGCAGCAGAAGCAGGAACACCTTGCACATAACATGTAGCCATTAAAGTCCAGGGACAAAGAGTTGACGTGTGACGAGTTGGGATGAAATGTGTGGCTATAGATTAAACTACCAGCAGTGTCTACAGAGATATATGAAGCATTTCAGATGAACTCTGATTCTGATTCACTTTCACCAGCTGCAACATTAAAGTAGCGCTCGCTCTGTCTCTCACACGTGAGCACATTAAATGCTGTTTGAACGACTCAGAGAACCAAAAACTTGTGTCTGTGATCAGTGACATCATTTTATCTTGGAGGGCTTTAATGCTGATTATTAGATCAGAGGCTTTTTAAACAATGATTAGGTCTGTTCTTATGTCATACAGCTTATATATTTACATCTGTTGATAAAACATTTGGACGCTCAGGTCCAACAACACCACTGCTGCTGAGTAACACTTGAGATAGTTCACTTCAGTCTTTTATTTTGAAGGTGTTTGGACGCATTATTGAATGAACTCAGTGTTTCTGGATCTAAAGCAGATTCAGAAAAAAGGCATTTCCATGAAGCACTTTAAAGAGACAAATTAAAATGGAAAACCTGAGCACACCAAATACATCACTGTCTGAAAGGCTGAAATGCATTCTGGGAAAGTAAACCACTAAGTGGAGTGAATGACGCAGGTGGAGGGAGAACAAATGATGTCTCTAATCACTTTACTTCCTGCTGTCAGTTTGTGTCTTAATGACGTCGCTGTGTCGAGATGTGAATGACAGAAGACGTTTAATCTCAAACGTGCAGCAGAAGGAAATGTAACGTTGGCTTTGTATGTCTCTGCAGACGCCAGATCAGTCAGCAGCACAGAAGCTTTGAGAGATGATGTCAAACTACAGCAGAGCCACAGGGACAAACTTTGTTTGGTTCACTGAAGCTACGGTGAAAATACACTTCAAACTAGAATCTGGAATCTAATCTAGAAATGTAATGTAAATGTTACCACCTGTTCACAGGTCAGACATGAAGCTCAGTCACTGACGGAGAGTTCAGGACCATCGGCTCTGGTTCTGGATCTGAGCTCCATCAGTCTGACTGCTGACCGTCAGTCCAGGTACGAGAGGACTGACCTGAGCGGGACGACTCAGTTAAACAGGTTCTTCCTAAAACAACCTGCGACACCTTTTCTTCTTAAATAATCCAAACTTGTGACTGATGAATGAAATCTTTATTTTTACACTATGTAAATATAACTGTAGACGAACCACCAACAGCAGCTGCTAACTGTAATGATGAGTTCACTTCTCCTCAACACTATGTTACACCTGCATGTTTCATACATGTCAGTGTTCCTACAGTGACGTCGTCGCGTTGACAAACACATTAAATCAAGTTGTTTTCATAAACAAAATGAACACAGCTCAAACTGGACGTCAGGTCTCTCCACAACTGTCTGCTACACAAACCACCAGGTACGACATCAGCTGACTGTTCTGGACTGTTATTGTGTATGAACTGTTACCAACAAACAGCTGTTGTTTCTCAGCGAGAGAGACGTCTCTGTGTCTCCAGCCTGCACACACACACACACACGCGCACACACACACACACACACACACACACACACACACACACACACACACACACACACACACACACACACACACACACACACACACACACACAGTTTACTCTATAACGTGACCCTCACTGTGACATCACCACACATGAGCCACAGCAGCTGATCAAACCTGAAGCTTTAATATAAATATTTCCTTCATAACAAACAAACAAACAAACAAACAAACAAACAAGCAAATCTGTGGTCTGAAGAAAACACCAACGTTTGTTCTGTTCTGTGACTGGGCTGAAATCATGACATCATCTGCTCTGCTAAATCATTCTCCTGCCTTGCCTCCTTTCCTCATCTCCTCTCCTGCCTCGCCTCCTTTCCTCATCTCCTCTCCTGCCTCGCCTCCTTTCCTCCTCTTCTCTCCCGCCTCGCCTCCTTTCCTCATCTCCTCTCCCGCCTCGCCTCCTTTCCTCATCTCCTCTCCTGCCTCGCCTCCTTTCCTCCTCTTCTCTCCCGCCTCGCCTCCTTTCCTCATCTCCTCTCCTGCTTCGCCTCCTTTCCTTTCCTCATCTCCTCTCCTGCCTCGCCTCCTTTCCTCATCTCCTCTCCTGCCTCGCCTCCTTTCCTCATCTCCTCTCCTGCCTCGCCTCCTTTCCTCCTCTTCTCTCCCGCCTCGCCTCCTTTCCTCATCTCCTCTCCTGCCTCGCCTGAGATGGCAGCTCTCTTCTGTGGCACGTCAGAGGAGCCGTGAGTTTAGGTGTGTGTGTGTGTGTGTGTGAGATTGATAGTAGAAACACACACTTAGATGTACGTGTGTGTGTGTGTGTGTGTGTGTGTGTGTGTGAGCCCACCTAAGCTCAGCTGTGTTGTGTGATCATTATTGTGACAGCTGAACTGCAGAGGAATCACGGTTCACTTGTTCAATTTTTAGAGCGCATGAAGCACCTAATGTCAACAAACAGTGTGTGTGTGTGTGTGTGTGTGTGTGTGTGTGTTGGGGATTACAGCTTCCCTGGACATAATTATACAATCCTACTGGCTCACGCAAAGTCAGACCGTTATTTTTTTCTCCCCTTTAATCTGAAAATCCCTCACAGGAAAATACTTATTCGCTTTCTAAAACTTATTTTTCTCATCTTTGTTTCCTTCAATTTCCTCTGTTCATCTCTCTCTCTCTTTTATTCCTCTCCTCCTCTATATGTCTCTCTCTCATCCCTCCATCTGTTTGAATCTTCTCCACCCCTTTCCCTCTCTCCATCTCTCCCTCATATGTTCCATTAATGTCTGTATTTCTTCTCTTCTTGTTATGAACATTAATTTTTCAGCAGAAACTGAAGCTCTCTGTCTCTTCATCTTTTTTATTCCTCTGTTCCCTCGCTGCATTTGTTCATTTGAAATTTTTAATGTTGTGAAGAAAAATGAGGAAACATCAGCCGTCTTCAAACTTCATCATGTACTTGTGTTGTTTCATACGTTCATTCTTTTTACTGTGACTCATGATGTCGTTTGTAAAATAAATAAAGTTGACCTTCTGTATTTGACCTGAGGCGTCACTAACTGTGTGTGTGTCCTGATAAACTGGGATCTGAATACACACACGTGTGCTGTATATGTAATATTGAGTCTCATACAGGAAATACATTTTGTCTTATTTTTCTTTATATCCATGATTTGTTCTGATTTTGTTATTGATTCCTGGGATTCACCAGTGTTGTCTAGTTCCTGTTCTCCTCCTGGGTCAGAGGACACTTAGCGAGTGCAGAGCGCTCTGCTCGAGACACCAGAGGAACACCTTGTTTTCAGAGTTCACAAACTGTCTGTGTGGAAACATTAGTTTGTTTGAGGAACATTTTCACGCGTCTCTGCTTCCTCCCACTGTGCAGAGGTAAAACTGAGATATGCTGCTGCCATCTCTCTGTGGTGACATCATTCAGAGGCAGAGTCTTAAAAAAAAAAAATTATTTGATGTATTCTTTGAGTTTTTAGTTTGACCCATGTCCCAACTGCTAACGTGGAGGGGGCGGAGTTTATGACCCATACTGCAGCCAGCCACCAGGGGGCGATGGCTCAGATTCACTCTTGGGGAGCTGTCATGTCGTCCACCTTTATGAGCAGTCTGTGGCTGACACACAGGACTAACGTTAGCAACCCGTGCTCCGACCCTGCCGCTGATGAAACAAACTGAAGCTCCGTTTCCACACTAATTTCTGACTTTAAACAATCAAACTTTTTACGTTATACAGATTCATATAGGTGTGTTTGATTTGTGCTCACCTTGGGCAGGGAGGCTCTGGAGCCAGAGCTCTGTGTGGTCATGGTCAGCACGGTGGTGATGCCCAGACCCACCCGGGCGGGCGCGGCGTCCATGTTGATCCAGAAGGAAACCCAGGACAGGATGACAATGAGCAGCGACGGGATGTACATCTGGATCAGGTAGTAGCCCATCTGACGCTCCAGGTGGAAACGAGCTTCGATACAGGTGAACTTACCTGGAGGAGGAGGAGGAGGAGGAGGAGGAGTGAGTTTACAGAGAGGAAGATGTTGGTGGAAGATACATATTAAAGATAAAGATGCTGATTCATAAAATAAAGCAGAACAAAGCACAAACTGTGACTTCAGTATCAGTTCTGAGATTTATTTCTGACAAACTTTGAAGCAATCAGAGTTCACAGCAACAGTAAATGCCTCCTGTTATGTTTTGTTAAAGTCTATTGTGATTTTAAAGGCAGAGAGCGAGTCGGACCCTCCACAGAGGTTATTACTCTGTAATGAGACGGCTCCTGATGCTTCAAACACTCCTGACTCGCTCTGTATTCATGGAGCCAATCATTTGCTCTCAGTGGGTGTCCTGTTTTTCAGCACGGACGTGTGAATGTGCCGCACATCAAGAACAAGAGGCTGATTCCAGGAAATATAAATAATAATGCTGCTCCATGTTTAAACTGGAGTTAAAAGCAAAATGTTCTTTCATCAGTTTCCCCAAGGCGCCGCACTTTCATTAGCAGCGAGGAGCGTTTCTCAATTCACTATTATCTCCATCTGAACGGGCACATTATCTGAACACTGACACCACCGTGTCCCCCGGAAAGACGTGTGGGAGGGACCAGATGGAGGGGTGCATTGAGAAGAGGAGATTTAGGGAGACGAGGAAACAAGGAGGCAAGAAGGAAGGATACGTTAGGAGACAGATCCAGAGAGACGAGGAGAGAAGGAGGAAGGAGTCGAGAAGGAGGGATTAGAGAAGGAGAAGTCGTTGGACTGGCAGTAAAAAGAAGGATAAGCGGCGGAGGGAAAAATAGAGGGACTGAAGACAAAGTTGACAGCTCGGAGACAAAATGTCATCTTTCCTCTGGCTCTGAGCCAATGTGTAAATCAGGAGCGTAAAATCAGAGCGACACAAAGTCTGCGGCTTTACGGAGTCTGAAATAAAACCAAACAGTGTAAATACTCAGAAACAAACACAGCAGGTGGTTTCACACGTTAACTGTCTGTTGCAGAGTGTTTGAGGAGGGCTTCAGAGGAGCATGTGGACCTGAGGATGGTGACGGTGACGCCTGCTACACAGGAAAAACATTCTGCAGCTTGTTTGCGTTTCTTTAAACCAATCACAGTTGTTCTGGGCGGGGCTAACCCCAGGGTGCAGCCATAGTGCTCTTCCAAAATAGTGTCAGGGTGAACTTGAACCCTGGGTGTGTTGGTTGTTGACGTTCTGGGACGCCGTGTCAACTTCAGCCTGTTACATGCATTGTCTGTTTTCAAAATAAAAGCACTACGCCCGTACAACACCGCCACGTGACACTGAGCAAGGTTTGGCTTTAGTCTCATTGGAGCTGTCAAAGTTAAAATATGAGACGAATCAACTCCAGGTGTCAGAGATCAGATCAACATCATCAGAGTTGTGTGAGATGCAGTCTGGACTTTTCTAAGCTGCGTTCAGAAGGTGGTTCATTGGTTTTAGATCTTTACAGTTCAGTGAGAGAACAAAGAGCCAGGCCGTGTACATGATCCACATCATTATCAAGACTTCAGTGTGTACGTTGTTGTTTGGAGGTTGTTGTTTCCAGTTGTAAAAAGCATTTGGAGCTGGTTACACGCAGACAGCCGAAGGAAGAAACAAACTGTGTGATGACAGGTTTATCACCACAGTCTACATCCAGTCAGACTGAAGACACAGCTCATAGGTCCTTTGTTCCTCCTCTCTGATATGACCCACAGGAGCCTTTCCTAAATCACTGACCCTACTCGTACAACCAGATCTCATCACGCCCTGCTGTTACTACAACGACTCCTGCTGCAGCTCTCTGTGTTGTATCTTCACACAGACGATGTTGATGGTAACAAAACTCCTTACTGATGTTTAGAAAAAGATCATGGATGTTGTTAAGAAACAAACAAACAAACAAACAAACATGGCCATCATGGCTGCACCAGTATCATAGTCAGCTCTGACATCATGTTGTTTTTGAAGCTTTAAACATTCAACATCCTTTAAATGTTTATTAAAAGTTGGAAACTCTACAAAGAGTGAAACACCTGAGTGTTTAACTGGACATGTTCCTTTAGTGTTTTCTTTGCCTCAGTCTGAACCTCAGGATCTGATCTTGGTCATGGACGAACCTTCAGACTCAACAAGTTACTTGTTTACACCGTGTCAACAACTGAAGAGCAGCCATTTTGAAAACAGCAGCTCACAGGGAGCAGCTGTGGGCCGACGTCCTGACATCAGTCCCTCTCTCTGATGTGCTCTTCACAAAAACAGATCAATACAAACATTTTTGGTCGAGATTTCTCCACTCATAGAAGAAGCTTCATCAGGTTAACGAGTCCTCGACATACAAACAGGTTGTTTATCAGACTCCTCCAAAAGTCTCTCATACGAGCGTCGTGTTGGTTTTTCTGTTTCAGAGGATGCTGGCCTCAAACGCATCGACCTGAACTCTATAGTTTGAACATATAGGTTTCTTGTGTGCTGAGCAGACTGTGTTGATGCAGAGTGAAGTCTGCTGATGTGCAGCTGCCAGCAGCAGCGTTAGTCCTTGTGTGGCTGTGAAGGGAAAGTAACAGTGGATGTTTACGCTCGCAGTGCCTTGCTGTGAAAGAGGAGCAGAGACACTAAGAGTCCACGTCTTCTCCTAATCTCTCTACTCCTGTGTTACTACAGAAGCACAGGGTTAAATGTATACCTCAGTCTGGTGTTTGCATTAAACTCCTTTTCTTTTGGTTTGTCTGCACATGAGCTGCCACTCAGAGCCTGAGGGCGGGACTGGGACTTTACACATGTACATATTCATATTGAGAGAAAATACTGTGAACATGCTCCGGTCTACAAAACACAAACACACACACACACTCACACACACAGTGTTACTGTGTGTGTGAGTGTAAAGGAAGTGTGCGGCAGAGATAATTAGATTAACACACTGCAGTGGTCTTATTTACATTGCAGTACAGTAGCAGCAGTAACAAATGTCCCTGCTTCTCTCTCTGTAATGTAATGAGAGCGCCGCGCCTCGTAATAAACCACCACAGAGCCAGAGAGCAAGATGGCCGACCGTCCATTTAATCAAAGGAGATCAATGGAAGGCAGCCTCATCAATTAGTTAACCCTAACAGACTGGGAGGAGGAGGAGAGGAGGAGGAGATGTGATGTCAGAGCGAGAGGAGAGAGGGATGAGGAGGAGAGGAAGATATGAGAGGAGAAAGAGGGAAGGAGAAAATAACAGCAGCAGCAGCAGGAGGAGGAGGAGGAGGAGGAGGAGGAGAGTCGATGGGGTTGGACTTGATTTATGGCTGTGATACACTTCAGAGCTTTTAAGTGCTGTCCATATTTTCCATCTGATAAGAAGATTGAAATTATTCAGCCGGACCCCCTATCTCTCCGTGCAGTCTGTGTGTGTGTGTGTGTGCGCGCGCTGTATTTAATACTGCACACACTGGTGTCTCTCTGGGATCTGCAGAATGGTTGCCAGCCAATTTGTGTGTGTGTGTGTGTGTGTGTGTGTGTGTGTGTGTGTGTGTGTGTGTGTGTGTCTGTGTGTATGTGTGTTGCTGTGTTTCCTGCCGAGGTGAGGCCGTGAGAAGCGGCTGGTTTTTAACAAGACATGTCTGAGACTGTGCTGCCAGAGCCAAATATTAAAAGTCTAAACATGATGATTTTCTGACCAAAAGGTTTTTGTGTCTGAACTAGAGAGACACCATATTGGATTTTTCCTTATGTCAGTGATTATCATCAAGTCTCTTGTGTGGTGGAATTAACACATATTATACACACAGCCTGTGATGGTGATGATGCAGACATGAATCATTTTAAACATATGTGATATTCATTCACTGTGCAAAATATAAAAAAAGCATGCTGGCTGGTTCTGATTCATTTTAAAGCTGATACTGATGATGTGCTGATATTATCATCTGAGCACGATCACACGTTCACCACAGCCTGTTGTAACACAGCGTCTCCTCTGGCGACACCGACCAAGGCAACACAAGTTTCTGCTCCTCGCACACTTTAGCAACAGGGAATCCAAAGTGTTCTGGGAAACGATCAGGGCAGCAGGCATTTGATTTCTCACTGTGGAAATGTACGGCAGCGCTCATGTTACAGAGCAATGTGTGTGTGTGTCTCTGTGTGTGTGTGCGGGCATGTCTGATTGGCCGACTCAGCGCTTTGTCTAATGACATCACGTAGTGCTGCAGCAGAAGTTGAGTCAGGTTCAACTTCAGTTTGGTTCAGATCAGGTTTAATTAACACCAGGCTGAGGGGTGGGGCTGAACAGGGAGGCGGGGCTTAACATCCTGAAGGTGTGTGTGTGTGTGTGTGTGTGTGTGTGTGTGTGTGTGTGTGTGTGTGAACACCTCGAGCACCGAAACACAGAAACATATCAGCAGCCTGAAAACAAAAGCGCCTGCAATGCAGCACAGACCGTAATTGGTATTTCAAACAGGGCTTTTTCTGCGTGTGTGTGTGTGTGTGTGTTGGGTCGGATGGAGGGATGGAAAGAAATAAAAAGACAACAGTCAGTGGGAGAGAGGGAGTCACAGCAGACTGCAGCTAATAAATCTGAGGAAAAACGACACCTTAATTCCCCCTTAATGCTTGATTGGGACGCAGCGAGGCGTGTGCACGCTCAGCCACACACACACACACACACACACACACACACACACTAACGTACGGAGGCACAGTCACAGAGGAGCAGCCTGGCTGGAGAGCAATAAGCCGGAGATGAGATGAGATGAGAGAGGGGCAGAAAGAGGAGTGGGGGAGCAGAGGGGCGACGGACGGGGGTAAATTGTCCTTGAAGAATTCATGTTTTCTACTGAAGAGATGGAAAAAAAGACGAGATATGAACCTGTTACTGTCAGAGTGAGTCCATAGATTCTCTCTGGAGTCTTTCAGCCTCTTTTAGCTCGTAGTTTTGGTTTAACGGCACATTTACAGTTTGTTCAGTCTCTCTGATCCACGACTTCCTGTCCTTCACCTACAGATATCTGTGTTGATTTAAGTTTTCACTGCCAGGGGTCTCAATCAAAAAATAACCACATGCAGAGAGCTGCTGTCAGTTTCTCCTGGTTAGAATTCTTTCATTGTTCAGCAGGTTTTAACCAGGAGCATAATTATCCTCTGAGGTCTCTTCCTCTCAGAAACAAAGCGTTTACAGCAGGAAACCAGATGTTTCTGTGTTTCTCTGATGCTGCAGCACAGCAGCTGCTGGAGCAGAGTCACCACTGATGTTTACTCAGTTTGTTTCTCTGATCATTTAAGATCCAGACGTCTGATGACTAAAATCCTTCAGCTGGGTAAAAACACTTTTATTTTCATTTAAAAAATGTGTCATAAAAATGTGTGTAAACGACCACAGCCTGGCGTGTGCACAAAGAGGATATGACGCCACTGACAGGTGACAGCGACCAAATGACACCACGGACCATGTCCTTGATTAAAATGACAACTCTGTCCGCGCTGCAACATTTGTAGGAACATGTGGGATCATGTGCACACACACAACACAGCAAAATAAAAAATATAGTTGTGCTGGTTTTGAAACATTTTAATGTGTAAATGTTAAATATCAGATCTTTAAGTCTGAAGCAGCTTTGCTGAAATAAAACTTAAAGTCTCGGTAAAGCAAAAATAAATATGTGTCATGATTTTTTCACACCACAGAAAAATGTGTCATTAGGCACACAGACAAATTTGAATGATTAAAAAAAATCACGAAGTCAATAACTGAGGTCTTAAAATCCTGACTAAATGAGCAGGACTCTGCTCCAGGACACTGAGTGTGTGTGTGCATATGCGTGTGTGTGTGTGTGTGTGTGTGTGTGTGTGTGTGTGTCTGCTGACGGACAAGTTGCTGCAAAACAACAAACTCTTATTCGCAGCTCAGCCTGCAGCACACACAGTCTGTGGCTGTTAACGTTAGCACAGAGCTCACAGCATCTAACGTTAGCACAGAGCTCACAGCAGCTAACGTTAGCACAGAGCTCACAGCAGCTAACATTATCACAGAGCTCACAGCAGCTAACGTTAGCACAGAGCTCATAGCAGCTAACATTATCACAGAGCTCACAGCAGCTAACATTATCACAGAGCTCACAGCATCTAACGTTAGCACAGAGCTCACAGCAGCTAACGTTAGCACAGAGCTCACAGCAGCTAACATTATCACAGAGCTCACAGCAGCTAACATTATCACAGAGCTCACAGCAGCTAACGTTAGCACAGAGCTCACAGCAGCTAACATTATCACAGAGCTCACAGCAGCTAATGTTAGCACAGAGCTCACAGCAGCTAACATTATCACAGAACTCACAGCAGCTAACGTTAGCACAGAGCTCACAGCAGCTAACATTATCACAGAGCTCACAGCAGCTAACGTTAGCACAGAGCTCACAGCAGCTAACGTTATCACAGAGCTCACAGCAGCTAACGTTAGCACAGAGCTCACAGCAGCTAACATTATCACAGAGCTCACAGCAGCTAATATTAGCACAGAGCTCACAGCAGCTAACGTTAGCACAGAGCTCACAGCAGCTAATATTAGCACAGAGCTCACAGCAGCTAACGTTAGCACAGAGCTCACAGCAGCTAATATTAGCACAGAGCTCACAGCAGCTAACGTTAGCACAGAGCTCACAGCAGCTAATATTAGCACAGAGCTCACAGCAGGGGCGAAAATCCCATTTCATAGTTGGGGGGGACAATAAACACTAAAATTATAGAGAATAATTCCAGGGGGGGACAAGAAAAAAAAGTTGTAGCCTGTCTTTTATACAGCATCTTTTACCACAATTTGACGCTTTAATCTTCTCTTTATCTCTCCAACAGGCAGAGTGAATGTCTATGCTAAACTAAAACTAAAACTAAAACTAAACATTTCCTGCAATTAAACTGGTAAGTGTGCTGTGAGATCTGCCGCTGCGCACCTCACAACCGTGCGTAATAGTTGCTCGTATTGACCGCTCCTTGTCTGCATGTCTTTCATGTTTGTCTCACTGACAGGTGGAGAGCCTACAGACAGGTACCCATTAGCTACGCTCCGTCACAACCGTGCGTAATAGTTGCTCGTACTGACCACTCCTCGTCCGTTAGCAGCACTCGTAATTGAGTAGGCTTTTGAACAATGCAGGAGAAATGCTGCAGACAGTTTATATCATCAGTCTGGGCCTGGGGTTTGTTGTAACAGTAAATGGGATGTGTTGTAACTTGTGTAAGTTAAACTGTGTCTGTGTGAGTGAATATCTTACCCTGCCATGCGTGATGTGGACAGCGGGTCCAGCCACACGCTGCTGCTGCCAAGCAGCCCCGCCCGCTGGAAAGAGTGTGGGATATACCACTACTAGGAATGGGAGGGGGGGACTAAATCTTAAGATTTAGATAGCACATTATTGCGTGATTATAATGAGCACCGCTTACATTGTGCTTTCAATAAATACTACTGCATTGTTCAAAAATTATTAATTGTGTCTCAAATGATTCTAGGGGGGTACAGCTTTACTGAAGGGGGGAGTCATGTCCCCCCTGTCCCCCCGGGATTTCCGCCCCTGGCTCACAGGAGCACACTGAATGTATTTGTATATTTGCAGATTAGTTTCTGAGTTTACATTATTTGAATATGTTTTCTTGAACTGTAAGTTTGTGTTTTATATTCACAGCTGACAAATTGACACACCAACTGTTGATCTCCTCACACACAATACTGAGACAAATTTATCTCCATAAAAATGTGTTGCAGTTGTTTGTTAATGTGAATAAAGTTTGGAAAAAACAACCAAACATCCAAACTGACAAACAAAAGACAGGGACTGAACAAAACAGGACCCAGCTCAGGTGACGCTGCACAGATATAAATCCAGAGTCCACTGAGTCGACCTGGCCTTCAGGTCTGTCAGCTGGTTGTAGATTTGTTTTTCCCCTGGAGGATGATGTCGCTGGTTTCAAACAGGAAATACCATAAAAGGAATCCTATACGATGACACAGTGACTTCACGTGTATTTATAAAACAAAGCAGTGGATTGTGGATTGCAGCTGTGTCATGTGGATTACTGTTAATTTATCATGCTGATCTGTTCTGTACGACATCTATTGCACGTCTGTCCGTCCTGGAAGAGGGATCCCTCCTCAGTTGCTCTTCCTGAGGTTTCTACCGTTTTTTTTTCCCCGTTAAAGGGTTTTTTGGGGAGTTTTTCCTGATCAGCTGTGAGGGTCATAAGGACAGAGGGATGTCGTATGCTGTAAAGCCCTGTGAGGCAAATTGTGATTTGTGATATTGGGCTTTATAAATAAAATTGATTGATTGATTGATTGATTGATTATAACTGCATTGTCTCTGCTGTGTGACTGTGTGTGTGTGTGTGTGTGTGTGTGTGTGTGTGTGACTGTATGTGAGTGTCAGAGTGTGTGTGTGAGCGGCAGTGCTGAGTCGTGTCAAGGCTCTCCGTCTGGAGGTGGATCGTTCATCTCCTCAGCGGCGACAGCAGACGTCAACCTCTGTTTGACTGATGGTTCTGAATCTGAACTAATCAGCCCACTGCACACACACACACACACACACACACACACACACACACACTATGACCAGTGTGTCGATGTTTGGAGATGGATTTTATGGATTTTATTACGACCTGTCGTTGATTCTTTATTTTGGTGGGAGACGTTTCCTTGAAAGTTTGTGTTGTTTATTGATCAGAGTTGATTCAGCGTCACTGTTTCTACTGTAAAAATAATAACTGACACATTTTGAATAATATTTTTAACCCTGGAAGAAAACATTATTGTTTTCCTTCTGTAACTCAAAGTGTTCTGCTCACTGGATGTTGGGTCAGACATGATTCAGAGGCTCAAAGCAGTGAGAGGTCGTCAGAGTCTTCTGAGTGTTAATGAAGGAAAAATATGAGATTTTCAGAATAAAGTGGTAAATTTCACAATAAAAGTATGATATTATATTATAATCCCACCAATAGGCCTCTCAGTGTGACGTAACCAGACTCAACCTCCAGTTTCAACTGAAGAAACGCTTTGACTCTTACTGCACCTCATATCTCATATTTCATTTGTTGTAAAATTGTCATTTAAAAAACAGTAATATACCTGATAATGTAACAAAAATACCTGATATCAGCCCGATTATAGCATGATGCAGCGTTGTATGGTGTCGGCTAAACGTAACCACATGTGTGCGTTGGCTAAACGTAACCACATGTGTTTGTTGGCTAAACGTAACAACGTGTGTGAGTTGGCTAAACGTAACAACGTGTGTCTGTTAGCTAAATCTAAGCACGTGTGTGTGTTGGCTAAACGTAACCACGTGTGTCTGTTAGCTAAATCTAAGCACGTGTGTGTGTTGGCTAAACGTAACCACATGTGTGTGTTGGCTAAAAGTAATCACGTGTGTGTGTTGGCTAAACGTAACCACGTGTGTCTGTTAGCTAAATGTAAGCACGTGTGTGTGTTAGCTAAACGTAACCACGTGTGTGAGTTGGCTAAATGTAAGCACGTGTGTGTGTTAGCTAAACGTAACCATGTGTGTGAGTTGGCTAAACGTAACCATGTGTGTGAGTTGGCTAAACGTAACAACGTGTGTGTGTTAGCTAAATGTAACCACGTGTGTGAGTTGGCTAAACATAAAGAATAATCTACTGACGTCACACATATCTTAAAAGACGTCCAGTGATGATTGGTCATGGACCAACGTGTAGTTTGTCATGTCAGTCGGTTAAGTCACGGAAAGATTTTATAATGTAATGTAATCAGCTGACCGCCTGAATGGACAAACATGTCAACATGTCATTTAGTCTGAACCCGACATGAAGCTCGTTTAACAAGCACTGGAGTCAGATTAAATCTCTCTGCTCGTCAGCACAGAGGAAACATGTCTCTCTACAGCCTTTGTCGTCTTCAGATCCGTCGTCATGAGACAGACGATGTTCCTCGGTGTGTTTGAGCCTGCAGCGGAGCTAAAATCCAGATCCTGCTGCAGCTCTGTTTGTGTGGCTGTTGAGTCTATTTCAGACGGCCGCCCACTCAGGCTGAGACGTTCCTGTGTTTTCAGGACTGTGGACCGGACAGATGGTTTTCAGACACACTTGGAGGACCTGGAGGGAGAAACAGAGTGTGGCGGCCGCCCCCGTCCTCCCCCGTCTCCTCCGTTAGATTCTCCTAGCTCCTTCTTTCTCTTTCTGCCGCTCGCACTGACTCCTCTTCTTCTCCTCTTCTCTTCTGTTCCATTACTCTCCATTCTCCAAATGCGTTTTATATTTTCATCTCTTTTCAATTTCCCTTGTTTTATTCTGTCGTCTGTTTTTTCTTTCCTCTCATCAATATTTATATTTTGTCCTTTTGTCCTCAAAATTTTCTGATTCTTTTTTTATTTTCTCACCTTTATTTTTTCCTCCACTCATGTCACTTTCTGTCATTTCATGTAATCTTTTATATTATGCGACTCATTCTCTTCCTTACGTCTGCACACAAATCTTCCCTTTTATTTCAGATTTCACATTTTTTTCAGATGATGTTGAAATATTAAAACTCTGAATGATGGAAAATAAAATGTGAATAAATCCACAGTTATTTTGGAGTTTGCAGCTGAAGCTAACTTTGCAGCTCGCAGTGTTTTTCCTCGTCACTGAGTCACTCTGAAAGTTTCCTGACATTGGAGGAGAGGAGAAAAAAAAGATTTGGGGAATATGCACTTCCATTTCAGAGCAGCTCCTCTGTTATTTCACCATTTCACACACGCAAATAAAAATGAAATTCAGCCTGTGACTCATGAAGTGCTCCAGCAGAGACGTCACAACGTCCTGATTCTCTTTATGTGATTCTGGATTTATCCTCCCTTCGTTAGAGACAACGTCCCCCCACCTCCTCCTCCTCCTCCTCCTCCTCCTCCTCCTCTCTGCCCTGAGTCCTGCTTCACTTAATTCATCTCCTCCACTCCATCTCTCCTCTCTGTCTCTTTCCTTTTACAGTGTGAAGCCCAGAGGGAAACAAGAAGTAAATAGAAATGAATTTGAGAAATGCGAGGAAGAGATGGACGGAAGGAGGAATGAGAGAGATGGAGAGATAAAGGAAATGTAAGGGGAGGAGAAAAAGAGGTAAAGATGTTTTGTTTCCGCTGCAGACAAACACTTGTCTCATCTGTCTCGCCAGTAACGTTCACACAGACGTGTGCAGCTAACGCAGGACAGTCGACTCAAGTCTGCAGCCACGTTCACATCAGCAGCGGGACGGGTGACCACACATGGGCGGGCAGCAGGCAGCAGGCAGCGGGCAACGGGCAGCGGGCAGCGGGCAGCGGGCAGCAGGCAGCAGGCAGCGGGCAGTGGGCAGCGGGCAGCGGGCAGTGGGCAGCGGGCAGCGGGCAGTGGGCAGCGGGCAACGGGCAGCAGGCAGCAGGCAACGGGCAGCGGGCAGCGGGCAACGGGCAGCTCTGTGTGTCTCTGTGTGTCTCTGTGTGTCTCCTGTGTGTCTCTGTGTGTCTCCTGGTGTCTCTGTGTGTCTCTGTGTGTCTCCTGGTGTCTCTGTGTGTCTCTGTGTGTCTCCTGGTGTCTCTGTGTGTCTCCTGGTGTCTCTGTGTGTCTCTGTGTGTCTCCTGGTGTCTCTGTGTGCCTCTGTGTGTCTCTGTGTGTCTCCTGGTGTCTCTGTGTGTCTCTGGGTCTCTGTGTGTCTCCTGGTGTCTCTGTGTGCCTCTGTGTGTCTCTGTGTGTCTCTGTGTGTCTCCTGGTGTCTCTGTGTGTCTCTGTGTCTCTGTGTGTCTCTGTGTGTCTCCTGGTGTCTCTGTGTGTCTCTGTGTCTCTGTGTGTCTCCTGGTGTCTCTGTGTGTCTCTGTGTGTCTCCTGGTGTCTCTGTGTGTCTCTGTGTGTCTCCTGGTGTCTCCTGGTGTCTCTGTGTGTCTCTGTGTCTCTGTGTGTCTCTGTGTGTCTCCTGGTGTCTCTGTGTGTCTCTGTGTGTCTCTTTGTCTCTGTGTGTCTCCCGGTGTCTCTGTGTGTCTCTGTGTCTCTGTGTGTCTCCTGGTGTCTCTGTGTGTCTCTGTGTGTCTCCTGGTGTCTCTGTGTGTCTCTGTGTGTCTCTGTGTGTCTCCTGGTGTCTCTGTGTGTCTCCTGGTGTCTCTGTGTGTCTCTGTGTCTCTGTGTGTCTCCTGGTGTCTCTGTGTGTCTCTGTGTGTCTCTGTGTGTCTCCTGGTGTCTCTGTGTGTCTCCTGGTGTCTCTGTGTGTCTCTGTGTCTCTGTGTGTCTCTGTGTGTCTCCTGGTGTCTCTGTGTCTCTGTGTGTCTCTGTGTGTCTCCTGGTGTCTCTGTGTGTCTCTGTGTGTCTCTGTGTGTCTCCTGGTGTCTCTGTGTGTCTCTGTGTGTCTCCTGGTGTCTCTGTGTGTCTCTGTGTGTCTCTGTGTGTCTCCTGGTGTCTCTGTGTGTCTCCTGGTGTCTCTGTGTGTCTCTGTGTGTCTCTGTGTCTCTGTGTGTCTCCTGGTGTCTCTGTGTGTCTCTGTGTCTCTGTGTGTCTCTGTGTGTCTCTGTGTGTCTCCTGGTGTCTCTGTGTGTCTCTGTGTGTCTCCTGGTGTCTCTGTGTGTCTCTGTGTGTCTCCTGGTGTCTCTGTGTGTCTCTGTGTGTCTCCTGGTGTCTCTGTGTGTCTCCTGGTGTCTCTGTGTGTCTCTGTGTCTCTGTGTGTCTCCTGGTGTCTCTGTGTGTCTCTGTGTGTCTCTGTGTGTCTCCTGGTGTCTCTGTGTGTCTCTGTGTCTCTGTGTGTCTCTGTGTGTCTCCTGGTGTCTCTGTGTCTCTGTGTGTCTCTGTGTGTCTCCTGGTGTCTCTGTGTGTCTCTGTGTGTCTCTGTGTGTCTCCTGGTGTCTCTGTGTGTCTCTGTGTGTCTCCTGGTGTCTCTGTGTGTCTCTGTGTGTCTCTGTGTGTCTCCTGGTGTCTCTGTGTGTCTCTGTGTCTCTGTGTGTCTCTGTGTGTCTCCTGGTGTCTCTGTGTCTCTGTGTGCCTCTGTGTGTCTCTGTGTGTCTCTGTGTGTCTCTGTGTGTCTCTGTGTGTCTCCTGGTGTCTCTGTGTGTCTCCTGGTGTCTCTGTGTGTCTCTGTGTCTCTGTGTGTCTCCTGGTGTCTCTGTGTGTCTCTGTGTGTCTCTGTGTGTCTCCTGGTGTCTCTGTGTGTCTCCTGGTGTCTCTGTGTGTCTCTGTGTCTCTGTGTGTCTCTGTGTGTCTCCTGGTGTCTCTGTGTCTCTGTGTGTCTCTGTGTGTCTCCTGGTGTCTCTGTGTGTCTCTGTGTGTCTCTGTGTGTCTCCTGGTGTCTCTGTGTGTCTCTGTGTGTCTCCTGGTGTCTCTGTGTGTCTCTGTGTGTCTCTGTGTGTCTCCTGGTGTCTCTGTGTGTCTCCTGGTGTCTCTGTGTGTCTCTGTGTGTCTCTGTGTGTCTCTGTGTCTCTGTGTGTCTCCTGGTGTCTCTGTGTGTCTCTGTGTCTCTGTGTGTCTCTGTGTGTCTCTGTGTGTCTCCTGGTGTCTCTGTGTGTCTCTGTGTGTCTCCTGGTGTCTCTGTGTGTCTCTGTGTGTCTCCTGGTGTCTCTGTGTGTCTCTGTGTGTCTCCTGGTGTCTCTGTGTGTCTCCTGGTGTCTCTGTGTCTCTGTGTCTCTGTGTGTCTCCTGGTGTCTCTGTGTGTCTCTGTGTGTCTCTGTGTGTCTCCTGGTGTCTCTGTGTGTCTCTGTGTCTCTGTGTGTCTCTGTGTGTCTCCTGGTGTCTCTGTGTCTCTGTGTGTCTCTGTGTGTCTCCTGGTGTCTCTGTGTGTCTCTGTGTGTCTCTGTGTGTCTCCTGGTGTCTCTGTGTGTCTCTGTGTGTCTCCTGGTGTCTCTGTGTGTCTCTGTGTGTCTCCTGGTGTCTCTGTGTGTCTCTGTGTCTCTGTGTGTCTCTGTGTGTCTCTGTGTGTCTCCTGGTGTCTCTGTGTGTCTCTGTGTGTCTCCTGGTGTCTCTGTGTGTCTCTGTGTGTCTCTGTGTGTCTCCTGGTGTCTCTGTGTGTCTCCTGGTGTCTCTGTGTGTCTCTGTGTGTCTCTGTGTGTCTCCTGGTGTCTCTGTGTGTCTCTGTGTGTCTCCTGGTGTCTCTGTGTGTCTCCTGGTGTCTCTGTGTGTCTCTGTGTCTCTGTGTGTCTCTGTGTGTCTCTGTGTCTCTGTGTGTCTCTGTGTGTCTCCTGGTGTCTCTGTGTGTCTCCTGGTGTCTCTGTGTGTCTCTGTGTGTCTCCTGGTGTCTCTGTGTGTCTCCTGGTGTCTCTGTGTGTCTCTGTGTCTCTGTGTGTCTCTGTGTGTCTCTGTGTCTCTGTGTGTCTCTGTGTCTCTGTGTGTCTCCTGGTGTCTCTGTGTGTCTCTGTGTGTCTCCTGGTGTCTCTGTGTGTCTCCTGGTGTCTCTGTGTGTCTCTGTGTGTCTCCTGGTGTCTCTGTGTGTCTCCTGGTGTCTCTGTGTGTCTCTGTGTCTCTGTGTGTCTCTGTGTGTCTCCTGGTGTCTCTGTGTGTCTCTGTGTGTCTCTGTGTCTCTGTGTGTCTCTGTGTGTCCCTGTGTCTCTGTGTGTCTCTCTGTGTCTCTGTGTGTCTCTGTGTCTCTGTGTGTCTCTGTGTGTCTCTGTGTCTCTGTGTGTCTCTGTGTGTCTCCTGGTGTCTCTGTGTCTCTGTGTGTCTCCTGGTGTCTCTGTGTGTCTCTGTGTGTCTCCGTGTGTCTCCTGGTGTCTCCTGGTGTCTCTGTGTGTCTCTGTGTGTCTCTGTGTGTCTCCTGGTGTCTCTGTGTGTCTCTGTGTGTCTCTGTGTGTCTCCTGGTGTCTCTGTGTGTCTCCTGGTGTCTCTGTGTGTCTCTGTGTCTCTGTGTGTCTCTGTGTGTCTCCTGGTGTCTCTGTGTCTCTGTGTGTCTCTGTGTGTCTCCTGGTGTCTCTGTGTGTCTCTGTGTGTCTCTGTGTGTCTCCTGGTGTCTCTGTGTGTCTCTGTGTGTCTCCTGGTGTCTCTGTGTGTCTCTGTGTGTCTCCTGGTGTCTCTGTGTGTCTCCTGGTGTCTCTGTGTGTCTCTGTGTGTCTCTGTGTGTCTCTGTGTCTCTGTGTGTCTCCTGGTGTCTCTGTGTGTCTCTGTGTCTCTGTGTGTCTCTGTGTGTCTCTATGTGTCTCCTGGTGTCTCTGTGTGTCTCTGTGTGTCTCCTGGTGTCTCTGTGTGTCTCTGTGTGTCTCCTGGTGTCTCTGTGTGTCTCTGTGTGTCTCCTGGTGTCTCTGTGTGTCTCCTGGTGTCTCTGTGTGTCTCTGTGTCTCTGTGTGTCTCCTGGTGTCTCTGTGTGTCTCTGTGTGTCTCCTGGTGTCTCTGTGTGTCTCTGTGTCTCTGTGTGTCTCTGTGTGTCTCCTGGTGTCTCTGTGTCTCTGTGTGTCTCTGTGTGTCTCTGTGTGTCTCCTGGTGTCTCTGTGTGTCTCTGTGTGTCTCTGTGTGTCTCCTGGTGTCTCTGTGTGTCTCTGTGTGTCTCCTGGTGTCTCTGTGTGTCTCTGTGTGTCTCCTGGTGTCTCTGTGTGTCTCTGTGTGTCTCTGTGTGTCTCTGTGTGTCTCCTGGTGTCTCTGTGTGTCTCTGTGTGTCTCTGTGTGTCTCTGTGTCTCTGTGTGTCTCCTGGTGTCTCTGTGTGTCTCTGTGTCTCTGTGTGTCTCTGTGTGTCTCTGTGTGTCTCTGTGTGTCTCTGTGTGTCTCCTGGTGTCTCTGTGTGTCTCTGTGTGTCTCTGTGTGTCTCCTGGTGTCTCTGTGTGTCTCCTGGTGTCTCTGTGTGTCTCTGTGTCTCTGTGTGTCTCTGTGTGTCTCTGTGTGTCTCCTGGTGTCTCTGTGTGTCTCTGTGTGTCTCCTGGTGTCTCTGTGTGTCTCCTGGTGTCTCTGTGTGTCTCTGTGTCTCTGTGTGTCTCTGTGTGTCTCTGTGTCTCTGTGTGTCTCCTGGTGTCTCTGTGTGTCTCTGTGTGTCTCCTGGTGTCTCTGTGTGTCTCCTGGTGTCTCTGTGTGTCTCTGTGTGTCTCCTGGTGTCTCTGTGTGTCTCCTGGTGTCTCTGTGTGTCTCTGTGTGTCTCTGTGTCTCTGTGTGTCTCTGTGTGTCTCCTGGTGTCTCTGTGTGTCTCTGTGTGTCTCTGTGTCTCTGTGTGTCTCTGTGTGTCCCTGTGTCTCTGTGTGTCTCTCTGTGTCTCTGTGTGTCTCTGTGTCTCTGTGTGTCTCTGTGTGTCTCTGTGTCTCTGTGTGTCTCTGTGTGTCTCTGTGTGTCTCTGTGTCTCTGTGTGTCTCCTGGTGTCTCTGTGTGTCTCTGTGTGTCTCCGTGTGTCTCCTGGTGTCTCCTGGTGTCTCTGTGTGTCTCTGTGTGTCTCTGTGTGTCTCTGTGTGTCTCTGTGTGTCTCTGTGTGTCTCTGTGTGTCTCCTGGTGTCTCTGTGTGTCTCTGTGTCTCTGTGTGTCTCTGTGTGTCTCTGTGTCTCTGTGTCTCTGTGTGTCTCTGTGTCTCTGTGTCTGTGTGTGTCTCTGTGTGTCTGTGTGTCTCTGTGTGTCTCTGTGTGTCTCTGTGTGTCTCTGTGTGTCTCTGTGTGTCTCTGTGTGTCTCTGTGTGTCTCCTGGTGTCTCTGTGTGTCTCCTGGTGTCTCTGTGTGTCTCTGTGTCTCTGTGTGTCTCTGTGTGTCTCTGTGTGTCTCCTGGTGTCTCTGTGTGTCTCTGTGTGTCTCCTGGTGTCTCTGTGTGTCTCCTGGTGTCTCTGTGTGTCTGTGTGTCTCTGTGTGTCTCGGTGTGTCTCTGGGTCTCTGTGTGTCTCTGGTGTCTCTGTGTCGCTGTGTGTCTCTGTGTGTGTGTCTGTGTCTGGGTGTCTCTCGTGGTCTCTGTGTGTCTCTCGTTGTCTCTGTGTGTCTCCTGGTGTCTCTGTGTGTCTCTGTGTGTCTCTGTGTCTCTGTGTGTCTCTGTGTGTCTCTGTGTGTCTCTGTGTGTCTCTGTGTCTCTGTGTCTCTGTGTGTCTCTGTGTGTCCCTGTGTCTCTGTGTGTCTCTGTGTGTCTCTGTGTCTCTGTGTCTCTGTGTGTCTCTGTGTGTCTCTGTGTCTCTGTGTGTCTCTGTGTGTCTCCTGGTGTCTCTGTGTCTCTGTGTGTCTCTGTGTGTCTCTGTGTGTCTCTGTGTGTCTCTGTGTGTCTCCTGGTGTCTCTGTGTGTCTCTGTGTGTCTCTGTGTGTCTCCTGGTGTCTCTGTGTGTCTCTGTGTGTCTCTGTGTGTCTCCTGGTGTCTCTGTGTGTCTCTGTGTGTCTCTGTGTGTCTCTGTGTCTCTGTGTGTCTCTGTGTGTCTCTGTGTGTCTCTGTGTCTCTGTGTGTCTCTGTGTGTCTCTGTGTGTCTCTGTGTGTCTCTGTGTGTCTCTGTGTGTCTCTGTGTCTCTGTGTGTCTCTGTGTGTCTCCTGGTGTCTCTGTGTGTCTCTGTGTGTCTCTGTGTGTCTCCTGGTGTCTCTGTGTCTCTGTGTGTCTCTGTGTGTCTCTGTGTGTCTCTGTGTCTCTGTGTCACAGAAAAGTTGAACTTTATCAGGTAATTTTGGCCTGAAAATCCTGTTTGACTGAAGACGCGTCGTGTTTGATTACAGTTTGGATCTTTGGTAGTTTTGTTCATCGTGTGTGGCGGTGATGATAAAACTGAAACAACAACGTCATGTGGTGAAGTCATCAGGAGAGTACTGATTCATTCATGTTTTCAGGTCACCAAAATGTAAATACGTTGAAGTCGTCTCCAGACGATCAAACTATCTGAACGGATAATAAATAAATATGTAGTGATAATACTGGGTTTTAAATTAACTAAGCAGACTGTCGACAGCTGATGAAGCCAATAGTACAAACCCAACAGCTCCCTCACTTCTCACAACAAACAGCTAAACAAATAAACAAATAAACAAAAACTCTTTGCAGGAGACTTTATAGAAATGTACGGACTATTAAAGTGTTCCCAAAAACATCTCAGTGTGCAGACTGATGGAAAATGACACCTGATAGTTGATTTGTATTTTCACTGTGGCTGCAGATTCTTTCTTGAGAAAAAGACTTTTCCGACTCTATAAGACGTTAAAACACAGTGTGTGGACGGCACAGCGACAGACGACAGACGACAGGTAGAGGAGGCAGAGAGAAGGACAGACGTAATGACAAAGCAGACGTGGCCCCACCCACCTGTGTTGTAGTGCTTGGTGCAGTAGCGCAGGTCCTTCTCCTCTTTGAGTATGAACTGAGGTAGCGTCAGGCCGTCGGCCACCTGCACGGCTCCCTTCTCGTCCCACTCGAATATGAGGTCGTTCATGGTGTAGCCGACTGGAGGACAGAGAGAGGAGAGCAGGAGCTCAGACTTAGTCACGTGTCATCTCATGACTCCAGGTTAGACTCTTAACGCCGTCAGGTCAGAAACACAGGGAGGACATGAAGAGAGGTCACTGCCTAACAACAGACTGAACCTCCCAGCAGGTGTAGCAGACACCTCTAATCCTCATGTATGAGTTGAGGAATGTCTCTGAGTCAGACGGTGACGTTATGAAGTGTTCCAGTGTCTGTCACTTCCTTTTGACACGTTAACATCAGGACTGACTCCAGGTCAGTGCTGTTTTGGTCTTTGTTCCTCTGAGGGCCGCTGACCCTCTGTGGACGTACAGAGCTCTTCTAGCTTCACTTCCTGTTTCTGTGACTCCTCACATGTGTATCTGTGTGTGTGTGTGTGTGTGTGTGTGTGTGTGTGTGTGTCGTCCTCCCTGCTCCTCAGTGTGTGTGATCATACTCACAGCTCTCCAGCTGCATGATGCACGTCTGGACGTCCATCGGGAAGTTCTTCAGATCCATGGGACAGGCCAGGACCAGCGTTATACTGCAAACACACACACACACACACGTCTCAGCACTGACGGGATCATCCAGAGCTTCATCAGTGTGACTCAACCAAACAGATCAGAGGCCGATCAGCAGACACACATGAGATCTTTTTACTTGTTTTCAGAGGTGGTCAAAATGAAAAGGTTCTGCTGCACAGTCTCCATATGGGCCGCTGAAATGGATTAAAAAACAGTCTTTTATCTCCTGCTGTTCTCCAGACTGACTTTTAATAAGTGCAACAATATCTTTAATGAATCAATTACAAGCAGCCGTTTACAAACATTTAGTTTCATGTTGACACACAGGAGACAACAGAGACAGTCCCCCAGCTGATGGCTCAAAGTCACACTCATTGAATTATAATAAAACACTGATAAAAACAGAATTATACTTGTTTTCCTGAAGACGTGATTTGATCCAGACAGATCTGAGGGATTAGCACTGAAACAATTAGTTCATTAACTGATTAGTCCTCAGACAAAATCATTTGTGGAGAATTACCTGGAACAGATTTGATGGTTTAAACCATGAACCATGAAAACTGTGAGGATATAAAAAACAAAAAGAAACCCAGCAGTGATTGATCGACTGATCGGCTCCTCCAGGAGTCCTGACAAGTCTGATTTCACTGCAGCTTTTCTAAAATAATTCGATGCACGTTGAATGTTTTTAGTTTGTTTTGGAGTAAAATTTCTGCAGCAAGTGAAAACCTGGAGGATTAGACTCTGTTTGTGACGGTCGACGATGATCAGCTGTTGCTGCTGTTGGACACAGCGCTGAAGAAGCGTCTCAGTGAGCCGCTCTGCTTCTGCTCTCTCTGCTCTGTTAGCACCAGCTAACACAGCAGCAGCAGCTAGCCGCTAACGGAGCCTTGAAAAGGTCCAGCCTCATGTCGTCTGTGTCGGCCTGAATCAACGACAAGGGCAGACTAGTGCCAACGGTGGATACACACAGATAAATCTGATGCTGACCAACAGCCGACGGGGCCTTCAGAGGAGTGTATGTGTGTGTGTGTGTGTGTGTGTGTGTGTGTGTGTGTGTCAGAGCCTGATAAATCCAAGGGTATCTGATGGATCTCTGTCGCAGCCTGGAATGAAGACAAAGGCAGATGTTTCACTGAGGAAACCTGAAGACGACACCAAGAGGACTGTGAGGTCACACATGCTTCTTCTTCTCTGCTGGAGGACCAACAAGATGAGAACCTGTAGCTGAGCAGACGTGCACTAACATGGGAACGAGTCGAGTTTCACTCACGGCTGATCGGTGAAACTCAGAAAATGAAAATGTGTGTGACGGCTGGACCCACGTCGCTGTGACACCTTAGAGTCTCAGCCAGCACCATTAATTACTGCTGACACATGGAGGGAATGGATCTGTGCTAAAGTCAACTTCCCCACATATTAATGGAAAACTAGTTTATAACTGATACCAGGCGTCACTGAAATTAAAGGCTTTGATTCTGAAATGAGATCGCTACCAGCGGAGGAATGAAACACGTCGTCAGGCGGCTTCAGTCGACACATTAGACCTCAATATTCTCTGCTGTTAAATGTGTCGGACGTGTTCATTTAAAATGTCATCATCTGTTTTCAGAAATAAATTCAGCCAGTTATAAATGTTACCATGATGATTATCAGTATCCATCAATCCATTATTTTCACATTACTTTATAAACGGTACAGTATGTGAAATATATTTGAACAGCTGAGCTAACTCTGCTAATTTCAGATGATTTAAAGTTTTTTAATTGAAGCCAGTCGGCAGTTCTGTTTTAGATTTGAGTTCAACAGTCATTTATATTAAATGCAATTCAGCACCAACAGCCATGTCACAGCTCAGGCGTGACACAGTGTTGGCATCTTACGTTTCTGCAAACCACACACACGTTTCATTTCCATGTGAAGTTTGTAAGGTGATGTTTTCCTGTCATCGGGAGGTGGAGGGGACGGTGGATGATGAGTTCAGCACCAACAAACAAAAACAGAGTCCAGCTGTCAACAAACAACAAATGTGTTTTTTAACGACCTGTCACTGTGAACTTTAATATCACCAATTATTCTTCATTGTTCTTCTTAAATACACAAATTTGTTTATCGAGACAAACGGACGTGTTGGTCGCCTTTGACACAATCAGCAGAATAAATACTGGTCTTGTTTCTGTTACATTTGTACATGATGTGATTTTATGAAGTGTCAACACTGCTGTGGTTAGCGTGGTTGTGTTTTGGCATAGAAACCATGCGTCTATGGTTAGTGTGAGATCATGGTCATGTTTTCGGGGCGTGATCTCGACAGGAAACGCAGAGATGTCTTGGTAAAAACCAAACACTTTCTGTGAGTCACTAAAAAAACACCCACGTCTGGTGGCTACAACTCCTCCGCTATCCCTCCACTTTAGGACAAAAAAGTCAGTTCATTACTGAGCCACAGACACTTTGATATGATATGTATGAATGTTAGAAATATAACACATATCCACGGTTTGCAGAAACATAAAACAGCAGCATTATCTGCTGGCGCCGGGGCTGAACCTGTCATGTGACTGTGCAGGTGACTCTCAGATAGCAGGAGGTAATAACTGTGGCACAAACCACCATCCATCACCTCTGTCATCATAATCTCTAAATCACTCAGCGCTCTCTTCAAGAGAAAACCTAAACTGCACAACAGCTCTGTGCAGAGTCGGAGCTGTCAGCAGGTTGTCATGACGTGCACATGCTCCGTCCTTCTGTTGGGCTCTAACAGGACACCCGCTGCTGCTACAACACACACACACACACACACACACACACACACACATCCACTCGGCCTGATGTACAAAATAAAGTTTGCCGCGTCCGCACATTGTTGGTCGCTGACAGGATGCTGAATATGTATTACACACATGATGTGGCCTCCACAGATGTCCCACTTTCTGAGAAAGAAGATTCAGCTCTGTGGCTTCCTGTCGGCTGCATCCTGACGCCTGAATCCCAAATGCTGACAAAGTTAGTGCCTTCATGCTTTTTCCTCCTGCAGCCTCCAACCCTGCAGGTGATTCTGTTCCACTACAAGCAGATTACACACACAGTCTGGCAGGACTAACACAGAACAGATGCTGGATGTAACGACCACGACAGTGACCGATATCAGTGACATCTGATGATTACACTTTGTACGGTTTCTAAACGCTGACCGACGGAGTCTGAGCTCAACTTGTGTTTGTTGGAAAATTAAAAATGTAAACTGTAAAAGACAAAACAGAAAATTTATTTAGACTGGAAAATATTCTGTAAAATGAGCCGACTGTTTATCACGTCTGTTTGGTGGATAATAGAGTTTGTGAGCACAGTTCCCATCATGCTTTGAGAGATGCAGCTGTGGGCTTCACCTGAGGCCACCTGATGATGTCAGACCACATACATTTACATTTGATAAATGGCACCATTAAAATGATGCTAAATTATCTGGCAGCAGTTCCTGTCTGCAGTCGACTCATGGCTGCCTCATCATGTCTCTTTGGTGCAGATGGAAACTCAAAAACGTGATGATTGTCAGGCTGGTTCTTGACACTTGACACTAGTTTCACGGACACTTGTTGGTGACAGAGATGTACACTGCCGTCATTTGGTGTCGGGCTCACCGGGACAGACGAACGCCGCCTAAACTCGCAACAACTGCTCAGAAACATGGTGAATTTAAAATGTTTGGTCGCTTGATTCACATGTTGCATATAGTTATTATAGTCATCACTGTGAAGGATGGACACAGCATAAAGTCATTTATTATTGTTACCCTGACAACAAGTCATGTTTTGGTAGTTTTCGGGGAGGCACTGCTGCAGAGACAAACTTTATATCTACAGCTTCAAACTGTTCTTAAAACTTAGGACTGAAATATTTCGCATGTTTGTAGAAAAATGGTCTGTTGTCATTTGGTATGAACCAAAATCACAAACTAACTGCGTCACAAAAAGCAGCCACAGTGTGGAGCTTTACGTGAAGTATAATCTAAAGAAAAGATACAGACACCACGTCAGAGGAGGACAGACTCTGCTGTTGTGTACTATAGCTGACGGTGAGGATGAGGTTCATGTCTTATTATTTTACTGTTCTGTATATGAAGACACAAGGACTGTACCTCTGTGTTGATTTCTTTTGGTCGCATGATCATGAATAATTTGAGTTGTGACACTTTTTTGTGGCTGATTTTTCTTTGCCAGGCCTGAGATGAAAGCAAAGTATTTGGTTTGAGGACTGAGCTGTAAAATAACGTCTGCTTAGCTGAGGGCTGGGCACATGGAAGTGTGCATGACACTAATTAAACAATCAATCATCACTGTTATTATTCAATCACTATAAAACTCACGAGCACAACAGAGTCGGACGAACGACTTCCTAACTCAGGAGATGGGACCATGTGAGAAGCTGAGAGGCAGTCACTCTGAATCTAAAAAAGCTGGTATCATGTCCGTCTGTTCAGATTTCAGTTCTGACTCCAAAAACGATATGAATTTTGATGCAAATCATGACAATGGCTCACTGAGGGTTTGAGGTTCCTCGGTATCACATAGCTGCATATTAAAGTTTGGTCCAGCTGAGGTTCAGAGACAGAGACGATCAGTGCTGACTGATGGAAACAAGGAGTAGACCATGTCAAAGTTCCTTGTCCTGCATACTTTGTGTTTGTGAGAACAGTCTCAGTTTAAGTCTTCCTAAAATAATAAATCACAGCTTTCTTGGCCTTTCTCTTCTGTTCCAAACAACACAATGAATTTTGCACTTAAGACTTGGTGAAATTAAAGTATCATAGATTTTCTTTTCCATGCAGCAGCCACACGCACAGATGAGACCACACATCAAGCTCAGAGCGAGCCTCGCATTTAGTTTTTGAAGTACAGCGGGAGATTTAACTGTGTCTGAATCTGATGGTCTAATCTGGAGGAGTTCACTTTCATCTCGAAGGAGACGCGACCATCGGTCATGACTCCTCCTTGTGCCGCTCCACTGTTGAGCGATAAACATCAAAAAACTGAGTAAACAACATTTACAAGGCCCACTTTCTCCTTCTACCCTCGGGACGGTTTAATATCCCGAGCCGCCTCATCGCCTCCGAGATCAAGCTGATCAAGTGAGGGTTCATTCTGATGTTGTCAAGTTAACAAATGAAAGCTGCAGAGGGGGAGCGCGGGGCTCATCCCCTCTCTGACGATATTTCTAAGGGGCCAATCTCACTCCTCCAGCTGCTGGACATGAAGGTGAAAACTGAGGTTGATAACAGATTAGACCTGCTGCTGGAATACTAACAGGCTGAGTAGATTACCATGGCTGCTGCGTCTCTTTCTCATTCGCCCCTGAGCAGAGGCAATAAAAGCAGAGAGGAGGACGAGGCACCGGCAGGCTAAAAGGTTTGTCGGCTGAAGGCGGCTATAACTCTGAGAGCCTTGAATGGGATGTCTCGGAGATAGGAAGAAAAAGAGGGGAGGAAGTTGAGCTCTGGAGGAAATAAAAACCTCCAACTTCGCTGCAATAAGAGCGCTCTAAAGCAGAAGATGAAGGTCTGAGGAATGCAATAAACAGGAAGTCAGAGCCGTCACTTTCTATCCTCCATCATAGTTTTATAACTGATTGTTTCAATATAACCTCCAGACTTATAACCCCCCTGCTTCCTCTGCTGCTCAAACTTTTTCTATTACTGTGAAATCTCTTTTAAACCATCAGGGAACTGTTTGACTCCGCCTGCATGGAGGCGCTGAGCTTTTTACAGCTGCTTACACTTAACTTGATTGTTGCACCTGTAATGAAGCAGCCTGGATCAAAGCAGGACACTCTCAGACTTTACATCTGATATCTGACCCTCTGCTCACCGTATGCTGTACAGCACGTTGCCGTTTTTAGAGATGCGCAGCAGCTTGTTGTCGGTGGTGACCTCGTGGAAGTTGGCCCCCTTCTCGTTGGCGAAGAACAAGTCAGGCTTCCAGATGGAGTCCAACATGGAGGGGTCCAGGTCCAGCGAGTCGTCAGGGTACTCGCTGTAGGCCAGCCGAGGGTCGTTCCACTGCTGTCGCAAGAAGATGTTCACTCTGTAGTCCTGAGAGGAGACACACAGACAGACAACATAAAGACGTTAGAGCAGGGGTCTGCAACCTTTGCCATTAAAAGAGCCATTTTTGACCAAAAATAATTTGAAAAAATCTGTGTGGAGCCGCAAAACATGTTTGAGCCTTATGATCAAGGTAAATAGCCTATTAAGTCTAAATTAGCGTATACTTATGGTCTAAATAAGCATTCATTAATATGTTTTACCACAAGGTGGCCACTGTGCAGGGCACTATTAATAATTATCTGGTACTTAAATTTTGCAGAGCTGGCAGTGAGAGCAAACAAATCTGTCCACGCACTACTACATTCTCTATTTTATTCAATTTACTTTTTTGGATTTGGCATCCATAGCTAACCAGCCACTGCTATCGAGGTTCAGCAACATTTGGATTCATAGAAGGAATTTCCATAGAATTCTTTTCTCAAAGGCTCAAGGAGCCACTGGACAGGGGCTGAAGAGCCACATGTGGCTCCGGAGCCACAGGTTGCCTACCCCTGCGTTAGAGAGTTCTGCAGCGATGGATCGATGAGGAAACAAAAATGATCACATATGTGGACGTGGAAAGTCTACGACCAAACGTGGACATGTGACGAGGTACAGTGAGGATGTGTTAAACAGTCAGAGAACTGTTGTCTCTGATACGGTGGAGTGAAGTTGTCCTGAGCAGAGAACCGGTTCCAACTGGTTCAATTCATCGACATCATTAGCCTTTAACCTTAATGATTCCCTTATCGATTCTTTTCATTACGCCGACTCTTTACATCGATGATGCACGTCACGCTCGTCAGTCAGCAGTTCAACAACAAAGAAGACGTAATGGCAGAGAGACAGAAGCGGTTGAAAGCGTGAGCTTCACTTCACCAAAAAAGACTCTAACAGCGCGACGTGCAGTTTATGCAGCACCGTAATTACATGCAAGGGCAGAGACACCACCAACATGCTGAAGCATTTGTCGTCTCATGGCATTAAATATCAAGAGTGCTGCAGCAAAGTCTCAGCAGAGCAGTGCCAGTGACCGTACGTGTATCCTGTCCCATGTTAACCTTCTGTCACTCTGTCAGCACTGCTCTGTGAAATAAGTTAGCACTGTTAGCTGCTATTCATCGACTCAGACACTCAGAACTGCCTGCAGACAATTCAGTAAATCACTAGTGTGCCCTGAAGGACACACACAGCTCCTTTAAGCTCGGATCAGACCAATGACTCCCGACAAGATGAGTTGAAACAAACAACTATTTGCAACACGCCATTCTCCTGCCACAGGTCACACCGCTGCAACTTTTGTCTGCAACGCTTTGAAATGGTTTCGTGTCATTGCCAGCCTTTGGTCTGAACTCAAGCAGCCTGTGTTGTGGATGAATCAGGTGTGACAAACACAATCATCACCAAGAGAACAAAGATGAAGATTTTTTCCCCAAATTACAAAACAAAGTATTTGAAGAGGAGTAAAAAGCTCATGACACCATTAACTTGTATTATTGGAATCATTCAGCTGTTTAGTTTGGAAACCTTAAAAGCTTTATCAAACATCAACTATTCAGTGTGTCCCTCAAATCATCCAACAGTCCCACAAACAGATATTTATCAGAGAAGAAGAAATGAGGAGAAAAGTTTCTCCCCCACAGGAGCAGGAGACGGACCAGAATGCAACACAACATCAACACAAATGACAAGAGCTGAGCGTTTTCTCATCTCTCAGCTGCTATCAGCTTCATCAGAGCTGCTGCCTCTGCAGCTGCATCCTCTGGAGGTCCACAGTCTCTCTCAGGCAGGTCGGAGGAAATGGATTCAGCTCAGAATCTAAATGACTACAAACCAGCGAAAGTCATAAAGCATGAATCCAGAAGCAGCTCCGACATAAGGATGTAAAACGTGTCCTCAGGGAGATGTTCCCTTTAAAGAGGAGAGGAGGGAAGAAGGCTCATCGAGGGTCAGTGCACCGCTGACTCAAGATGCTCTAACTCCGTACGGAGGAACGGATGGACGGATAGATGAAGTGATGGACGGGGTGTGTGGTTGGATGAGCAGGTGGTGATGGCTCCTCATCCATATGTCATTTCCTCCTTGATGTGAATGTAGAGATTTCAATGATCAGGCTGAGCTGTGGCCTCGAGCCATATCTGAGATCTGTTTCCTGCCTCTGATCTCCACAGACCAGCCGGCTCTCAGCTTCTCTTTAGTTCTTTCCTTCTGTTCTCGGAGGTTCATGTTCGCTGTGCTTTTATTGATAAAGGTTTTTAAAGTCTTCTCTTTACTAAACAGAACAGTCACACACACACAGAGGGAGGGTCGGCCTGGGACCCAGCTGGACGGCAGCTGAAGGTCATCGAGCTGCTGCTCTGTCTTTGGTTGTTCAGTGAGAGATGCAGCAGGACGACGGTCAGACAGAGGGACAGGAGACGGAGGGCTGAACAACTGTTAACGCCTCTTAACGAGGCCTTCTCTCAAGTTTTGGACTCGTTGCAGTAAAGAGGAGCTGAAAACACACACAGGTTCATTTTAAAACACACGACTGCTGCTGTGTTTCAACTGCAGTGTTTGGACCTTTGTGTGTGGACCTGCTGAGGGAGTGGTTAAATAGTTAGTGAAATTAAGCTTTTTCATTTGAGGTTTCTTTTTAATTGATGTTAAGTCTTGAGCAATTTTAGGCGCTGTGTCCACCACCACGTTTTTAATTCTTTGCTATGGGAGCGTTCTATATTCATGTTGCAGCACTGGGTGCTGATTCTGCACTGAGCGCTGACGAACACTGAAACATGTGTGACCTCAGGTAGAAATGTCGTGCGTGTCACTGTAGAGGAGAGACAAATACCGCAAAGACAAAATGTCACATCTGACACTGAGTTGAACAACAACAACAACAACAACAACAACAACAACAACAATAACTACGACACAAAGACAACAACACTTCTGTTCATAAACTGTTTCTATCTTATGTTTCCTCTCATGGACACACACCTGCAGGTCCGTCCTCTCTCCTTGTGTCCTTCATCCAGAGCCAGTGCTCGACCTCGTGCCGACATGTTTACTTCCACAGATATTCTGTATCATAGCAACCAGATTAAACCAATGCGTCTCTAAAACGCTCTCAAACGCTTCCAGCTGTGTGTTTAAGTGTGTCTGTGATATACAAACAACTACCTGTGTAAACTACCAAAAACTATTCTATTTCTAATTGAATCCGACCAACTGGCAGCAGGTTGTGTTCCAGCAGTCACTTTCCTTCAGTGTGTCCTGTACAAACAGGACTGTAGTCCAATGACTGACCGCAGTAAAGCTGCTGATCCTTGCCTCAAAGATTCAAAGATTCACAGCTCCAGAGTTCAGCGTTGGTTTTAAAAGGTTAAATCCAGACTGCAGGGCCGAGATCAACCTCCACCGTACGGCTTTAAAACCTTCAGCCTCCACTGTTTAACTGAAAGATCAATACACATCCTCCATCTTCCCACTCTGTGTGTGTGTGTGTGTGTGTGTGTGTGTCTGTACTTCTACCTCTGTGAGGACCAGAGTCAGTTTCAGAGAGTGAAACACAAATGAACGGAATTTTAAATGATCACGACGGAGCGACCTGCTCTGACAACATTTATAAAAATATATATATTTTTAATTACGAGACTCATCCTCCCAAGATGCACCACAGAGCGCCACAGGAAGTCGTTCCTACCTGTGACCATCAAACTGTACAACTCCTCCCTCAGAGCGTCAGATCTGCATTTGGACTTAATTTACCAATCAGCATGTATAATCCATAAGTATCTATAATATTTCTACTGTGACTTAAAGGTTAATTATTCTCTGCTGTCACCATGCAGTCATTAGTCAGTTACTGAATGTCCATATTTTTTCAACATATAATCCACTAATTGTTCATATTTCAGATGTTTATTCTTGTTTTTATTCCATTGCTGTATAAACTGCAGTGACCATTATAGAATAATAAATACTTTATATTTCTGAATGTAACACACTAATTTACACACAGTGTTTAATGGAGCACATATCTGTAGCACAGTCAACACATTTTTATCCTTAGCATCTTAAATACTAGTGTTCAACACTGCAGCACTTTATTTGTATTTTATTTTATGACTTTATATTTACATATGTCTGTGTCATACTCTTATTCTTCCTCTTTACAGTTTTCTGTTCTTTACATGAGAGCGACTAACCAATCACAGCCTCCCCTCAGGGATCAATAAAGTATTTATGATTCTGAAACATTAAATGTTTTCTTTACATAAATATCATCAACACATACAAGGTGTGTTTTACTGTGTCTGTTGTGTCATTTAAATGTCTTAAATCGACTGTTTTGACCTGACTGACAGAACTGAACGACATGTCTTTGTAGATCACAGCTTCAGCTCTCAAACTGTTTGTTCAGGCGTTTAAACGAAGGACTAACAGCGTCATCTTCCTGCCGAGACCAGGTCGTCTCTTCAGAAGGTCACTCTGACGGTTAGGATCCCAAGGTTAGGGTTGGAATGAAGAATCGATCCAGGTAGAAGATATTAAGTGTTTCTCCATCAGAGTTTTATTGTATGACCTAACCATCAGAGATGGAGCGTCCGTATTCAGCGTGAAGTGGCATTTAGCTCGCCCCTCCATCCCTCTAATTGTCAATTATTCTCAGAATATGGAGCGGGGCCACTCCGGCCAGGCGACAGCATCATTAAGCTGCATCGCGGGGACGAGGCTCGGCCGCGCCAGCAGCCTCAGTGGGTGGCATTTAAAGGAGCAATCAGCCACGGTGCTGCATGTGTGTGTGTGTGTGTGTGACATACAGTCACATGGCGATCAGCCTCGCTGAGACTGTTCTCTGTTCATCACAGTTTATTAGACTGAATATCTCACATGAAACAAATGAGCTCGACCTTTGGAGAAGGAGTCGCCTTTTCTCCTGCAGGAGGATGTGATGAATAACCTGAGACGGCGCAGAGATGAGGAGCGTCTGTCAATGGAGAGAAGGAGCAAGGGAATACAGAGGAGAGGAGCCAGCCCACGCCACCGCCATCAGTCATCCGCCCGCCTGCAGTTTGACAGCAGCTTGATAATTATGAATTGAGTGGTCATACGTCTGACTTCTTACACAGCTAATTGTTGTGATGCTGCTGAACTCTGCAGGACCTGTTCTCCACGTCTCCTTCAACAAACTCCTCTGTCACACCGCTCCACAGCTGGGCTGATGTTCCTGTATCATCTCAACGTATCCTCACACATGTTCCTATCCCGTGAAAATCTGCACCATGAATGACGTTAATAGATTCATGCCTGTTGGGATGGACGGAGATCTGAGCAGGTTAAAATGATACGACCTCCAGTCGTGCACATTCAGTGCATCAGACTGAGAGGACGGTGAAACTGTGATGCATTGTGGGATGTAAATGAGGGGAGAGTAATGTGAGGGTGCAGATGAACCATTTCAGTGTGAATGGACGACTGATTCAGGGTTTATTAAAAAATGCTGTTGACACTGCGGTGGCTCCGTAACACTGAGGGAAGCTGCTGCAGGACGATGTGCAGTAAAAAGTGGGACTCCTGCGACGCCCGTAGGTTCGTGCTCGTGGTTTAATGTGCGGACAGAAGGCCGTTGGAGTGTTAAGTGCTACCCTGAAATTACCATCCACCACCGCCACGCTGCTATGAAACCATTAACAGAGGAAATGCTGTACTTACACAATACCGCACTCATTTCAGCACGTATTAAACTCAGGCAGTAAACCACGCATGAAAGACTGCAATCTTCCTCCTCCTCTTATTCTCCTCCTCCTCCTTCCAACAACAACAAATGCAGAAACTAGAAAAACAGCAGTGGCAGCAGCCATATTCTAATTCCATGCCTGTCAAATCATCCTGCCGGCTCCCTGGATGCCTCTCAGGTAGGAAGGGGAGGTAGGAGGTTACGGAGGCTCACACATTATGGCAGCACATCTGCTCAGCTCAGACAACATGGCGCTGAGAGACAGAGACACCGTGTGGCCTCAGCACCTCCTGCGGCAGCAGCCGACGATGTCAAATCAATTCACAACAGCAAACATCTTTTGCTGCTTTAACAAGCGCCGATGAAATTAAACCTGCTCCGTCAAAGCTGCAGAGTGATGCAAGAGTTTTACATAAAAATCACCCGTCGACTCAAAATACATCTCACAGAGAAGCTGCTCCTCTACAGTCTGACAGTCTGACCGACAGGGACGGCTTCTATCATCCAACAACAGGAAGTGATGGATCAAACTGGAAACAAGACGATGTGCAGCCATTACACACCATCATCATCCTCACTGCGACCTCGTCACATGTCCAGGTTTGGTCATGGACTTTCCACGTCCACATATGACGTCCAAGGTACCCTGGGTGTGTTGGTTGTTGACGTTCTGGGACGCCGTGTCAACTTCAGCCTGTTACATGCATTGTCTGTTTTCAAAATACACTTCTGTTTTCACAGGAAATGTACAGTTTGATACAGTCTCTTTCAAAATAAAAGCACTACATCGCTACAACACCACACACGTGGTTACGTTTAGCCAACACACACACACGTGGTTACGTTTAGCCGACACACACACTTGGTTACATTTAGCCAACACACACACGTGGTTACGTTTAGCCAACACACACACGTGGTTACGTTTAGCCAACACACACACGTGGTTACGTTTAGCCAACACACACATGTGGTTACATTTAGCCGACACACACACGTGGTTACGTTTAGCCAACACACACACGTTTAGCCAACACACACACGTGGTTACGTTTAGCCAATACACACACGTGGTTACGTTTAGCCAACACACACACGTTTAGCCAACACACACACGTTTAGCCGACACACACACGTGGTTACGTTTAGCCAACACACACACGTGGTTACGTTTAGCCAACACACACACGTGGTTATGTTTAGTCGACACACACATGTGGTTACGTTTAGCCAACACACACACGTTTAGCCAACACACACACACGTGGTTACGTTTAGCCAACACACACATGTGGTTACATTTAGCCAACACACACACGTGGTTACATTTAGCCAACACACACACACGTGGTTACGTTTAGCCGGCACACACACGTGGTTACGTTTAGCCAACACACACACATTTAGCCAACACACACACGTGGTTACGTTTAGCCAACACACACATGTGGTTACATTTAGCCGACACACACACGTGGTTAGGTTTAGCCGACACACACACGTGGTTACATTTAGCCGACATACACACGTGGTTACGTTTAGCCGACACACACATGTGGTTACATTTAGCCGACACACACACGTGGTTACGTTTAGCCGGCACACACACGTGGTTACGTTTAGCCAACACACACACATTTAGCCAACACACACACACACGTGGTTACATTTAGCCGACACACACACGTGGTTATGTTTAGCCAACAAACACACACATGGTTACGTTTAGCCGACACACACACGTGGTTACATTTAGCCGACACACACACGTGGTTATGTTTAGCCAACACACACACGTGGTTACATTTAGCCGACACACACACGTGGTTACATTTAGCCGACACACACACGTGGTTACGTTTAGCCAACACACACACGTGGTTACATTTAGCCGACACACACGTGGTTACGTTTAGCCGACACACACACGTGGTTACGTTTAGCCGACACACACACGTGGTTACGTTTAGCCAACACACACACGTGGTTACATTTAGCCGACACACACACGTGGTTACGTTTAGCCGACACACACACGTGGTTACGTTTAGCCGACACACACGTGGTTACATTTAGCCAACACACACACATGGTTATGTTTAGCCGACACACACACGTGGTTACATTTAGCCAACATACACACGTGGTTACGTTTAGCCGACACACACACGTGGTTACATTTAGCCAACACACACACACACGGTTACGTTTAGCCGACACACACACACGTGGTTACATTTAGCCAACACACACACGTGGTTACGTTTAGCTGACACACCCACGTGGTTACGTTTAGCTGGCACACCCACGTGGTTACGTTTAGCCGACACACACACACACCCACGTGGTTACATTTAGCCAACATACACACGTGGTTACATTTAGCCGACACACACACGTGGTTACATTTAGCCAACATACACACGTGGTTACGTTTAGCCAACACACACACACGTGGTTACATTTAGCTGACACACACACGTGGTTACGTTTAGCCGACACACACACATTTCTGCTTCAGAACTGCCAACCTTGGGCGTCGGTGGCTTAGTGGTACAGCAGGTGCCCCATGTACAAGGCTGTTGCCGCAGCAGCCTGGGTTCGAGTCCAGCCTGTGGCCCTTTGCTGCATGTCATCCCCTCTCTCTCTCTCTCTCCCCCTTTCACATTTAACTGTCCTGTCCATTAAAGGCAAAAAATGCCCAAAAAAAATTTAAAAAAAGAACTGCCAACCTTGTTTACTCAACTCACTAATGTTTCTCTCCTCATGAGATGAGCTCAAACGGCAATCACAGTGATTTCAACCACCGACAGGCTCCAACAATCCTGACAGTAATCCAACATGCTGAATCGGCTGAAAATAAAAGCCGATGGGGGCTGAGGATGCGGGACACAGCGCAAAGACCAGGGTGACAGACGCTCACCGATGACCCAACACTGACACACAGCCGACCTCTCCCTTGGTGTATCAGGGCCTTTAAAGGTATGTGTAACTATGGGTGGGGCCTGCTTACAGTTACTGAGAAAAAGAATATGTATTTTAACTACATTTCTAATCAGAATTTTGGTGACAACCACTGAGGAGTTACATCTGAATATATTCTTTTCAGTGTAGAGTCAGATTCAGTTGCTCTGCATCTTTTCACTGTGCACGAACGATTCTTTTGGCAGAAACTATTTCCAAGGACAATTCAAACAGTGATGGATGGAGAGGAGAGAATAACTTCTAGCAGCACAGTGTAAAGTCTGTTCATACAGGAAGTGAATGAGCCATCAGATAACTGTGTGTGTGAGGTGATTCAGGTTTCTGTGTGTGAAGGATAAAGAGTGTGTGAAAGGGATAACACTAATTTTCACATATAGTGAAGCACAATATGGATCCTTCCAACCTCTCTGTTACACGTCTCATATCAGCCAAGATATTACAAAACAAAAGCTTTTATATTCAGGATTCTGCAGATCCTCAAAAGTCTTAAAATACATTGATTTTATAAATCTAAAATTAAAGTCTTAACTGGTGTTAAAATGTCTTTAATCAATGTGACTAAAGTCTTTAAAATGCAAAGACATCGTGGGGAGGAGGATGTTATGGATCTTTGTCTTTTTGTTCTGATGCTGCATTTTAAAATCTCTAAATAATTTGGAACATTGATTTTTTAAAGTAAATAATTTACCAGATGTCTGACACAGATCAGGAGAGTGGGACCAACATGTGGGATCAGCTGTGTGTTAGTCAGCCGTCACTGTGACCTGGACCACATGAACGAGTGTTAGATGTCACAGTGTGACTGAAACCGGTGCGAGGCGATGCACACGAGACTCAACGTACTTTATGCAAAATGTTTTTAAACTGGTCATGATGGTGATAGTGGCAGTGGACTCCCACATGCAGCAAAAACACCAGATAAACTCACCAACATAAGTCAGTTCTGTTCGGCCCTGCTCTGCTCTGCTCTGTGTGACCAGTCAGGTTTTATCTCATTGTCCCTAATCCTAAATAACTGATGTTGGTTCATGTCTTTATTTTCTTCTGTCTGGGTTACTGTAAATACATTTTAATTCAGTGTGACATTAATAAAGTCTTAAATCTTCCTGAAGCAGCAGATATCACTGATATTACTCCTACATAAAACCATTCTGCAGAAGAAGAGAATTATTAATTGAATTCAGTCAGAAGCAGATTTCTTTTTTTATAATCCCACAAGCAAAATGAGAAACCTATCAGTCAGCAAGTGTTTCTGAAGCTGCGTTCTCGTCTACATGTTTTATGTTACAGTGAACATTTGGACAAATTGTCCCCGACATGAAATACGTTCATTCTCTATTTTGATTCTGTTCGGCACCCTGACACCAGATTCATATTCAAATTACAACAAAATGAAAAAAATACTTTGTTAGTGAAGTGTAAAGTGTCTGTGGGGGTGGAGCTAAGTGTGTGGGGGCGGGGCTGAGTGCGACTGTCACACATGACAGCATTCAGGAGGAAAACAGATTATTAATTGAATTCAGCAGGAAGCAGAGAATTTTATTTTTTATAGGCCTACTATGAAAGCAAGAAGCAAATTAATTCAGGACATTTTTAGGTGAAGTTCAAATTAAAAATGTCAATAATAAACATGTGCAGTGTGATCTGGTTACAGGATTATCTAAACAGATTTAAGATGGATGACTTTTACAATTTAATATTTGTAACATCCTCCTTTTTCTTTTTATTGGTGTTTAATATCTTTGTTAACAGTCTCTAAATAATAGACGTCCTGGTGGAGCCACATGTGATGTGTGTGTTTTACAGAGCGAAGCAGAATCTGGTGATCAAACGTTTGCACTTCCAGTGTGTGTGTGTGTGTGTGTGTTTAACACAGAGATACACACACTGAGTGAGGCTAGTGTGAGTGTGTGTGATCTCCAAAGGAGAGGAAATAAGGAAGGAAGGAAACGAGCGAAAGAGTGGGATGACTGGGTTGTGTGTGTGTGTGTGTGTGTGTGTCTGTGTGTGTTGGAGAAAGAGTGTGAGTGAGCATGCGAGCGGCGAGTGCGGTGCTGAAACAAGAATAAAGCCGTGTACCGCCGGGACTTCAACACGCACTGCACCATTCTACCGACTCCATCTATCACTGTGCTCCGGCCCCAGCAGCACTCTGTGTGTGTGTGTGTGTGTGTGTGTGTGTGTGTGTGTGTGTGTGTGTTGTAGCCCAAGCTTAAAGCGAGAGCTGCACACAGCAACAAGCGACAGCCTCAACGGCGTCCTCGGCCTGTGGCTCGCTCCCTGCAGCCTCTGCAGATTTAAAGTGGGTTTTCTGGCTTTATAAAAAACTGATAATTTAACTGTTTTGTTTCTGTGTGTGATCCACTCTGTGTGTGATCCACTCTGTGACTGATCCACTCTGTGACTGATCCACTCTGTGACTGATCCACCCTGTGTGTGATCCACTCTGTGACTGATCCACTCTGTGACTGATCCACTCTGTGTGTGATCCACTCTGTGTGTGATCCACTCTGTGACTGATCCACTCTGTGTGTGATCCACTCTGTGTGTGATCCACTCTGTGACTGATCCACTCTGTGTGTGATCCACTCTGTGTGTGATCCACTCTGTGTGTGATCCACTCTGTGAGTGATCCACTCTGTGTGTGATCCACTTTGTGACTGATCCACTCTGTGTGTGATCCACTCTGTGTGTGATCCACTCTGTGAGTGATCCACTCTGTGTGTGATCCACTTTGTGACTGATCCACTCTGTGTGTGATCCACTCTCTGACTGATCCACTCTGTGTGTGATCCACTCTGTGTGTGATCCACTCTGTGACTGATCCACTCTGTGTGTGATCCACTCTGTGTGTGATCCACTCTGTGTGCCTCCCTCCTCTTCCTCACTCTTCCTCACTCTTCCTCCATCTGTCTTTCTCCTCTCTCCTCTTCCTCACTCTTCCTCCTCAGCTATCACCAGGATCAATTTGTTCTCTGCAGGAGGGAAAATCTGGAATTTGTTCTGCATGATGACGATCTGCAGCAGGCAGCACTTTCTGTGCAGCCGTGTGTGTGTATGTGTGTGTGTGTGTGTGAGAGAGAGAGTGTGTGTTACTCCCCCTTCATCTCTACACATGCTTTTGTTTCTGCCCTCCTCTTTCTCACCTCCTTTTCTTGTCTTTCATTCCTCCCTTCATCTTTTTTATCACTTTCTACTGTTCTTCCAAATTTCCCTCCAAACACCTGACACCGTCTGTCTTCCTTCCTTCCTTCCTTCCACAGTAACCTACAGTGTGTGTGTGTGTGTGTGTGTGTGTGTGTGTGTTGATGGTGACAAAGGAACATGTGACAAAAAGAAAGATTTCTGTGTCATTAAGGATGAATCAGAAGCTGAGAGCTGAATCAATACGTCGTGTCTGACACACGTTGGTCCCAAAGGTTCAAACTCTAAATCGTCCGCTCCGTCTTCCTGGACTCATTTACTGAAGGACAGAAACTGTCTGAGTCGAGCACTGACGGAGAATTTAAGTCGTTTTAAAGAATCAAGACAACAGCCGAGTGCTCCTCAAATTATTTTAGAAAGTTGTTCATGTTTATGTATTTAACTGTTTTATATTGCATGCAACTGGATGTTACTCATCTGTGTTTAGTGTTGTACCCATGTTTGTGCCGCCATCTTGAAAAAGACATTTTAAACCTCAGTGAGACTTTTACCTGCTTCAATAAAGTAGACATGTATCGTCAGTCCTGATGGCAGGTACGTTTTTATACTTTAACGTGTGAAGGAGCAGCGTGTGGTCGGTCGCAGCTAAGACCGACCACGCGCTGCTCCTTCACATGCGTGGTCGGTCGTAGCTGCGGCGCTGCAGCAGCTTCACTCAGCTGACGGCGTCCACACTTCTGGTGGATGAAAACATGATTCATGTGTTTTATGGAGGTCAGAGAGGCGACTGTGTCCACTGTGTCCACTGTGTCCTGTTTCAGTGACATTCATGGATGCTGAGATCACCTCTGCTGTCTCACACACACACACACACACACACACACACACACACACACACACACACACACACACACACACACACACACACACACACACACACACACACACACACACACACACACACACACACACACATACACACACAGTGTTATGTGCTTTGGGCCTTGTTGCTCTGTGAAGGCTGATGGTTCACTTGTATTAACACTAATGGATTTTCTGTGTAATGAATGAGTGTAAATTTCCCCCCACTGCTCCCAAACAGGCACGGCAGCAGCACCGCCACCGCCATCACGTTGTTATGCAAATGTCCGCAGCAGTGATGCGCTCTTTCAAATGAAGTGTTGGAAATAGGAGACGAGCTCAATGAGGCGCAGGCGTTTCTAAACACTCAGAGGGCACAAGGCTTTTAATTTTTCAAAGGAAATACAAATGAAACTTTGGATGTGCTGAATATCAGCGCTGCCATCGCCATCATCGGCGTCCTTTCAATAAATCGCTTTTTTCAGGGCAAAATTACCCGAGCTGAAATGGAGCTGCAACGAGATGTGACACTTTCCATTAACTGCCCAACCATCCACACACACACACACACACACACACACACACAGGCGAAGGTGTGATACATAGAGTCAAAGAACTCACCATTGTTGTCTCAGCGATGGACCCAAAACTGTTGATAAAAATGTTGCAGGTTACGTTGACGGGCGGACCTGCAGAGAGGAAGAGGAGAGGGAGACAGACGGAGACGTTAGACTTCATCACAACAACCAGCATCATAGCAATAGTTCACGTATCATCAGTCATGGTGTTTCAAGAAAATCTGACAATTTCAAGCTGCATTGATTTTTTTGCCACCTGGGGAAAGCAGAACAACACTGGGACATTATGACTTCATGTAGCAGTGACGGTGAACATATGAGCAAACAGTTTCCCTGATCAGACGTCCAGTTACACAGAGTGTAATGATGGGGTGTCGGTTGCTTAGTGGTAGAGCAGGCGCCCCATGTACAAGGCTGTTGCCGCAGCGGCCCGGATTCGACTCCGGCCTGTGGCCCTTTGCTGCATGTCACTCCCTCTCTCTCTCCCCCTTTCACACTTGTCTGTACTATCAAATAAAATTAAAAATGCCCCAAAAAATATCTTAAAAAAAAAAAGAGTTTGTCCAACTGATGAGTGTCAGTCTGATATCTTTCTTTTAGCTCTGGTTGGGGCTCCACCAGCTCCACTGAAAAACAGCTGGTCTCTGTCTGTCTGCGAGGATCACTGTGGGTTCATCAGATTGTTATATTTAAAGAACCAAATCTGCAGCTGTAAGTACAACACAATGAGCACACACTCATTTGATCCGACAACAGACAGTGATTCATGCAGCCTTTACATTAATGTCTATTATATCAAACTCATCCATGCTTGCAGCCTGTTGGTGACCATTGCTCTCCTCCATAACTCTGACTGGCCTGAAAACATCTAACAATAAGCCCGACACCAGACTGATGTGAGCTGATGAACATATTTGGACATGTGGGCGTGTGGAACCAGACCATCTGAAACCGTCTCCTCTGGGCAGAGATACAGACTTCTGAAATTTTGGTCCAACAGTTAATTAAAACCACAGCGATGAACGGACTCTCACACCTTCCTGCAGGTCGGTGGTAACGGCAGGATGCTGGTTGGCATGGCTGTGCATTTCCACAACCATCAAACACTGCGCGCACAACACAGGTGTCATTTCCTGAGTTGAGTTTGTGGCACTGAAAATGACCTATTGCAAATTTCACACCATTTCCTGTGTCCACTGTGAGGCACTAGAGAACACACGCTAAACATGAATCATGTTGCCAGGTGTCGAGTGTTAACACGCAATGTACATTTGTCATATAAGGCTGACTTCCTGTTGTCAGTAGGTGGCGCTGTAACTGAGTCAATATTGTCACGTAGATGTCGTCAGGCCTTTACTCTTATCAAGCTTGAGTAACTTCCTGTTTCAGGGCAGCACAAAGACCAAAGTTGAGATGGTTCAGATTAACCTGCGAGGAACCTGTAACTTCCTGTTGCCAGTAGGTGGCACTATGAATGTGAGTCATGTCAGCGAGGTCACCCTTTGGTCTGTGTGACATAGTGTCTGTAAGGGTCTGCATGTCCAGAGTGCATTCCAGTTACAACTTCTTCCTGTTTCATGGTGACATTTGCCAAACAGCCGCCACGCCACGGCAACATCCCTCCATTAAACTCACAATTTTAACAACTTTTCATCAGGTCTGAAGACCGTACTGACCCACACTGAAGTCAACCTCATTAAATCTTTAGAAAGAGTCAAAGTCAGTGGCTGTAAATGGCAAAAAATGCACTGTAGATTCAAAATGGCTGACTTCCTGTTGAGTTTCAGGTACAGCTTCTAGAGAATGAGTTTTTCCTGCGATAGCGAAGGCATGAGCCGCCCTATTCTGCATTACTCTGCCTCTGATTGACTGACCCTGATATCCTGACCCTAACTCTGACCAGTCTCAGTCCTAACGCCAACACAACCAATGAAGGTAAAGAGTAGCCAATCAGAGGGAGAGGAGGCGGGTCATGCATTCGCCATTCTTGGAAGAACAACTTCACTTCCTCATAAAGACCTTTTTCCATCTGGAGATGTAACATGTGCCTGAATATCAGTCATGCACGTTAGCTTTAAAGTGGGGCTTTAATTTAGGGGGCGCTAACGAACCAAATGTGACTGAATCTCTCTGTTCTGTGTTTGGGCCTCAAATAAACGACTATAATTTAATTCTAATTGGTTCTTTGAAATCAGTTTAACCTTTTATTTCATGTTGTGTGTGCTGACTGAACTAAAGGTGGAGTGTGTGTGTGTGTGTGTGTGTGTGTGTGTGTGTGTGTTTCAGTCCCTGTGTGTGAGTGGATATGAAAGCAGCAGAGATGAGTAAAGCTGAATCAAGTTGTTGACAGACTGCAGGAAGTAAACAAAGCCAAAGAGTGTGTGTGTGTGTGTGTGTGTGTGTGTGTGAGGTGTGTTCCAGCGCCGGCTGTGAGGCCGTGCTGAATAAATGAGTCTCTGCTCTGGACTTAAACACTCCGACAGCGTCCGACTGCCCGACACAACAGCAGCCCGTTTGTTCGAGAATGTGTGAGAAGGAAGATGTGTAAACACTTCATTACGACTTAAGAAACCAGGGAATCAATTTCACGTCGCCTGTGAGGTTTGAAAAGCGCTGTCGGTCAAACTGAGGCGATATCAATAAACACACAGCGTCATTTCAAAGGAATTCATAATGACAGAGATAGTCCCGTCTCTCTGCTGTCAGAGATGAGACGCTGCGTTCAAGGTTGTTTCACATGAAAGAGGAAGTAAATAGCATTCAGGCCTTTAGCAGCCGCGCCATCGATTCACTGCATTACCAGCTTGTACAAACACAAATGTGATTACTGGACGGCAGGAGTGGAGCTGAAGTGAGGAGCGTGGAGGACGGCCAGACGGACAGACGGCCTCTCATCTCTGTCAGCCAGTGGACAAGATATTGACTTTAAGAGCTGAATCACAGAGTAACCTCTAAACTCTTCTTTGATAATGACAGAGAGTCAGTGAACCTGCAGACTGCACGACTAACATGGACGAACACTAGTTACAAAGAGGAGCCAACACCTCTAAGATCCAAGTGACCGTGGTTCAATCCCAAAACACACCTCCACCCAAACCCTTCTGTTTAGAGCAGACACATCTAGAGGAAGTGTAAAGGCCCTGACACATGGTAGTTGATGGTAGACTGTTGGTCAATGACGGGCCGTCAGTAAACGGCTGTGTGTCACACACCATTGGGCCTTGTTGGCCGTCCATTGGCTTTTTCAAAGCTGATTCAGCATGTTGGATCGACATCAGGAGCCCGTCGGTGAATGACCTCCCTCTGACTGTCAGCTGAGCTCAGCGTCAGTGAGTGAAGGAGGAGCTAAAGTCCAGAGGGAGTGAGACCAAACCAACTTGTTCCATCAGGTCAGATTATTTTTCTCTTTAGCAGAAACGTTTCCTGATGGTTTGTGTTAACGTTCACTGATGCACGGTAAATATGCTGTGACTGTGTTGTTCATGTGCTAACTGGCTAACTAGCATCAAGACGCTCTCCCTGGTGGTTTTTTAATTTAATTTGAAATTTTAATTTTATTTCCTTTATTAATCCCCCTGAGGGGAAATTCAATGTTTTCACTCTGTTGTCAATTACACACAGGTGTGAAAGACACACACATGCACAAACAGGACCTATACATGCACAAAGTGGAGAGATCTCAGAGTGAGGGGGCTGCCCATGACAGGCGCTCCGAGCGGTTGGGGGGTTCAGTGCCTTGCTCAAGGGCACCTCGGCAGTGCCCAGGAGGTGAACTGGCACCTCTCCAGCCACCAGTCCACGCTCCATATTTTGGTCCAGACGGGGACTCGAACAGACAACCCCGGTTCCCAACCCAAGTCCCCATGGACTGAGCTACTGCCGCCCCATGGATACAGACGACCGCCATCTGCTGCTGTGGAGACTTATTTCGTCTCAGCAGGAGCAGAACGGACGAGCTGATTGGACGTGAGCTGGAGTCTTTATGGTGTGTTCAGGGGCAACTTTTTGGCTGAGACACAGCAGCGTGAGGCGATGCACCAATCAGCCTTTGTGGCTACTAGTTCTATCACGGTGGTTTGGTGTGTCTGACCCTACAAACAAATAAATCAAACATAGAAGCTTCATCATGGTGAAGGTACGTCTGTAAATCACTGGTACAAAAACTACAAAATCAGGACAGACTTTATTCCAGTTTACCTGTGCAGGATGTCCCTGTTTGCTTTGCACCTCCTGCAGTTTGAACACAGATCATCTGGTGTCTCTGGAGTCCACTTAGTTTTCTCAAAGTAAATCTGTGAGAGCTTCTACCTGCCATCAAACTAAGATCCGAACATGAACCTCCTTCAAGGTTGAGTTTGTGATCAGGGTACCAGACCTCCAGGCTACAGCCCGACTCAGCTGGTGCTGACATGGACTTTTTTTCTGTTTGCTGAACTTTAAACTGAAGATGGAATCTAAAGTTAATGAAACACTTTTCAGACATCTTTTTATGAAATAAGTGGAGTGGTTTTAGAGTCCTTGAAGCCGTCTCCACCTGTTGACGTCTCTTTCAAAAACACTGCTCTTTTTGCTTCGACCTTGTTCACAAAACCTCTCTGAATATCTGAGTGTTATTTCTCCTCAGGTAGGAGTGCTGCTCTGAATGTTAACGAGGCCGAGCTGAAGCGTGGCACCAATAAAAACACTCAATCCATTTCTATGTAAACTAATATCCACTTAATCCACAGTGTGCACAGATCAGTGAACCTCCAGTGCATAAAAATACATGAACACAGTGTTTCTGTTCACACTCAGTGTTTCCAGGCTCAGCCTCAGTTTAATGAGCCACTGCTACACGCTCCTGTACAAACACAACTCTAGTAATGTATTATTATTATTACTATCTGCTGTTTGTGTGTGAAATAATCACGTCTCACTGCATTCAAACTTTGACTAAACTCCTGTAATGTGATTACTGTAATCTCATTACATTTATTCTTCATCAAAGCCTGAGTGTCTTTAACACTGGGCTGGATTACCATCACATTCTCATACATCGTCAAGTTAAGGTCAAACACACACACACACACACACACACACACACACAGGGAGGTTGTGTTTAATGTCCCTGGCTAAATTCAGTGTCTAATTCTGTTGGCCGGCGGCGAGCTGCGAATGAAGGAAGGGGTCTGGATTATTTTGATGGCCAATTACTCTCCCTGTCACAGTCGGAGGAGTGCTGGAGGCCACTGGGGAGGAATATCATCTGAGAGTCATTCACACACACTCACACACACTCACAAGCACGCAACTGTGGTTAAGCTGTAGAGTAGAATCATAAGGTTGAAGATGCACGGTTAAGAGGGAAGAAATCATTACAACTAGCCGGAGGCGGGCGCCTCCTACGTGACTTACATGTACAGCATCTAATTAGAACAAACAATAGATTACTCACAGGACTGCGTGAGGAAGGGGAGGAGGGAGACGGAGGAAAAATACAAACTTACACATATTAAATCAACCAGGTTTGTTTCCAGAGCAACAAAAGACACCGGCTGCAGATGACATGAGACTGTAGTTATAGACAGACAGCTGAATGAGGTGTCAGGTACCTCACAGATGAACAATAACTGATGCTTCAACCATGGAGGTCAGTAAAGTCTGACACCACTGAGCCTCTCTCACATTAACAGCAATAAAGGTGCCATCGTCTCTAGCTCGTCACCAAAGGAGAAAGCTTTGTGATTATGGCAGAACTTCAACCTGTGAAAGGTTCCACCCAGAACCCTCTCTCACCACTTTTATTTTCCATGAACCAGTTCTGTTCAGGACTCTTGGATCTTTGGTGCTATCAGCTGAACCAGTTTGGATCAGAACCATTGTGATCAAGGGTGAGTCCTCAACGGAGGGCGTGGCACAACGGAAGTAAACAGTAAAAGCAAAGTCATGATCACACTGATCACCTGCAAACGTTTGTTCTGCTGTTACAGACATTATGTTTTAAGAACAGCTGTTAATGAGACAACTACACAAGGTCTGACATTTCTCACATCACTTCTTCTGCCTGTCGTCACTTCAGGTGAAGGAAAACAGTTCAACATTAGATGCAGGAACCAGAACAGAACCAGTTCCATGTTGGTGGAAAAGCAACATAAGAGAGGATCTATGGAGATCTTTTCTAAGGTGTAATGGTTCCAACCAGAACCCTCTGCTGACGTTTCACTCAGCACATTTCCACCTTCTGTGGGTGCCAATAACCCATCCAGGTGGTGCTACCAAGAACCCTTTTATATCACAAGGGTTTCATCTAGAACACATTCAAATGAGCCCAAAAAGCAGTGACTGACTACATTACCCAGAGATCTCTCTTCCACTGATCATGGTTTGAGTTTAACAGGTGAAGCTGAGGCTGATGGAGCCACGTCCAGCAGCTCTGGGCTTCAACAAGCTCCTACAGGTTCACAACTATGTTTTTAGGGGCGGAGATTTGTGAAATCATGACAGCCTTCACTGTCTCAGTCATGCAGCCAAGTCAGGAAACGAATTAGACCTGAATATGAATGCCGGGTGCTGGGTAGCCATCAGAAGTTACTGTACGACATGAAATGATGATAAAGTTATTAAATATGGTGGAAGGAGAGCAGTGTGAACTGATTAAGTGGATTCCAGATACATTACATCTAAAATACTATTTGTGGTTTTCCAAACAATCTCATTGTTCCCGTTTCCTGTAGTTTATTAGATTACCGCTGCGCTCCTAACAAACCTCCGTTCTCTCCACAGAGAGCTGAGAAACCCATTTCCAGGTGCACTGCTATTTGTAAGCTTCATTATTTTTAGGTTTAGATTCTTTAAAAAGCAGCAGCTAAAAGTGTTTGCAGTGAAACTTATTGTGTTTCCTGCTGCAGCACCACGATAAACCTGCTGCAGAAAGTGATGAGGAAACTGTGGAGAAACAACTTAGCTGATTATTCAGCGAGGTCCCTCTGAGATTTGAAACAACAAAGGTGCCAGATTAATTTGTGGGAACAAATTACCAGTTTGAAAAATGACATTCTTGTGCATGAATGATCAAAATATCAAAACAGTTTGTGTGCCAGGAGCTGCACAGACCAGAGGATTCAGAGGATCTTATCCAGCAGCATATTGTTTCCCTCCCTGCTGCAGAGACACGTCTCCTGTTAGTGCCTGAAACTATATTTCCTCATGATTACAACAACCACATCATGTGGAGCCACCAACCCAACCCAGCCGCCAGACAAAACTGTACATCTCTTGACACATTGTACCTGCACTTTATTATGTGGACATGTTGACAGTATGTTTGAACAAGGCTTAAACACATTTTGGAGTCTGAAACCTTCATTTTTAAAAAGCTCCTCTCATGACACCAGTTACATCTTGAGCTCATTTTTCTGAACAACTCTAAAGTTCCCAATATTTGGCGGCACAAGAGCTGAGACAAACTAAAGGCACGTGAGGATAGATGAAGCTTCCTGGTGTATAACGCTGGCAGCTGGACCACCTGACTGTATGGGCCTGATGTCTACAGGCTGCACAGAGCCAACGAGCAGCAGCTCAGAGACGTCTGAGTGCATCAGAGGGTTTATCCATAAACCAGCTGGTATTACATTATCACTCTGTTTTTCCTCCAAATGGCTTTTCAGGCCTTACTCAAGTCCTCTGACACATTTCCTCTGCATCCTGGCTTTGTTCAAAATCCCTCCTTCAAAGTCCTCTCGCTCCGCGGCAGGAGGGAGGCGAGTGCAGGGATATCATAATTTGTCTTCTTTTGACGTCCCTCGCAGCGCGTGATGCAAAAAAACTGAGGAGGAGGAGGAGAAGCTAATACCCCCCAAAAAAACCTCCTCCTGCTTCTCTGCCTCCTCTCTGCCACAGCAGCTCATATAATAAGCATCCAGAGCAGGAGGGAAGGATGGAAGGAGAGGAGGAGAGGAGGAGACACTTTGCTTTATAGCTCTCCAATAAAGACAGAAGACGGGGGCGCAGCAGAAAAAGACGGAGAGGAGGAAGGAGCCACAGCTCATTAACTGTCATGGAGGACGGACAGGCAGCGTGACTCACAGGCTACTGTAGCTGCACACTTAGAGCTGCCTCGCTCTGCCCGTGTGTGTGTGTGTGTGTGTGCATCACATGTGACACACACACACACACACACACACTGGATGACACAGTGCATCCTCCAGCCTCCTGTATGAAATGAAGGAATGCTCAAGTGAAACCTGAAGCATGTTATGAAGCATGTTCAGTTTTTCTCTCCACTTTATTTCTTTATCATTTACCACATGAATTTAATCTAAAACAAAATATAATTTATGATGTGACACAGCAACTGGAGTGCTGTCAGGAGCAGGATCAGTACAGCATAGTATCATGATATTATATTGTATCATCACACTGTGCCAATTATCCATTTTTTATCATAAAAAAATGAAATGTATTTTTGCACATAGTGAAGACTGATTTGTGCCCCATTGGGATCCTTCAGGAGGAACACCCACAGCAACCTCTGATCATTTCTCTGTATAGGCCTGTCGCAATATACGATAAGTCGGTTAATTGCACGGTAAATTAAAAGGGAGACAGTAACTTTTTTCTGGCTGCGATTAATTGTCATATTCATGTGCGTTTGTTTTCCTCGTCTCTCTCCGCCAAAGAGACTGGACGACAAGAGCGTTCACTGCCGTGCATTGTCTGGCAGCCAGGTGAGTTGGTTCATTAGTGTAATGAATGGAGGGAAAGAGCGTAAGGGAAAGACAGGGAACTTGTCCCTAAACCAAACACCACGGCCTCTGTGTGGGAGTGTTTTGGATTTAAACCAATGACAGAGGGCAGCCCAGTAATGTGGACGAGCCGGTGTGCCGGGTTTGTTCTAAAACCATCTCAACAAAAAGAGCGAATACGACCAACTTAACTGCACACCTGAGAGTGAGAGACTGACAGACTGTTTTTTGTATTTATTTATTTATTTAGATATTTTTATGCCTTATTTGGGATATTTAATTTAATTAAATATTCTTGCTAACCAAATGTTTATTTCTCTTTAAAAGGGTGTACCTGCATCATTATGCCTTTATTATCATTATATCAGTTAAATAAAAAAATAAAAAATGGTCTAAAAACAGCAAAATTACAACAATAATGAAAATGGTCTTTAAAGCACAATATTACGCAATATTATCGCTTATCACAATAATTTCTGACGCAATTAATCGCCCAGCAAAATTTGTTCTGGTGACAGGCCTACCTCTGCATATTTAGGACAGATCTGAAAAACTGTGAACTTTAAACACTCTAAACACTGACAAATACAAATTATACTTCAGGTAGCTGACTGATATATTAATATATATATATATTAATATATATAATAATATAATCAGCTGCATTTTACTGAAGTGATGAACAGACTGAAAACTTTGTCTTATCAGATAAAACTTTTCTGTTGAGGACATAAATCACATTATTTTTAATCTCAATACTCAGCATATCGCAACATATTCAAAATATTATTGTATCATGTCTTTAGTATCACGATAATATTGTATCTGGTGATTCACGCTGCTAACAGAGGCTGAGACACAGAAACGACAGAGAGCAACAGGCCGACTGATGATGTCATGTTTCTGGAGGTCATCTTCAAATGAGAGCGTTTAAGTTTAATTTTGTTATTTTATAATAAATAAACGATATTTTTTTGCCTTTATTTGACTGACAGTTTTTCTGATCACTGAGAAAACGCTAAAGTAAAAAACAGCAGCTTCACTTTGGACATTTTCTCACAGCTGTTACATGTCTGAGGTTAGCTTCATGGAGTCTTCCTGATTAGCTCGCTGTGTTTTACACTTACACTGCACACACACACACACACACACACACACACACACACACACACACACACACACAGGATAAAGTGACAAACACAAACAGTAGATACATTAAATCTCAACACACAGTGTACAAGCACACGAGGGCAAATGAGCAAACACACTCCATAAACAAACACACACACACACACACACACACAGTTATACACAGTGAACAAACAGACATGCACACACACACTGTAGTGATAGATGTGCAGGTGCATCAGGGCGTGTCTCGAACACACACACATTAACCTAAAGGACACACACACATGGAGCTGACACGCTGCACCGCACACACACACTAAACACATATTAACACTCATTAACATACAGCTCTGCACACACACACACACACACTGCACGCCTCGTTGATTCTTAACCTTTACAGCTGATAACATTTAAATATTCTGGACACACACACACACACACACACACACACACACACACACTCCTCCTCTGCATGCAGCCAGAGTTGTCCCTGCTGAGCCACCGTAGGTTGGGTCAACACTGCCTGGATGACTGTGAGCTGTGACTGTGTGACGAAGCTTCACATGGTCTCACATATATTTGATCAATTATTGATTGTGAGATACATTTCCTGTGTAGCAGCCCGTCTGCATGAGAACTGAGGAGCTCATGTCCCCACACACACACACACTGAACTCCACTTTCATTAAAAACGAGTGACAACAGCAATAAAGCAGGATGAACCAAATGGCTCAGCCTCTCAGCACTTCAGCTCACTGCAGCCTCTCTCTGAAGAGACGCTCTAAACACTCACTAAACACTCTAAACACAGCGCTCTGCGTTTGATTTCACACACACACAAACACAAGCTTAACAAACCACGAGCACACGTCTGTGTCACTGTACACGCCGCACTGTGTCCCCTGAATAAGAAGAAGTTTCCAGGTTTCATCAGCTTGTTGAGTCTGAGTGTTTCTTACATTACTGACCATCAACACGTCCTCGTGCACAAACACACACACACACACACACGTCACAGTTTGATAGAGCAGCTCTAAAACTGTGAAACTATCACTGCCGCAGCAAATCTACTTGGTTACATTTGGAAACAAATAAAATCATGGTTTGGCAGTTCTTATTAGTGCTGTAATGATCCATCAACCTGGATCAATATATCAATTCAGTGATCAACAATCGTCAATGTAAAGTGGAAACATGGATCCATATCATCATCTTAAGGTTACACTTTTATTTCCGTGTCACTGTCAAACAGCAGCAGGCAGATGGCGAGCAGCCGAGAGAGACGACGGGGAGAACGTTATTTACTCTCACATTTCGTTCTGTCGTCTCATCTTGTCAGAGACACATCAAGCTGTAAACTGACATCAGTGGAGTATTTACTGACATCTCTTCAGCACGTGTTAAACACAGACCTTGTTTCACACATCAAACCAAAAACACCAGGAAACAGGAAGTGCTAACATGCTAACACGTTAACTCATCTCTGGGTTTTAGGTCTCGTTCCTGCAGAACTGTATGAGCTTCCTGTAAAAATAATGGAGTTACTTCAGAGGACGGTGTGGTGTTGAGCTCGGAGAGCTAACGATCTCATAACAGAGAAAATCAGATATTTTTCTGACACATTTCTAACAAAATTCCGGACTTTAAATCAACATGTAGTCGATCTGTTTTCCTATAAAAGTTGAAGAATACAAAATGTTTATTGTGTTAAATCAGCTCAGTTTGAATGAAAACATTCTTCAAACTGTTGATTTACTGATTTAATTTCACTGTGCAAAGAAAGGCTTTTAAATGAAGTGTTGCTCCTTCGTGTTGGAGACGACTGAAGCTGCTGTGTGAACAACAATAGTTTAATGTACAAACATTGGTTTTATAATTATGTCTTATTAAAGAATTGTGTTGAAACTGCTTCCATGTCAGGCTGCAATAATCACACATGTACCTGTGAGATCCTGGAGGACGGACGTCGAATGTTTACTGCAGTATGAAAGATAAAGGGGAAGTATATTTAGAGGAACACTGTAAAATCAGGAGCTCCCTGCTCTCTGCCATTGATTCACCGCACGAGTCCTCCGTAGAACCTTTTAGTTTTTAGAGCGTCTTGTTTGCTGGTCATCATCATCTGCTCATTTTTCACCCTGAAGCTGAAGTGACAGAGAGGAGAGCATTGGTGGTTGTGCAGGAAGTAGATAGGTCTAAATAGAGATGCTATGAAGATGACAGGCTGATAAACCTGCCAGGGAAGTGCCTGTAATTGCTTTTTTAATGATTAATAGTTGGGCGGACTTCCTGCCCCTCCTCTCTGCAGACTTGGAGCTTTTTTCCGGCGTCATTTCAACATCTCGTCCTCGTTCTGATTTTTAAACCGACAGTGGAGGCGGCGGCGAGCTGCCAGCTGAGGACACGAGGTGTGGACTCCAGACATGAGCCTCGGGGACGGTTTTATTTCCTCTGTATCAACACTACTTTAAATTGAGTTTTAGCATTGCAGAGACACATGGCAACTTGGCATGTTTTTGGCTGCGTGTCCCGTCACTGCTCCAAGATGAAGCTTTGTGTTCCCATCGGAGCCGGTCTCATTACAAATGTATCCACTCATGGCACTGGAAGGCGTTTTGGATTAAAGCACCCACTAAACAGCAGGTTACGCCTCGTCCACCAAACGCCATATGTTGGGACGATACAGCAGGTGCAGAGAGACCGCAGGGAGCATCGCTGCTGCCAACCGAGAGGTGAATCTTATATTCAGCAATGCCCAGTTTATACTCCAAGACACTATGTGGAGTAAAAAAACCCAAAAAGACATTTTCCCTCCACTTCAACTAGCATAGCAACAAGCCTGTGACACTGTTTGCACATTCACTTGGACAAATAAGAAGCCGTCACAGCATCACGTCCAATTCAGCCAACAAACACGCCGTCTCCACTAGAACCACACCAGCAGAGGACAGGATGCATCACTCCTCCAATTTAATTCCACTTCCTGTTTATTCTCAACAACCAAGACTGTATTCTTCATCTTCATCTTCATCAGCAGGAAGCAGCCTGATGTGTGTATCCTGCATCACAATGTTTCAAAGTCTTTGCCCTTTAACTTCAGAGACGTTCACGTCAGAAGAGTCAACGAAGACACAGCGCAGTCACCACTGCACCTGCAAACCATTGCTATGTTATACTTGAACACTGTCAGAGCCATTTCCAGCAAGTGCTTCTAGTTTCCTATTATTTTTGAAGTCACTTTAATGCACCGCCCGACCCGCCATCTCCAGAACCAGTCATTAAACGTAGGTATGCTGATGTGAGGGTGGAGCATGGAAGACGCCTCAGGGTTACAGTCTTTAACCGCTGAGTGTCTGATGACTTTATTTTTTGATGAAGTCATTTAATACCCCACTGATCTGAACTTTGTTTTTTGTAAAGGTCTGTTTATTTAACTGGGGATTTTTATTTTTGTTTTTAATGCAACAGTCAAGACGATCTGTTCATAGCATCATCCTGGAAATCAATCAACCCTTAAACCAACTGAAGTTTAAACCACAGTGAGTTGATCATATCTCCCATCATGGTGTCTGTGGGTTGCTACTTTTGAACTTTTTTGGAAGCTGCAATATACATTATTATGTAGCACATGCTTTATATGTATATTTTGATAACATTGTGGTTAACGTGGTTAGTTTTAGGCACAAAAACCACTGGGTTTTGGTTTGGAAGAGATCATGCTTTGCCTTCAAATACACAGGATGAGTGGCACAGTCTCCACTGGAAACACTGAAATGTCTCGTTAAAAACAACTGCTCTTCATGGAGCTATAACGGCTGGAAACAAAGCAACTGGTGGCTAAAACACAAACACAAATGGTGACTAAAGAGCCGCTGGAAATGCAACAATGACTGATTAAAAACTGTCAGTTTAGTCTGTTGGTGTTTGGCAAACGTCTCTCCAGGTGTCACACCATCCACCATCCGCTCCACCTCCCTGTGGCAGAGTCAGCTCAGATATTACATCACTTCAGACACGCTGAGATGAAATGTGTGTATGTGATGTATTCGTAGTTTGCAGAAACAATGCCAACATTTTTTCTGGCGACGAGGCTGAGGATAATCTTTCTTTTGTTGCACAAGTGAAAACTTGTGTCAACATCCTCTGTCTGTCCCTGTCAGAGTTGTGCTTCTGCCAATAGACGTATTATTGACCATGTGACTTGAGTGCACAGCAGCACACAGACCCATCAGCTGTGTTTGCTTTCCAGTTGAGACCTTGGCTCACAAACATTGTCTTCTTGCCTCCTCACTAATCTCCAGTGAGGCTCAGAGGTCTTATCAGCATCAGTGCGGGACTCCCAGCAGCCGTCCTCCAGCCTCTGGTGGCGGCTTGATCCCCATCTGCCAACAGTGACTCAGCCAACAATAGCCTGACTTCCTCACGAACAGAGCTGCTCTGCATGGCTGCAGCGCTGAGAGCTGGAGGCAGTCACAGCTCACTTCATGCTGAGGACGGAGGCGTCGGAGCTGTGCGTGTCTGAGGAGCAGATTTAGGTTTTGATGAGCTCAGGAAGTCAAACTGCCAGATGTTGTTGGAGGAACATGTTCAGTCCAGAAATGCTGTCAGACAGGAGCGTTTTGGACTCTTTGAATATCGTCACAGTTTGAACAGGAGCAAGGATTACTGAGCACATGTCTGTCAAACAAATATCTGTCACAGCACTTCATATCTCTAATAAGAAAAACACAATCAGATATCTTATCTCTTAACTATCTCTTCATTTTTTTAAATGCTAATTTTGATAATGTGATGCTTCGAAGAATTAATATTTGAATTCTTCATAAAGCTTTGGGCTGATGAGACTTTTTAAAAAACCTTTGGAGAAACCATAAAACACAAATCAAGGCAGTTCACGGTCGTTATTTTCTATCTGCAGTGTTTTTTAATTGAGCGTCTGAGGATAGAGGAATATTGGATGTTGTAAATTCCTCTGAGGCAAACTGTGATTTGTGAAAATGGGCTTTATATTTAAAATTGAAATTATTATTTGTGTTTGAGGCATGCTGTGTACACTGGGCCGCACTCAACAAAATGAACAAAATGCCCTCCGGTGTTTTTAAACACCTTGGAAACATTTGAGAATAGTTCAAATAACTTTTTTATTTTTCTGTCTGATCTGAGAGTCAAACGAAGAAACTATTGTGAGTGTGAATCCTGCACGACGCCAGGACTTTCATTTTGGCTGCACCTTTTATTACAGAAGTTCATACTGTTTCCTTCCTTTGACCGTTTCCAGCTAATCTCACTAAGACAGAAATGACTGCTGCGCTGTGGAAGGCGACTCGAAGGCGCGTCAGTGAGTAAAGGATGAGCTAAAGTCCAGAAACCAACTTGTTCCATGAGGTCAGATTATTTTTCTCTTTAGCAGAAACATTTCCTGCACACCTCATGCTTTAACAGGAAGTAGAGGGCACAGGTGGAACATGATCAGGTCTTGGCAGGGCTGTAAAAACAGGTATCTGCTCTCCTGTACTTTAACTCTTTCCTCTCCTGGCGCTCAGTTTGATCTCCTCTCAGTAACACCTCAGCGCAGCAGCAGTGAGGCTGAATTAATCCTCAGCAACAAATGGCGCTGAGCTGCACAAAGCAAAGAGAGAAGAAAAGTCGCGGGCTCCAAATGATATGAATAATACTCTGAATTACGCAGGATCGCCTCTTTTGCAATCGAGCTGCCTTCAGCAGAAAAAACTACAATGGCTGTGAGATATTAAATATTTATAGGCCGTCGTCTGAGGGCTATATGGTCCGGGGAAAGCAGTTTTACTTTTTATTGAACTAATATATATTCCCCACACATGCTCATGGAAGAGAGAGGGAAGAGGGTTGTTTTTCTTTTCCTATTGCTGTTTTTCCTGCATTATGTCTGGACACGACAGCTGAGGAGGTGATCATTTTCTTCTTATCCTCCATGCATAAACATCAGAGCCGAAGCGCCAGCGAGACAGAGAGGAGAAAAAAGGTTTCCCTGGGAGCTTTAAAGCGTCATAAATCTCCTGCCTCGATAGTGAACAGTGAAATAATGAACATTTTATCAAACGCTGAGAGCTTTATATTCCTGGAAGATACTCGGCTCAACTACTAAAAAAGTTTGCTTAAGTCATAAAAGTGATTCTGCTCTCAGAAGAAAAGGCCTTCAAAGACTCGCTGGACACAAACACGGACAGAGTGTCTGTTTGCAGGTAGATTATATCAGCTGTTTGCTTTTATATGAACTTCACTGTCACTGAAACATCTGCTTCTCTAAAGGTCAAAGTGTGAGGATGCTCCTCGTGTTAATGTGCTGCTCTGACAGCCTCCACCCTTCAGTCTCTCCACCTGATGTTGAACCTGCTGCAGGGATTGTCTCCATTTAGATGCCAGAGCATCACTGAACACTGACGTTGTGTTATCAGCTCACAGTCTGCATCCTAAAGAAGTGAATGGGTGAGGTCACAGATCTGTGCAGGACACATGTAAGACTGTATGTAAATATCATGCTGACTGAATCAGGGTTTGGCAGAAATCTGGAAAAAAATTGGCAGGTTTAAAATGGGCCTTGTTTGAGTTAGCTGCTAACTGCTATCAGCAACTTTTTCATGTCATGGCATGCCCACCCCCCCCACATTCTATGATCATAGCCTCTAACCAGACCAACAAGGTGTGAAACTCCCCCCAATGAAGCCAAGATCAAACTGCCTACTGCAACTTTAGATCAGCTGCTGCATGTTAATAAGAATACGGCCCTTGTCAGCGTTCTCGTTCCTCACAGATACAAACTGTGAAGGATGTTCTCTGACTTTGTGAAGACGCCTACGAGCAGGACCACAGGCAGAAACACAGGGAGAGTAACTTTCAGTCTTCTCACTGCTGCTGCTATTTTATTCAGTTTTTTCCTTCTTACATTCAGACACGACAGCGGAGGAGGAGATAAACATCAGGGCTGAGAAACGCCGGAGGGGAGAGGAAAGAAAACGCTCGAAAACCAAAAAACATTAAAGTGCCGTCCGTCTCCTGACTCAACAATGAAACACTATTGAAACAAGACTTGTTTTTACCCCTCTTCTCCTCCGCGTGTCGACACAGTCTCTAAAGAAGAAGCTGTCTGCATCATCTGGTTGTTTGTTTCCTGCTTTATTCCCATGCAGATGCCGTCACTCTTCTCCTGAGCCTCATCCCTCTTCATTTACAGCGACAGCTCTCATTACTCTGCCACATATAAAAGACTATACCTGGCTCCTCCTATACAACACTAAACCCTTTGGCTTTAAAGCCAGGAGGTAAACAGTGCGGTTGATCAGTGGTGGCGAAAAAACCCCACTTCTTGTCACATTTTAATTGGAGTGTTGAGATGAGGAATAGTAGTTTCTCCCTCCGACATATTCAACCATCCATCATCGCCTCTTCATGGACTGAACTTTAGGGAAAAACTTAATATTCCTCCCCAGCCAGGGAGGGAGGAGAAATGCCATTATGATATGTTTTACTCCTCCGTCTCTCCCCTGTGAGTCTATTTCTCTCTGCTTTTCTTCCTTTCTTTCCTCGTCTCATTGTCGCTCTGCCTCTGACTTCCTCTCTCATTCCTATTCCGTCTTTCAGCCACGGGGCGTTCAAGTTTCATTATGAGATGAAATGTATTCAAAGTGGGAGGCAGGAGAGGATGGAGAGATGGATGGATGGATGGATGGATGGATGGATGGATGGGAGCCTGGTCGAAAATCACCTGAGGCTCAGTGTGTGTGTGTGTGTGTGTGTGTGTGTGTGCTTCTATGCATATTTACTCTAAATTGGCATTCATGCCTGCCAGCGTTTTCAGTTCCTCCATGATGTTACGTGTGCTCTTTTTGTTTGCAGTGAGAATATTTCTGTGTGTGTGTGTGTTTCCTCTCCCACACTCCCTCTGTTTGCCTCATTTATCAAATAACTCTGAGGATATGTGAGACAGGAATTTTTTAGGAATAATTAAGCTTTTAGCCAATTCAATAACTATCTTCATGCAACACACGACAGATGGGACGTCTCTTGGAGGTATAAAGACAATGTTGGAGGCGTGGCCTCGTTCATTTCTATACAAGTTGCTCAGTGGCACATAAGCCCGGTATAAGCACCAATATGGATTTCGAAAAAATCATTCAACCTATATGGCCCTCCTTCAACTGATAAAATACATGAAGCATTAAATTATAATAAGTTTGCAATTGGCATTTTTCTAGATTTACCCAAAGTCTTTGATACAGTGGATCACAGTTTCCTAATATCCAAACTTATTTGTTATGGCTTCACTGGCTTAAAGATGATCTCAGCAATAGGCAGCAATATGTTTGTATTGACGGTATGAACTCCAATAGAACCGAGGTATCTTATGGAGTACCACAAGGATCTATCCTTGGGCTGCTTCTTTTTCTTATTTTTATAAATGATTTTGCTTTGCAGTTTGATACCGCTCTGCCTATTATTTTCGCTGATGATACAAACATAGTGTTTTTGCATTCTGACTTTGGTTCCCTGATTAAAGATGCTAATTCTATACTTGCACAAACCTCAAGATGGTTTCAGATGAATAGGCTCTCCTTAAATGTCAAGAAATCAAATTATATGATTTTCAGGCATAACGCTAGGGCCACACCGCCCGCGGAAGCGCCGCGAATAGCCTCGAAGCGCCGAGAAGAGAAGGCAGTTTCCTTTCGGCGCCCATGTTAGCCGACTGTGTCGTCCACACTGGCCGCGCCACGCCGGGAAGCTCCGCGGCAGGCTCACGATTTGCAGCGATCAGTTCGGCGTCTGGTCTATTTTCTGCGCGAGCCGCGAGCGAATCTGACAAGCCAGGCAGTGAAAAACAAGAGCTGGGAGCAGAATCGCTTGTCGACGGTGTGGAGAAATGCGCGTCTGATGTGAACGGAGGTGCTCCGGCGCGCGCGAGAATTTTGGTGCGCTGCGCTTCCGCGGGCAGTGTGGCCCTGGCGTAAAAATAAAAAGTACTCAAAACAAGACTCTAAATTATTTATCAATGACATAGAAATTGAACAGGTCTCATACGCTAAAGTTTTAGGTGTTATTGCTGATGAAGGCCTTACATGGAAAAACCATATTGAACTGGTGTGCAAGAAAATTATGAAATCCTATGGAATTATTAGAAGAATATCCTCTTAAGTAAATCCTTCCTGTCTGTTGACACTCTATTATAGTCTCATATATCCATATTTATCATATTGTAATATTATTTGGCCCAGTGCTTTCCCCACTTCTCTTCACAAACTTCTTCTTTTCCAAAAGAAATATGTAAGGCTCGCCACAACATCTAATCCCTTTGAACCATCTGCTCCTCTTTTTAAACAACTGAAAGTTTTGTCTATTTTTGATATTAATGTGTACCAGATATGTATTTTTATGTTCAGCTGTACTCACAGTGTTGATTCTTTTCCTATTGTTTTTCACAACTTTTTCATGTCAAATTCCATGGTTCATTCTTATCCTACCAGGCAATCAAATAACATTTATTGTAGTTTCTCCCGCACAACATTAGGTCAGTTGAGCACAAGATTCAGAGGTCCAGTACGGAATTCAAAACCTTCTATAATTATAAATTGCTCATCTATTTCACTACTTAAATCAAGACTTAGATATACTTTGGTCGATAAATGAATTAGATACATTTTGACAAATTAATATTGATATTGTTTATTGATGTTATTGTTATTATCATTGTTATTGTTATTATTATTATTGTTGTTATTATCATAGTAGTTGTTTGCTTTTGTTGCTGTAATTATTGTCTCTGTTGTTATTATTATTTCGTTATTAATATTTTAATACTATGAAAATTGCGTTGATTAATTTATTTCACAGCACTCTCGCCTCACAGCAAGAGGGTTGCCGGTTCGATCCCGGGTGTGGGAGCCCTTCTGTGTGGAGTTTGCATGTTCTCCCCGTGTCAGCGTGGGTTCTCTCCGGGTACTCCGGCTTCCTCCCACAGTCCAAAGACATGCAGGTTAATTGGTGACTCTAAATTGTCCGTAGGTGTGAATGTGAGTGTGAATGGTTGTCTGTCTCTATGTGTCAGCCCTGTGATAGTCTGGTGACCTGTCCAGGGTGAACCCTGCCTCTCACCCAGTGTCAGCTGGGATAGGCTCCACCCCCCCGCGACCCTCAAGAGGATGAAGCGGTTAGAAGATGAATGAATGAATTTATTTCACTATGCTTTTGGCTTGTTATGTTTAATTTAATCGTTTGGCTTGTGTTGTTTGATTCTAATGAAGTTCATGAGTTGAGGCCACATATAGGCCCATCTGGGTCTCTTGCCTCTACTCAGCACCTTTACTTTTACCAGTCTTATATTTTTATCTTTCATGTTTTTTTTGTTTTTTTTTACTGTATTGTCGAAATGGTGTGAAATCCTTAAATCAATCAATAAATGAATAAATAAGGCAACAACAGTTTGACTTCCTGGGTATATAATGACCCAGATCCTCCACATCATTCTAGAGTTGTCAAATACTGCTGATGTCACTGACGACACACAGACATCGTTTTGAGGCAGTGTGATACGCCATCAGTAAGCAGTCAGGTTGACACGTCACCAAACAGGAGGGGAGGTGGATGGGTCCAACAACACCGGACTTTCACCCAGGAGCCTGCTGTCCACTCCTCATATTACTGTTGAGCCAAACCTTGATGTCTTTTTCTAACCCTAACCACGTGCTTTTGTTCCACATGAACATAAACGTAAAAATGAGGTGTTTAATTGACATTGTGCATTTATTGTGAAGAGACTGTCTGCATCTAACGAGGAGAAACTCTATATTTCCTGTGAAGTTTATTTTGTTATGACACAAGTGAGTCACATGTAGACGTGAAGTCCACTGACTGAACTGTGACATGTGTTGGCTGAGCAGTGAGCTTCCTTAATACTCCTCTGAGTTGAATGGTGATAATATTTAATCTCACAGGCTGTTCGTACAAAAAGTCCTGCAACAAAATTAATAATCATGAGCCAGTACTTGGTGCATATCCAGGTATTTCCTCTATGGATGTGTAAATCAATGCCACTATACGTGGAGAAACGCTTTTACTTTATGCTTTACATTATTGTAAATAATGCTCTGTGCAGGCTGCAGACAGGAGGTTTCCTCTGCTCTCACTGTGTTTGCATGAAATATATTAACACATGAAAACTCCTTCCTCTAACAGAGGACAGCGAACTGAGCCTGCAGTGAATTAGTAAGCAGCGGTCCTGGAACCTTCCAGACCTTTCCAGGCCCTGTTTTGAGTGACAGGCGGACATGACATGCTGGCAGCTGCCTGACTGCAGAGGGACAGGAATCAATAGCAGGTCTACGGTTGCAACACGGCGACGGAGACGAGGTGACTGGAGCTTTATTCCACTGGATTACTGAGAGCTAGTGATGCTGCAAAGTGTGTGTGAGAGTGTGAGTGTGTGTGTGAGGTAGAGAACTGCGAGCAGTGCAGTGTTTGCTTTGGCACTGTACACGAGTGTGTTTGTGTGTGAACGTGAGCGTATGTGTTCGTCTGATCCTTCCTGTTTGTTGTTTGCACGTTTGTTTGCCCGACCGTGTGTTTGTGCAGATGGACTGTTTGTCTTCTGTGTGTGTTTGTGTGTGTGGGTTGTTGTGTGTGTGTGAGAAAGAGTCATCTGCTCAATAAATCAGTGTGTGATTTAACAGTGTGTCGTGATGCTGCGCTGTTAGCTCAATGCTTTTAATCATCTTGAGAGGAAGGTAGACAGTCGTGTGAGATTAGTGCAGAAACACACACACACACACACACACACACACAGTCCACCCCCTCAAACACTGGCATGCACTCCTTTATCTCTCCTCTCTGGTAAAGCAGGTCAATTCGATATTATCCTGTCGCACCTCCGTCCATGTTTCAGATCACTCCAGAGGAAATGAAAGCTTTTGTTATGTTTCATCGTCAGCGTCAGAATCTCATTCACAAAACTCTTATTTTGATCTTTTCATTTCATTCAGATGGCGACTGGTGAAAGAGGGCGGATGGATTCTTAATTTAACTTTCTTCAGTTTCATTCTGCGTCAGACAGAGATCCACCGAGCGCCTGCATCTTTGTATTAAAACCAAATTCTCATTTCCAGATTAAAATGTGCAGTCGGCACTCGCTGCAACACGGCACACTTAATTAGAGACTCAGCTCTGCTCTTTTCCTCTAAAAGTTACAGAGACGATGATGAATCCGTACGGGGATTTATGTTTTCAAACACTTCCTATGTCCATGCAGTATTTACACACTGCAAATGAGATTTTTCTTCCTTAATTAAAATCCTTCCATCCATAATTCACTCAAAGCTTCTTTTAACTATGCAGTTTAAATATTTTTTTAAAACACTATAAGATTATTTAAAATGCCTCCTTCTCAGCTGCTGATTCATTCGAGAGAATATCCAAAGCTCTTTCCTGTGTGTCTGTATTTTGCTGTGATATGAGATCCATGTAAGTCGAGTGTCTGTGACAGACGAGTTTTTTTTTCTGCTTGGAAATGCTTTAAAAAATCTATTAAATTAAATGTCACGTCATCTGTAATTTTAAATGCATGTTCAGCTCAGCCCGGTCGGTGCAGCCGACTTTATCTTCAGTCAATAATGTGGGATCGATCAGGACATGAGCAGCATGTTGTTACGGGTCACGGCTCCTGGGCTGCTTTCCTGTGTTGTTTTGTGCGTCTGTGTGCGATTGTTGTGTGATTATTGTGTGTAACTACTGTGTGCAAATATGGTGTCAGATCAGTGATTTTTAACGACCAGTCTTTTGGTCCCTCTGACAGCACGCTCAGTCAAGCCGCCTCGCTATCGTCGTCTCTGCTGTGTATTAAAGCTGAGTCTTCCCTCTCTCTGTCTGCAGTGAAGACTTTCCTGCTCTTCCTCATCCCACACCTTCACACAGCCACTTTATTCTTACTACATTCTTTGGACCGAGGCTTGCATCCTGTCTCCTGCAAACAGTCCAACTAATTCGACAGAATAAATGTTGGCCAGAGACTGAACATTTCTGCAAGGCGTGGACACATTTTTACATTTTTATGGAGCCGATACTTTGAAACCTAATGTTTCAAAAATGCAGTGGTTAAGGTGTGGGGTCAGGTTTAGGCGCAAAAACCACATGGTTATTGTTTGGGCTTAAATTATCTGGTTGTGAAGGGACAATCCCAGCTGGACATAAAGTGATGACGAGGAAACACAGTGACAGGTCGCAAAAAAACATCCATGTTTAGTAGTTAGTTGGTGTTGAACAGCGTCTGCATTTGGCAGGTGTCACACCATCCACCATCCCCTCCACCTCCTGATGACACAGTCAGCTCAGATACTACGTCACTTCAGAAACACACACACATATATATATATGTGTGTATATTGTAAATATTATACAACAGGTAGAAAACATGCAGATGTATCTGTGGTTGTTAGAATCATACAGTGCCAACATTTTCTCCTGGTGGATGAGCTGAACTTTCTTTTTCCAAACACAAAACCAATATTGTTGGAACCTTCAGTGTGCAGCTGTTCATGTGTAACCATTGTGTAACTGTGAAGGTAAACGACGAGGCAACATTCATATGAGGAGTTTCTGGAGGGCAGAGACCAGCGACTTGCTTGGTGGTGTCAGTAAGAGGATTTGCTGTAATGTCTTTAGTGGAGGGAAGCCCTGCGATCACACTGAGTGTTTCCTTTCTGCAGCTCCGTGCAGTCACATTCGGCTCTTTAAAATAGGCCACTTGGATGGTTATTAATCTGTGTAGGGGGATATTCTGCTTTACATTCACCGTAACCACTGTGTGTGCTCCAGCCTGCAGTAATCATTCTGCGGTGTTAGCTTTCTGCTCCACTGTGCAATCACATTATGAAGGTGTTCTCCATGAGACAGGCCACTTGGATAAGCATAAATCTACATAGCAGCACTTCTTTCCTCTGCTCTCAATATAAAAAGTAAAATAAGTGCAATATGCTCCGACCTGCAGTCGTCACATTAAAGTGTCACCTCTCCAAAGCACCAAGCAATCACATTACAAAGCTTCCTCCATGAAACCGGCCACTTGGATAAGCATAAATCTACAGAGACAGATTGAATCCTGGAGCCTGGTGCACGCCACCGAGGGGGAAGGAGAGCCCAGAATCTGTTAGCAGACAAATATCCCTTGGCCTAACATTAATCTGCATAAAGCGCCGGTGCGAGGAGGTGAGTTGTGTGTAATATGTGCTCAACATCCCACAACAGAAGGAGCTGAGCAGAGCCTCTAATCAGAAAGAACGGCTGCTGCCGGCGGCAGCCGCGGTGAGGCTTCGGGCCCTGACCTGCTGACTGGATTCTGCTGAACATGCTGGAAGAGAAATCTCCTCTTCCCCTCCCCTCCCCTCCCCCACTCTGTGTGTCCTATCTTTTCACTCCTCCAGTCTCCCCTTCCTCCTACGTCTCCTCTTCCATGATGGCTTTCTCTCCCTGTTGAGTATGTGCTCGGCTTCACGTCCCTGCAGAGCTTTATTCAATTCTTTCTTTCCTCTGCTGTCGTCCTCTTTGATTTGTTTCCTGCCTTCATCTTCTCCCTCCTCATCCTCCTCTTCCTTTAGCATCCTGTCTTTAACATCCTTGTCTCTTATGTTTCATTTCCTTTTCCTTGATGTCCTCCACTTTACTGTCCTTGAACTGAGTTTATTTGCTTTATTATTTTTGTCCCTTTTCTTCCTTTCTCTTCATCATTTCATTTTTTGTCTTGTTACCCTTTTCGTTAGTCCTTCCCTTTGCTCTCACAGTCTTCCTCCCTCCCTATCCTTCCTCTCCTCCTCCTACATTAACCTAATCTTTTTCCCTTCATGTCTCCGCCGCCGTCCTCCCCTCGTCTGAAATTGACATTTCCACCAAAGTTGTCTAAATCCGAGCGGCTCTGCAGATTAACCAGATGAGCCTGCACGCAGCTTTGTAGTGAAATTAGCGTTAGAATTTGTGATGATGAAGATGAAGAAGGTGCTCAAGTCAATAACCATCATTCCAAGTAAAAGGTTGGAGGGTCCCAGCGAGGATGATGTGGGAAGATCGAGTCGAAGCACCGGAGGGAAATAAAATACTCTTTTATTGCTTGCTGTGCAAAGTGAGAGCCGTGATCAGAACAAATCAATGAGCTTTAATCTGCAGCTGTACAAATCCTCTCTGATAACTTATTAGTCATCAATAAAGCACTTTCAGGTGATTTAGCACAGCGTCTGTCGGCCATGTTGGAGGTTAAATTCTGTTTGTTACTGACGGAGAGCGCACCGTCACTGATGCTGCGTGTGTGTTTAGAAAATGTCAGATTCTTACTGAACTCTTCTTCATCATCTGACAGTGAATGCTTCACACACTCACTGATAACAACTAATACTTCATGAAAATGAGTCAGACGGACACCTGAAAACAAAATGCCTCAGGCCTCAAGCTATCACCGGTGTGGGGACATAACAATGCTCACTGAAGGTCTAATATTTATATTATAAAATTTAAGACTCTTATGGAGCTGCAGATACAAACCAAGATATATCACTATAAAAAGAAACATCAGTAAGTTACAGAAATATCTGTATTTTTCCTGATGATGCCTCAAAGTCACCACGACAAGATTAACGCTCCCTTCCTCCCCAACACATCTCTGAACTTGAAACTATAATTCTGCTCCTGCTATTTGAACAGTAAAGTGAGAAATGAATCCTTATTATTCCTGCACGTCGTTCCCCTGTGCCAAGATGGTGGGTAAGTTGAGCTGCAGCCTGCAGGCAGACGAGCTGCTCATAGAAAACCTTGTCTGCTATGAGGCACAGTTTGGGCCAGCAGACGAAGCTCAGGAGGTTCCTGAGCTCTTTAGTATCTCTCAGGAGCATCAGACACTAAAGGCTCGTCTGCAGCACTGCAGAGGAGTTTTAACCTTCTGAAGACGGAGCAGACACAGACTGTGTTTGGACCTCCAACGTTTCCTTTAATTACTGAAGAATATTGTGTTTCTGTGTGGCAGCATCGCCCCCACAAATCACCCAGTGCATCACCTCTGCTGCTTCTCCATCACCAGCTGGAAGGAGGGGTACTGTACAATGACTTCCTCTCTGTGCATGTAAATTAGGGCCACATACACATTAGTTACAACTGACAGGAGCCACTGTGTTCAAGGCTCGCTGTGATACCAGCGTTAGCATGTTAAGCTAACGAGCCAAATAGGCTGAAAGAGATTCTTCAACACGGATCAGCTCAGAACAAACAGAGATAAGTGTTACACAGCTATTCCCTACTGGACTGTGCTGTGCTGTGCTGTGATGTGCTGTATCACACTGTACTCTGCTGTGTATGACACATTGCTCAGTAAGAAGGCTATGAGATATTAGCCTGTTAAGCCAACACCAAAACACAACCTGGTCTCACAGAAATATGTGAAATGAACCTCTTAACACTGCATAACGCCGTCACCATGGAAATGAGCCATTAGAAAGTCAATAAGACTCCATGGTCACGGTTCACTACAGGGTGAGGAGGTGCACGTACAGAGCCGGTCGGGTGATGGATGGGTGAAACACACACACAAACAAAATGTCAGCTAAATGTCAACATTGACTTCGTGTACCATCACGTATTTTGCATCTCTTACATAGTTAGGTCACATTATGTAATGTACTTGCATCACTTCAGGACGTTCTTGCATCCTGGACCAACCGGGTCTCACTCAGTGGTCAGTGTCTTCCTGCGTCAGACACAGACGAAAAAAGCCATCGTTTCATGTTGGCATGATACCTGGCTGGTCAACGTTACTGTTAAATAGTGCCTGGCAACATCAGGGGGGAATGAGGTGGGACAACAACCTAAATTAAGGGGGTCAAGGTCTGAGTAGGGCAGTGGGAAGGGTGGTGAAAGGGTCCAACAACCACCCAATTTCACATTTTTCTTAAACCAAACCGTGTGTGTGTGTTGGCTAAACGTAACCACGTGTGTGTGTGTTGGCTAAACGTAACCACGTGTGTGTGAATGAATAAATAAATAAAATAAAAGTAAATAATAGTTCTTTCTCCACAACAAAACCAAAATAGATATTTTTACATATATGATACTTTTCTTCGTTTATCCCAAGCTTTCTCTAAATAGTCAGCAAGTGCGAATACTTTGTAATCAAAAATCCATTTGAGCCTCTCAGCATCATTCAACCACATCAAATCTAAATTCTTACACCTGTTAAATAATTTCTGATGCAACTCATGGTACAGAGAACAATAAAAAACAAAATGGAACTCATTTTCAGTATCATTAATATCACAATATGAACAAAACCTCTCTTCTTCTGAGACCCCCGATAACGTCCTGTCTCAAGATGCAGAGGCAGGATACCAGAACGGAGCTGGGCACATAGTGATCGTTGTCTTTTAGATAAAGGGGCACAAACATACTTTTTACTACAGCTTTTTATTATGCTATATGTTCTTAATTTTGGTTTATACAGTATGTCCTGTGACCATTTAATCTGGCATTCTTTAAACAAGGCTTCTTTAGCCAAAGAGACGTCCACAGTGATCACATTCTGAAATACATCCAATGCACCAATCCTCATAAGTATATCTTCTACTTCACTTGCCCATGCACCTTTTATCATGACATCCCATTTGAATATTTTCTTGGCAACTCTACTCTCTGGCATCCTCACTATTCTATTCCATAAAGCTAACATGCCACCTTTCCGACGCACCTCACACGGCTCCCATCCCATATCTCCCGTTATAGCAAGTATTGGTGCAAATTTGTGGACCCCCAAAAAATATCGTATTGCCCTATTCTGTACCTTTTGTCCATTCCTGTTTTCCTTTGAGCCCCATACTCCTGCCATATAATCAATAACAGGGCAGACGCACATGTGAAACAATTTGGAGTAGGTAGCATATCCTAAGTCGCCCAGCTTTTTAGTCTTTGCTATTACACCACCAAGTGCCCTGCTTGCAGATTCCGCAAACAGAGATGTACCGTATTCAAAATTTAGATGTTCATCCAAATGAAAACCTAGGTATTTGTAGTTTCTTACATACTCTAGTTTTTGTTCCCCAAAATAAAACTGTGTCACTCATTTTAGTCCCAATCTGTCTAAAATGCATGATCTGAGTTTTACTATGATTAACTGTAAGTCTCCACTTTCTACACCAATTCTCTGCACATACCAACATTTTCTGCAGATCCTCTTCGTTTTCGGCTACCAAAATTATGTCGTCTGCATAAAGTAAAATATCTAATTTGTTACTGCTGTCATAGTTAAGACCCAATCCTAAATGTTTTATTTCCTTAGCTAAATTATTAATAAAGATGGCAAACAAAGTAGGAGAGAGGCAGTCCCCCTGCTTGACACCAGATGGCGTAGGGAACCACCCTGAGCAATATTCATTCACTCTAACACAGGCCTGGGGATCTTTGTACAATGACTATATGGCCCAATAGAATTTCCCACCTATCCCTTCCTCAAGGAGACGATAGGCTAGTAGATCTCTGTTAACGAAATCAAATGCTTTTTGAAAGTCAGTATAACAGGCAAATGATGATCTGTTTTGCATTATTCTATTTCTAACTACAGTAGTGATTGAATACACATGGTCTACACAGGCTCTAGCCTTTCTGAAGCCATTCTGCTCTTCTACTAGGCAACTATTTTCTTCCAGATAGGCCATGAGCCTGGTGTTAAGAATAGATGTATATAGTTTGTATGCTGTGCTCAGTAAGCTGATACCACGATACTTTAACGGTATTCTGGGATCATGTTTTGAGGATTTCGGTATTGGGCTAACGATAGATTTGTACCACACTGAAGGAATAATCCCGTTTTCAAAACAAAAATGAAATAGGACATAAAGAAGATCTGTGAACATAGAGCATTTCAGTATTTCATTTGTCAGTTCATCAAACCCTGAGGCTTTTCCCTCTTTCAAAATAGCAATAGCTTTCTTCACCTCCTCTAAATGAATGTCTTCATTTAAAACATTCTCCCGCACGAAAGAAGAGTGAGGTGATTTATTTTCTAATTGGTATTTGAGAAAACAAATTTCCTCAAAGAAGACTGAATCAAAATAATCTCTCTCTTGGTTCCCTGAAAATAAATGTGCAAAACACTTTTCCCATTCATTTAATACCTGTGGGATGTCTGAGGTTAATTGGCCCTTGTTATCATACACCTCCAATGGTATTTTACTTCGTCTTCTTGGCCCAAGTTTATTAATCTGATCCCAAAAACATTGGGGATTGTTAGTGTGTGTTTCTTCCAATTGTAAGATGTATCCCTTGTTGTACTGTTTTTTAAAGTAACGTAACCTTTTATCAAACAAATTTCGACTCAGCTTAAAATTGACTCTGAGCTGTTCTTTTTGGTCTTTGTCCCCTTTATATTTCAGGTAAAGATGTTCTGCTCTATGCATTGCCCTCCACAGGTCCCCCAGCTCCTCATTCCAAAAAGGTTTATTAAGCCTATGAATTTTATTTCCTGATTTAAAAAGTCCTTTCCTAGGTCCAGTCCCTCCTAACTCACTGTATAAGAGCTCACACACTCTACTGTACCATTTATCAATATCTTCCTGTGAGTTCAGTATTTCCTGCATACTTTCAGCCAATTCATCTACACCTTTTTTCATTCATTCTGAGAATTGATTTGGTACATTCCTACATAATTTTCGGGTGAATAATATACTATGTACAGATTTTCTTGATTCGTGATAATTCTCATCGAGAATACCAGTTTGTGGCTGCACCTTGAACTTAAGAAATAACAGTGAGTGATCTGGGACACGACACCTACCACTAATCAAGTCATAGCATTGACAGTCTGATATGAGTTGAGATGAGGGAAGTATCTTGAAATCTAAACAAGTTTCTAAACAGTCATAGGGTACAGCCATATAATCAACAACAGCCCTCCCCTTAACTGAGATTGATGTAAAGTTATCATCAAGTGGATTTATTCGACCATTTAAGACACACATTTTAGAGTCTAATAGAAATTCCAAGAAGGTTTCTCCATGGTGATTCACACAGTTATCAATTGGAGTACGAACAGGGATATTATCAACTTCACTTAAATAGTGTCCACCAATTCGACTGTTTAGGTCTCCACAAATGGAAATTGCGTCCAAATTTGAAAATAAATAAACCTGGCTCAATAAATGAGCAAAAAAGGAAGACGCATCTCTTCCCCAGTGAGACAGTTCAGGTGGTAAATAACATGAGTAAACAACAAATGAATAATCTATGTGTGTTGGCTAAATGTAAAAACGTGTGTGTGTTGGCTAAACGTAACAACGTGTGTGTGTTGGCTAAATGTAACCATGTGTTTGTGATGGCTAAATGTAACAACGTGTGTGTGTTGGCGAACCGGAACCATGTGTGTATGTTGGCTAAACGTAACAACGTGTGTGTGTTGGCTAAATGTAACCATGTGTTTGTGATGGCTAAACGTAACAACGTGTGTGTGTTGGCGAACCGGAACCATGTGTGTGTGTTGGCTAAACGTAACAACGTGTGTGTGTTGGCTAAATGTAACCATGTGTTTGTGATGGCTAAACGTAACAACGTGTGTGTGTTGGCTAAATGTAACAACGAGTGTGTGTGTTGGCGAACCGGAACCATGTGTGTGTGTTGGCTAAACGTAACAACGTGTGTGTGTTGGCTAAATGTAACCATGTGTTTGTGATGGCTAAACGTAACAATGTGTGTGTGTTGGCTAAACGTAACAACTTGTGTGTGTTGGCGAACCGGAACCATGTGTGTGTGTTGGCTAAACGTAACAACGTGTGTGTTGGCTAACCAGAACCATGTGTGTGTGTGTTGGCTAAACGTAACAGCGAGTGTGTGTGTTGGCTAAATGTAACCACGTGTGTGTTGGCTAACCGGAACCGTATGTGTGGTAGCTAAACGTAACCACATGTGTGTGTTGGGTAAACGTAACCATGTGTGTGTGTTGGCTAAACGTAACCACATGTGTGTGTCGGCTAAACGTAAGCCCGTGCGTGTGTTGGCTAAACATAACTACGTGTGTGTTTTGGCTGAATGTAACCATGTACATGTCGGCTAAATGTAACCCCATGCGTGTGTTGGCTAAACGTAACCACGTGTGTGCGTTGGCTAAACATAACCATGTGTGTGTGTTGGCGAAACGTAACAACGTGTGTGTGTTGGCTAACTGGAACCATGTGTTTGTGTTGGCTAAACGTAACAACTTGTGTGTGTTGGCTAACCGTAACCATGTGTGTGTGTCGGCTAAACGTAACCCCGTGTGTGTGTTGGCTAAACGTAACAACGTGTGTGTGTTGGCTAAACACAACAACATGTGTGTATTGGCTAAATGTAACTAAGTATGTGTCGGTTAAACATAACCATGTGTGTGTGTTGGCTAAACGTAACCATGTGTGTGTGTTGGCTAAACGTAACCACGTGTGTGCGTTGGCTAAACATGACCATGTGTGTGTGTTGGTGAAACGTAACAACGTGTGTGTGTTGGCTAACCGGAACCATGTGTTTGTGTTGGCTAAACGTAACAACTTGTGTGTGTTGGCTAAACGTAACCCCGTGTGTGTGTTGGCTAAACGTAACAACGTGTGTGTGTTGGCTAAACACAACAACATGTGTGTATTGGCTAAATGTAACTAAGTATGTGTCGGTTAAACGTAACCATGTGTGTGAGTTGGCTAAACGTAACAACGTGTGTGTGTGTGTTGGCTAAACGTAACTACGTATGTGTCGACTAAACGTAACCATGTGTGTGTGTTAGCTAAACGTAACGATGTGTGTGTGTTGGCTTAACGTAACAATGTGTGTGTGTTGGCTAAACGTAACCATGCGTGTGTGTGTTGGCTAAACATAACCACGTGTGTGTGTTGGCTAAACGTAACCACGTGTGTGTCAGCTAAACGTAATCATGTGTGTGTGTGTTGGCTAAACGTAACCATGTGTGTGTGTTGGCTAAACGTAATCATGTGTGTGTGTTGGCTAAATGTAACCACGTGTGTGTGTGTTGGCTAAACGTAACCATGTGTGTGTGTTGGCTAAACGTAATCATGTGTGTGTGTTGGCTAAATGTAACCACGTGTGTGTCAGCTAAACGTAATCATGTGTGTGTGTTGGCTAAACATAATCATGTGTGTGTGTTGGCTAAACGTAACCATGTGTGTGTGTTGGCTAAACGTAATCATGTGTGTGTGTTGGCTAAACGTAACCATGTGCGTGTTGGCTAAATGTAACCATGTGCGTGTGTCGGTTGAACTTAACCACGTGTGTGTGTGTTGGCTAAACATAATTATGTGTGTCTTGGCTAAATGTAACCACGTGTGTGTGTGTTGGCTGAACTTAACCACGTGTGTGTTGGCTAAACATAATCATGTGTGTGTTGGCTAAATGTAACCATGTGTGTGTGTTGGCTAAAAGTAACCGTGTGTGTGTGTATGTGTGTGTGTGTGTTGGCTAAACGTAACAACGTGTTTGTGTGTGTTGGCTAAACATAACCACGTGTGTGTGTGTGTTGGTTAAACGTAACAACGTGTGTGTGTGTGTGTGTGTGTGTTGGCTAAACGTAACCACATGTGTGTGTGTGTGTTGGTTAAACGTAACAACGTGTGTGTGTGTGTGTTGGCTAAATGTAACAACGTGTGTGTGTGTGTTGGCTAAACATAACCACGTGTGTGTGTGTGTGTTGGATAAACGTAACCACGTATGTATGTGTCGGCTAAACGTAACCATGTGTGTGTGTTGGCTAAATGTAACCACGTGTGTGTGTGTGTTGGCTAAACGTAACAACGTGTGTGTGTGTGTGTGTGTGTGTGTATGTTGGCTAAACGTAACCACGTGTGTGTGTGTGTGTGTGTTGGATAAACATAACCACGTGTGTGTGTGTGTGTTGGATAAATGTAACCACGTATGTATGTGTCGGCTAAACGTAACCACGTGTGTGTGTTGGGTAAACGTAACAACGTGTGTTTGTTGGGTAAACGTAACCACGTGTGTGTGTTGACTAAACGTAATCACGTGTGTGTGTTGGGTAAACGTAACAACGTGTGTGTGTTGGGTAAACGTAACCACGTGTGTGTGTTGGGTAAACGTAACCACGTGTGTGTGTTGGGTAAATGTAACCACGTGTGTGTGTTGACTAAACGTAATCACGTGTGTGTGTTGGGTAAACGTAACAACGTGTGTGTGTTGGGTAAACGTAACCACGTGTGTGTGTTGGGTAAACGTAACAACGTGTGTGTGTTTGCTAAACGTAACAACGTGTGTATGTGTGTTGGCTAAACATAACCGTGTGTGTGTGTGGTTGTGTGTTGGATAAACGTAACCACATATGTATGTGTCAGCCAAACATAACCATGTGAGTGTGTCGGCTAAACGTAACCATGTGTGTGTGTCGGCTAAACCTTACCACGTGTGTGTGTGTGTGTGTGTGTTGACTAAACGTAACCACATGTGTGTGTTGGGTAAACGTAACCACGTGTGTGTGTTGGGTAAACGTAACCACGTGTGTGTGTTGGGTAAACATAACCACGTGTGTGTGTTGGGTAAACGTAACAACGTGTGTGTATTGGGTAAACGTAACAACGTGTGTGTGTGTTGGCTAAACGTAACCGTGTGTGTGTGTGTGTGTGTGTGTTGGATAAACGTAACCACATATGTATGTGTCAGCCAAACGTTACCATGTGTGTGTGTCGGCTAAACGTAACCATGTGTGTGTGTGTGTGTTGACTAAACGTAACTATGTGTGTGTGTTGGGTAAACGTAACAACATGTGTGTGTTGGGTAAACGTAACAATGTGTGTGTGTTGGGTAAACCTTACCACATGTGTGTGTGTGTGTTGACTAAACGTAACTATGTGTGTGTGTTGGGTAAACGTAACAACATGTGTGTGTTGGGTAAACGTAACAATGTGTGTGTGTTGGGTAAACGTAACAACGTGTGTGTGTTGGGTAAACGTAACAATGTGTGTGTGTGCGGTAAATGTAACAACGTGTGTGTGTTGGGTAAACGTAACAACGTGTGTGTGTTGGGTAAACGTAACAATGTGTGTGTGTTGGGTAAATGTAACAACGTGTGTGTGTTGGGTAAATGTAACAACATGTGTGTGTTGGGTAAATGTAACAACGTGTGTGTGTTGGGTAAATGTAACAACGTGTGTGTGTTGGGTAAACGTAACAATGTGTGTGTGTGTGTGTGTGTGTGTGTGTGTTTATGAGTGTGTGTGTGTGTTTGTATGAGGGGGTCAAACGTATCAGCGAACACACACACACACAGTGCATTCACTGCGTACTTGATACGTGTAAATTGCATGTGCAACCATCACCGTGTACTTGCTTCGCGTGCACTGCGCGTGCATTCACTGTATACTTGTTACACATGCAATGCGTGTGCAATGCCTGTACATGCCTAGGCATGTGGTTATTAGACGTGCGTGCGTAGACACGTCATGTAATCACAGGGTCAGAAGTGTTAGCTGTTGAAGCAACAATGCGTCGTGTTACGGACGTGTGACACGTAGCATCGCTATGCTAACTGTGCTTATCAGACGTGCGTGCGTAGACTGACATGTAGGTGTAGTGTATGTTCAGCGTTTGTAACGCGCTGTGCATGCGTACTGATAAGACGTGTGATTGCGTCGTGTGAGTGGAGTGCACAACGCTTGCGCCTCATGTAGTGGGCATGTGTGTAACACTTGTGTCTCCATAGTAACCCTTTGTAAAATGTAGGCGTGCGCTCACGCGGTTTGATTAGATCTGATGTGTCCTAAGTAGGCGCAAGTGACATGTTGTAGTGTGGTTGGGTGAAACGTTTGACCCCTCATAGTGTGTGTGTGTGTGTGTGTGTGTGTGTGTGTGTGTGTGTGTTGACGTAACCACGTGTGTGTGTTGTTGAAGGAAAAAAACATCAGTTGGTGGTGTTGTACTGACATAGTGCTTTTATTTTGAAAGAGACTGTATCAAACTGTACATTTCCTGTGAAAACAGAAGTGTATTTTGAAAACAGACAATGCATGTAACAGGCTGAAGTTGACACGGTGTCCCAGAATGTCAACAACCAACACACCCAGGGTACCTTGGACGTCATATGTGGACGTGGAAAGTCCATGACCAAACCTGGACATGTGACGAGGTCACAGTGAGGATGATGATGTCCTCAATCTTCTTCTAAACTTTATTCAATAGTCCTGCTGGCTGAACCCAACCGTGTCACCACCAGCTTGTAATGCAGTGTTAAGAAGTTGTGGTCTCGTATTTTTGTGAGATGACATTACCAAAAAGACAATAAACAGCCAACCGTGCTTCCTGCCTTCACTTCCAGTGTCACACTTCAACATGAACCCCAGCTCTCCAAACGAGCAGGAAATCAACACCTGTAATTACCTGATAATTAAAGGTACGCTATAACACACCCACACATTAGTGCTTAGAACATTTTCACTGACTTAATCTGTTCAACTGAAGTGCAACAGAGAGCGTGAAGGTACGTCAGACTGTGTGGGATGGGGGCGCCATCCTGTGACTCTCTGTTAGCTATGTTATCTGTGTCCTAAAACATGATAGCTCTGGATGTGTGTGTGTGTGTGTGTGTGTGTGTGTGTGAGTGGAGGGATGCATCAGGGTCTGAACTCCAGCTCTGGGCTGCAGCTCATTTGGATCTGTGTTAATGTGATTAGTTTGTCCACCACAGGAGGGACACGTCACAGAGCGCCATCCTCACATCCAAAAACATTAACACAGCATGACATCATCTTCATTCTCTCTATACTCTGCACCACAGTACTTAATATACAACACTTGTACACTTGATACAGTACTGACCTACACAAGCACTACTACACATCACTTCTGTACCATCCTCCTGTTTACCCTGAGCTCAGTCAGGACTTATGAACGTGAGTGTGTCCTGTGTGTGGGCAGCTCTGCAGAGTTTGTAAAGATCCACAGAGATGTTCAGTGTGAAACTTTTTGGGGCTCTGGGCTTGTTTCTCTCTGCAGAACACTACCAGGACCCAAATTCAATTCTGGGCCAAACATTAGAAGTGAGTAAAGGTTGTGCTGAGTCAGGATCAGTGGTAATGTTGGCTCCCAGCTGTCAGCTACACAAAGGAATACAACACAGCCACACTACAGACATCTGACTACACTTACTCCCCCTGCAGGGGTCCAGGATGGTACAACAGTGAACTATATCCACTGTAGCATTATGTATTTACTGCTGCTGATGTACAGATGTGTGCTTGTGTCTCACAGCTGCAGGAACACACAGCACAAACTGTCTCATGTTGCACTCACTCATGACTCACTGACAGGGTATTATTTGGCACCCAGTAGGGATTTCTGTGACATTGAAGGGGGCTGTTTGATGCTCCAGATACTTTGCTGTGTACAGGAGAGGCCCAGTGTCAGATATGGATATGTACAGTATAACAGACACGTGAGCCACACACATGCAGTAAGGTTAGGAGCCAGGTGAAAAGCAGCTGTGTGTCTACAGAGCAGAGACCTGACAGTTTCATGGAAACAGAATAAACAGCTTCATATCTGCTGCTTTGGCTGAATTAACTACTGAATGATTATGTGTGGCATTTAGGGAGAGAGAATGTCTGTGTCAACAGAATAACTAAAGCTTGAAATACTGCTGATGTTTGTTCCCTTAACTGCTCCTGTCATCAAATGTTCCACCACACAGTAAAACCTGGATCATTTGGACTGACACAACCTGCAGTAACACATCTCTACACACTTCATCCAGGAAGGCGTTGTGAGTTTTCTTCTGGAGATGCCTCATCATGGCATGACAAACACAAACCTTCAGGTCAGGGAAGAAGAGAAGAAGAAAAAAGAAACCAAAAGGGAGAAAGAAAAAGGAAAGTACCTTTCTTGTGAGTAGCTTCATTTTTGGAGCCTTTGGGGTCTAATAAAAAAAAGATGAGAATTAAACACAGCATATTCTAACATCACGTTACCAACTCTACGTTGTTTGTCCTCGTTAAGGAAAACAACCGCTTTGTCTATCAAGGAGCGAGCAAGACAGCAAGGCTCGATTATCTAAGGTGTCGCACTGCTGCCAACACTCAGTGGGGGTGAGTGTGTGGCAGTGGGGGAGACTTAGGAGGGGCAGGGAGGAGGGGGGGCAACATACTGTGAAGGCAATAGCAGGAAGGAGGGATGCACGAGTCTGTAGAGGAACAATCATCTACTGCCATACTGCAGCGGGCAGGAGAGGAGAGGCAATGCACTGAGATGAAGAGCAGGAGGAGGAGGGTTGCAATGCAGTTCTGTCAAGAGGAGCTGAAGTCAGACTAGCAAAATGCACTACAGGAGATGCAAGAGGCCAGAGAGACAGAGGAGGAAGAGGAGGAGGAGGAGGAGGAGGAGGAGGAGGAGGGGGGGACAATGCAAAGACTACATGTCAAACTGGCTTCATTTGGACTTTGTGCCTCATTCGGCCTTCCAGGAAATTACACTTTGGTTTTTCTGTCTTTGAGTTGCTTTTTCCAGAGAGAACCTGGTTTAGGGCTGACCCGAATACTTTGATCGTTGTCATGGTGATCAACGTCCAAATTAATATCTAAATGCTCAATTTTAAATGCATATACTTGCTCCCAAAAATCCCAAATGACACATAAACTAAGATACACTAATCCAACGTGTGTGTGTTGGGGTTACGTTTAGCTGACACACACACATGGTTGTAAATATAACCACGTGTGTGTGTCGGCTAAACGTAAACACGTGTCTGTGTCGGCTAAACGTAAACACGTGTGTGTGTCGGCTAAACGTAACCACGTGTGTGTGTCGGCTAAACGTAACCACGTGTGTGTGTTGGCTAAACGTCACCATGTGTGTGTTGGCTAAACGTCACCACGTGTGTGTCGGCTAAATGTAACCACGTGTGTGTGTGTGTCGGCTAAACGTAACCCCGTGTGTGTGTTGGCTAAACATAACCACGTGTGTGTGTTGGCTAAAACGTAACCACGTGTGTGTGTGTGTGTGTGTGTGTGTGTGTGTTGGGCAAACGTAACCACGTGTGTGTGTCAGCTAAATGTAACCACGTGTGTGTCGGCTAAACGTAACCCCATGTGTGTGTTGGGCAAACGTAACCGTGTGTGTGTCGGCTAAACGTAACCCCGTGTGTGTGTTGGCTAAACGTAACCACGTGTGTGTGTGTTGGCTAAACGTAACCACGTGTGTGTGTGTCGCCTAAACATAACCACGTGTGTGTGTGTTGGCTAAACGTAACCACGTGTGTGTCGGCTAAACGTAACCACGTGTGTGTGTTGGCTAAACGTAACCACGTGTGTGTGTGTTGGCTAAACGTAACCACGTGTGTGTGTCGGCTAAATGTAACCATGTGTGTGTGTCGGCTAAATGTAACCATGTGTGTGTGTCGGCTAAACGACACCATGTGTGTGTCGGCTAAACGTAACCACGTGTGTGTGTTGGCTAAATGTAACCATGTGTGTGTGTCGGCTAAACGTAACCACGTGTGTGTCGGCTAAACGTAACCACGTGTGTGTTGGCTTAACGTAACCACGTGTGTGTCGGCTAAACGTAACCACGTGTGTGTCTTGTTGAAGGACAAAAACATCAGTTGGTGGTGTTGTACTGACGTAGTGCTTTTATTTTGAAAGAGACTGTATCAAACTGTACATTTCCTGTGAAAACAGAAGTGTATTTTGAAAACAGACAATGCATGTAACAGGCTGAAGTTGACACGGCGTCCCAGAACGTCAACAACCAACACACCCAGGGTACCTTGGACGTCATATGTGGACGTGGAAAGTCCATGACCAAACCTGGACGTGTGACGAGGTCACAGTGAGGATGATGATGGACTGGGACAGTTTGACCACCAGTGATATGGTAGCAAGATGTCGAGGAAGTCAAGTGTATGGAATAGTTTCAAAATTTGTGAAGGCAACCCCCAAAAAGTGGAAATACGCTGAAGGAAACTGCCGAATCTCAAATCTTCAACAAACTCAGCAAATCAGCTGAAAACTATAAAAACAGCTGACTTGTAACATTTTCTTTTTTTCGAGTTGTTATGGTTAAAGTTACTGCGGCCTGCAGCTAACAGAGTGACTGTCACATTACTTTAGATGTTTTAAAAAGTCTGATGGCCTCATCACTCAGTTCCCCTGGAAGTTTTTTATATGCATGCATTATTCCAAAGTCCCAAATAACCAATGAATTAGACAGCAGTAATCCACCATATTTAATTATGCATCAACATGAATTATTAACAGTTATTGTCAGACAAGGAATTTTAAACTTAGTTTGTGACTCTGGTTTTATCTAATGTCAGTCACCAGCGGTCCAGCAATACACCAACTGGGACAGTCTGACCACAAGTGATACGCCAGCAAGATGTCAAAAAAGTCAAGTGTCTGGAATAGTTTAAAAATCTGTGAATACGAACATCAAAAAGTGGAGATGGGAAACCCTTGTAAACAAGATGGCACCTCTCAAGGGGTTATTCCTAATAAAGAATTTCAATATATGCCGAAGGAAACTGGTGTTTCACACATGTACACTGGGACAAAAAACCTGAAAACTGTGACTAATGTGTTCTTTTTCTACGGCAAATGTTACTGCGACCTGCGTGCTGACAAAGTGACTATCTCAGTTGCATTTAAACTGATGATTCAGAAAAGTCCGACTCCCGTCCTTGTCTCTCATCACCCCCTCAGAGCTTCCACTAATGGTGGATATTTCTCCCTGGAGCTTTGATGCCAGTGAGCTGGTATTCGGGACAGCCCTAACCCGTTCAGTAACAAAGTTCTCATAATGGATTCTTTTCCCCTCCTCGTAATGATGTGACTGCGGCTACAGAAATGGAGCTGTAACCTCATCGGGCTGGATAAATGATCTCCAAATCGGAAATGAAATTATACTTCTTTCTTCAAATGGGCACCATTAATTTAAAGTCATTTGGCTGAAATGGGGCCCATCAGAATGACAAAAGGTTTTACTTCCACCCCCAAAAATGTAAATCTTCAACCAGCTCCAAATGGGCCACATAATTTCAGTCATAGCACAGAAAGAGAACTTTTAGTCTCCACACAGGCTGATTTATAACCGAGGAACACCTAATGTCAAGGAAGTGGAAGTTAAGGCCCAAGGATTCATTGTTTCACAGTGACAGGGTCTTTTCTCTGTTCCCTCCAGGAAGCTTTCTGTCCATCCTGATGTCTCACTGAAGATCACACACTTATCTGATTCGTCCAAGTTTCAGCAAGTGCAAAAACAAGTAGCCGTAACCTACCCCACAGCAGGTCACCTGTCAGCTTTCATGGCTGAGAAAACACTCCACTGATCATACCTGAGTGTCTCGAGGACTGTGGATTAAAAACTCTCTTTACAATCTGAAATATTTGCTCATGTAAGGTCAACAAGTGCACAGCTGGTTCTGACCTTCAAACATTAAATGCTTTCTGAGCTAACACTGATCACATCTCTGCAGTTAATTCTCAACACGACTTAGAAATGTCACCACGTCTCAGTTTCATCAAAATGAACAGCTTCAGTTTTTCCTCCTATGACTCTGAAGTATGAACTCAGGCCACAGACACGTCCTCCCGTTCCACACAGAGGAGCTCTGTTGCTTTCCTTCATGGCTCTCATTTGTTGATTGATGTCCTATTTTGCCTCCGAACTGCACTGAACTGAGTAAACCAGGCCTGGCCTGCTTTGCTGTACTTGACAACTGCCATTGTGAGGGATGGTGACTGCGCCGAGTAGAAGTCTGGGAGCGATATTGTAATCTGTCACTGTCAGCCCAAAAAAAAAGGGAAATGGCTCCTAAGATAGATGGAAAGTATTCGTCATGACCATGAACTGTTGTAGACAGGTGACTTAAACTCTATAATCTGCCTGAATCCATGAAAGGCAATTTTTCCTCCCTCTTCTGCGCGCGGCAATCTCTCTGTGTCAGGGCTAAGCCCGGGCTTAGCCCCGCGGCCAGGCAGCCTGTCGAACATCTGAGCACCTGATCCTGGCATTAAAACCACAGCAGCTTTGGTTTGCAGGCTTTGCTTTGCTGGCAGCGGGGATCTCATAATGCGAGCTAATTACTAGCGCTGTGCAGAATCAATTCTCCTGGCTTTGCAGCAGAGGAGTAAAAACAAAAGGAAAAAAACACCCTGGTCTTTGTGTTAGAAAACAAAGGTATGTTTTGTTCAATGAATACAGGGATTTTCCCCTAAATGTTTCTTGCTCTGTTGGGTGTGCTCCCAGGCTGCCTGCATCAGCGGACCATTAGACACGTCTGCCATGTAGAGCCTGAAAACAGCAGCTTACCGCCTTCGTGATTGTGTCACAGTGGTAAACAATTATGCGTCAACCTCTCCATCAGGCCTTTTACACTGATACGGCAGCTTTAAACCTTTTTTTTCCTGGAGCTGGTAATTAGAGGTGTGATGGGATTCCACAGGAGGACTGAATGGCCTTTTATAAAGCACTATCCCCTCCTTATAAACTTATTAGCCATGGACTGGTGGACTGCACAGGGAGGAGGGAATGTAGCGTCAACTGTTCTTACACATCGTGCATTAGCTGTACCTGCAGTTACACAGATCTTTATTACCTTTAGATCGACAATGATGTGAGGTATTTATTCATTTAGACAGAGCTCTAATTATCAGCCTGATCATTTCTCCTTTGGCTGATGATAATCTTTGGGTTTGGACCGCTCCTGTTGGCTGCAGCAGTATCAGTGCAAACATCCCTGCTCCTTTTCATTCACCCGCTCCTCTCCACCGCCCTCCTATCAGTCTCTCTTTCAGTCCGTCTTGAGTGCCCTCGTACGTTTGGCTGCCTTTTGCCATTACCCTCTTCAATATTCCTCTCTTCGCTGCCCTTGCCGTTCCTCCTCCCGCTAGACGTTGAAGCGTGATCAATATTTTTGTCATAACTCAGGGGAGAGTCACCTCTGCGACGACATTAAAATTCCTCACTCTGTGCAATATAGTCCCCATCCAAATTTCCTGGCTCGGAAAGGATAGGGCCATTACCTAGAATACTAAAAGAGCCACGAGACCTTCCTGTGGGCAAGGATGTCCCTTTACTCCAGCACATTTCTCTGTTTGCATCCTTGTAGAAAGTAGCTTCCAGAAAAAAATAAGAGGAGTAGGAGGGAGTGGATATTACAGTTTGTATCTCAGAGCTTCTTATTCAAGTGTGCTGCAAGTCTTGTACATAACGGAGCAATAGCGAGGCCCGCTGGGAGCAGTGTTAGCATCAATATTCTGCCGCTAAGCTAGTGGAAACATATTCTGTGTTTGCAGTGTGAGACCCGGGATCTGCACTTCTTTCCAATCTCCTGTCGTAAGCAAATCCCTCCAAGTGGGTCGGCCATTTGCAATGCTACCTTCCCTCTTCCTTCACCTCTCCCTCTTTCTCTCTCCGTGACCCATCCATCTCTTTCCCCCGCAGCCATTCCTCCATCCCACGCTCATTACCTTATGCCCATTAATCCCATTAAGTAGCCATTAAACAAGTGCTGATAACACCAAATGAACGTCAGGCTCTGACAGCTAATAACTACAGTCCCACCTCGGCACGTTCAACCCTGGCAAGGAGAAAAGGAGGTGCAGAGGGAAGCAGGGGTGTGTGTGTGTGTGTGTGTGTGTGTGTGTGTGGCATTGTGTAGTAACTCCAGCTGTGAACAAAGACAGAGAGGAGAGAGAGGTGGAGACAGGAGGAAGCCAAACATGTAAATATACTGCTGTACTGTGTATATTTACTGGTGTCCGCTGGTTCAGACGAGACAGAGGGCGTCATTCAGCTCAGAAGCAAAGTGTTGGGATTTTTTACTCTGATCATCACTTGGATTTAAGAGCAGAGAGAAGGAGGGAGCTTTGCCAAACCAACCGTGGGAGCAGCGTGAAATAAAAGGATTGTATCCGAAGAAGCAGGCCGAGCTAAGGCAGCCACAGCGGCTGTTCAAGAAGCACACTGAATTTAAGGTTGCCGATGCGTTCAGGGCCTTTTCAGGCACCGGCTCCTCTCTTGCAGGGGGGAGATGGAGGTGGCAAGGGGGAGATGGGGGAGATAGGGAAGGGGGGTTAAGTAGTGGCGGCGATAGATAGCCGGCTCACTAGCAGCTCACTCTGGTTGAGCTTCAAACCAGAAGCCTGCTCGCGGTCACCGTCCTCGTTGCTGCTCGGCTTGAGTGATGAGGAAGGACAAGGTTATGGCGGAGAGGGGAGTCGCAGCTGTAGTCTGTGCCATTCATTCATCAAGTGTGCACACACACACACACACACACACACACACACCAGAGGAGTCACACTCATGCTCCTGCAAACAGAAACACACCTTTCCTTCACTGATTCCCTACCGCTGTCTCACACACACTCATTTATCAGTGCAGCTTCGTGTGGACGTTAGTTAGCAGGGCGGCTAGACGTCTCTATGTCCTCACTGTGGAGGAACTTTACAGCATCAACTTCTCTCTGACCAGCTGGTCAACCGGGTGAAAGGAGTTTAATTTGTTTGACCAATCGGTGCAATGGGTGCACAGGGCTCAAATACTAAGGAGTCCCGAGGAGAGGACGGAGGAGGAAGGAGAGAGGTCAAAGGAGACATAAAACGATCACTGTACTGATGACTTCATCTTTCATCCATGCAGGAGGAAAATGGATGTTCAAAGAAAAGACAAAAAACTAAAGCAGTGATACTCAACTTTCGGCCTGTGGGCCAAATCCGGCCTATGACAGGCTGCCAGGTGGTTCGCCAACCATTTTCTGATTGACATTTACATGGACAATATTTCAAAACTTCTCCCTGACTTTTCAAGGAGTCGTAGACATTTTTTTTATTACGGTACTTGCACATGATTGTAATTACAGCTAGCTAACACACATGGAGGAAGAGACGGAAAGGAAATGTATGTGTCAGTAAACAAACATCACTCATGGAAGCATTTTAAGTTGTGTCCCACCGGGCGAGAATAAAATAAATGTGCAGAGTGAATTACATATAAAGTCGATGTAAAGATGCAATTAGATACGAATTCCTGCTGGACGGCGCAAAGGACGTGATGTCAATGACACAAATCATGCAATACACATGAATTAAGCTGCGTGGATGAAGCGATTTGCACAATTTCACATCATACGTTTAAAAAATCCAAACTTCAGCAACCGAGTCGCGCCACAATAGCCAGTCACTATTGACATGACGCCAAGGACATACCAGAAGTTATCGGAAGTTCATTCATCAATTCAGAAATTTTATGCACATATGACGTGAGTTATTCATGTAAATGCAGCGAATCTGCACAAAATATTCCAGCATTCAAACTCATGTGAGTAACGTGATGCAAAAGTTTGCATAGTGTTTGGTGTGAACACGACATTAGAGCTACGTTACATCGACAGCTGTAAAAAATAAATTTGGTGTTATGTTACGTTACATTATGTGATTTTTTGTTTTTTTACTAATTCCAGGACTTTTCCCAGCCTGGAGAATGTGATTTTGAAATTCCATGATTTTTTCAGGTTTTCCATAACCATGGAAACCTGGTTTTGGGGTAGAGGATACCTAGACCCCCTGAAACTGGTCCAGGCTGAGTCCTGAATATCCTCAGATCCTATGCACGACCCTGTGCACACCTGAACTGAGCGGAGGTGCTATTTGCTCATTAACTGGCCTCCTGTCATTTTACAAAAGTGAAGAAAGCAGGTTGAGTATCTCTGCACTGAGGGATGAAGAGAGATTAGAAGAAGACAATGTGTGATGGAAAACAGAGAAATTGTTGGAGGGCAGGAACAGGTAATGGCAGAATGAAAAGATATCATTTAGGGAAGAACAAACACATTAAAATGACTGATTAATACAGGAGGAATAAGTTGGTAAATGATGGGAGAAAGTTTTCTGAGACAGGAAAGGAGGGCATGACGAAGGTACAGATACTGGGAGAGAGTCAAAGAGTGATTACAAATCAAAACAGATGGAAATAAAGAAGAAAGGGACACAAATATATAATGTAAAAAACTTTGACAAAGGAAGAGGGAAAGAGTCAGGAAACAAAGCATGAATGAGTCAGTGACTGAAGGACAGAAGAAAAGGAGGAAGGAAAGGAGAAAGTGGAAGAACAGATAAAAGAAGCAGGAAGAGAGAGGAGGGATGAAGTCATGGATTATAAATGGCTTGTCCCGAATGTGTCAGGAGTGTTTGCTCTCGTCTCTCTTCGATGGAGGGACCTGCTAAATCAATCGGAAGCTTTTTGCCCACACAGTGGACCAGCGGTCATGATCAGTGTAATTTCCTCTCATGCTGGCACATTTGTAGCTTGCGGCAAATCTCATCTCTTCCCTCCCCCGTCTCCCTCCCCGCCCTCCATCCACTGTTGCTCCGCGGCTAAATTAGCATGGCTGGTGCTAATTTGATGAGGTGTGTAGGCGGAAGAGAAGAGCAATCATTCTGCATTTAGACAAACTCGCTGCACTATCATGCTGTCACCGTTTATCACCTCTAACAGGCCACGTTCAGGCCACAGCGAGCCAACCACTATTCAGCCACTGCCATTTGTTGATAAGAGTCACTAAAGGACGCTGGGAAGTCTTTAAGGGATGACGTCATCACGCAGTCCTGATGATGTCACTCAGATTGTGTCTTATGACAAGTAATGCATCACATTTTATACCTAATGAACAGGTAGTTTGTGTTTAACCCACGTATTTTGGAAGGCTGTGATCATGTGACCAGTGTACTGATGGGCGTAAACAGGAAGCATTCGTGAGCGGTCTGTAAGGAGCAGGGCTGGACTGGGACCAAAAAATGGCCCTGGCATTTTTGATCCCCGGCGGCCCACCATGGTTATTTATGCGATATGCGGAAGCACATGCCATACCAAAGGATGTATGTGCACATTGTGAAGTTTCAAAAATTAAAATAAAGTGCAGTGGCCTACATGGAAGAGAGTAACCATGTTAAAAAAAAAATTGATACACTACTCACAGAGACCTTCTTGGGGGAGATGGCCACAGTGGCAGTAGCTATTCTGACCTCACTCTGTCCCTGCTGCTGGGTCATGTCTTCCTCCTCCTCCTCCTCCACCTCGTCCTCCTCCTTCTCCCCCTCCTCCTCCGCTTCTTCTCCTCCAACAACCACCTGTGCACTCGACAGCCCCGGGACTGCTACACTCGCCTCCCCCTCCCGCCCCCCCCAGCTGGCGGTTGCAAACATATCGGTGATTTTTGCGCATTTTGCAGCGTCCACTTTTAAATTTCTTTGCCTTTTGTCTCTGAGCTTTTCTGCTCCTCCCTTTCGTTTGTGTGTTTTTTTGTCCATTTTTTGGGGTCCACAGTCATCACACTCCCTCTAACTCCTCCGGTCCTGCAAATGGCAAAGTAAGTCAAACTTTAGTCAGGAAGGAGGGGAGGGGCGGGCCAACGAGAGCTGAGAGATTTCATAGGACTAGTCCAATGTCCTTCAAGAAAATCAACCAATGGGCCAATTTGTGTCTTCGTTACCGTCGCGGTCAATAAAAACTATATACTTTTTAAAAATATATTATGACAGACCTGGGCCGGCCCACAGACGTGCGTCGGCCCACCGGGCATTGCCCGGTACGCCCGATGGCCAGTCCATCCCTGGTAAGGAGGCAGGTTGGGGCGGTGGATGGGTCACAATACACAGGACTTGTCCCGAGAGACCGATGTTTGGAAATGTGTGAACTCTGAGTCATTCTGAGGTCTGACATCACCCTGCGTCTCTCCCTGAACCTAAACTCAGTTACAGGGATACACAATATATCCAATACGTAACAACTCATAACTGGTATCAATGTATGAAACACTGTTCACTGTCTGTAACATTCACTCAGTGTGATGAATAAGACAAAGCATGTTGGTCTGTTGTGCCGATATGATTGTGCATCCCTACTCTATTACATGACTGTATGTTAAGGACATAACATCATGCGTGAGGTGCTAATTTGTAGGATATTGTACAAACTGTTCTATGTGGAAACATGTCGACAGATTCAAGTGTGTGGTTTGATGAGCCCTCTGGTTTCTAACATTTGTTTCTATCCTGCAGGGCAGCTTCATTTATGGGCTCAGCTGTAACACTGTGCTACAGTTTTGACAATGACACCATCAAAATGGCGTCCGTCCGGGCAACATCATCAAAATAAATGATTTTTTTTTTTAATAACAACTTGAGGAAAGTGTTTTGTGTTCAGTTTAATGTGTCCATATTCTTTATGTATGCAGTATTTCAGTGGGTGAATCTGGAGACCAACTCATACCAAAAGCCAAATTCTAAATGCCTCCAAAGTCTTCAGTGAATCCTAAGTTTTCTTAACATATTTTCTTATTGGCTCAAAATCAATATATTGTTTTAGTTTGTAATAATAACCTGGTTTGAGTCATTTAACTGTAACATGTCAAACTGTCAGAAATAAGACAGAACCATGGAGCTCTGTGGTGAGGTCACGTATCCTCGCAAATCTGTTCATATGACATCTGACAAATGGTGTCATGTCCTCCTCATAAAGTGACATAATTAATGTAGAGCTGTGAAGGTCAGGTTTAGGAAGAGAAACATGGTGAGGATGAAGCTTTAAATGAGAGCATATGTTTCTGCATATTGTGACCACCACCCCAACCTGCCTCCACCCGCTGGTCACATGATCACAGCCTAACAAATTGGGTGTGTTCGTTTTTGAAGGAAACCATACAAAGAGTTTCTGAGAGCAGCCTGGGTCAGGTCATGTACCTGGAGGTAGATTTAATTTGCAGTAAAAGACGAGACCCTGTGGTGCTCCTCTCCTGATGTCTCAGACTTCATTAATTATACTGTTTAAATTAAACTGACATGAATTGATGTAGCTGTGTCTGGAGACAGATGTCACAAGTGACTTGTAGTGTTTCAGTCACAGTTGGGACTAGAACATTGTCTGTAAAAATATTTGATGAGTATCAACAAGAAGAACACAGATACAAGTTCCCCACATGAACTCAAACATGTTATGATTGTCGGCTGTGGTTACTGAAGAGTTCAAACTACTGAGCTCAAACAAAGTGAATCAAAAGATGTCTTTGGTTTTACTGACGTCTTAATGATTATAGTTCTGTGTTTAGCACTCCTTTCAAAAGTTAGTTTAAGTTTCAAAATACATTTAATAGTAGGTTTTTGGGAAGAGACAGTTGCCTGGCTGGTCTGAAAAGTTGATCAATCTGAGTTGCTGTCTTAGCATCACGGCACATTCTGTTGTCGTTAACATGATAAGGTTCTCGGCGTTCAAACATCCAGACAGAGTTCTAGTTTTTTGTTTCCCAGCCAACATGACATTTTGTTTGCTCCTTCTAATAATCTCGTGTGACTGTAGGTGATGGTGAAGGTTCATAAAGGCAGTTTGATGTCACATGGTTTGCTCCGAATCCTGCAGCTCCAGCTACAAATACAGTTCACATAGAATCTGATATTCTCCATGTCCACACTTTGACTGATGTCTTTTAGACCAGTAGTTTTAAAGACAACTGGGTGAAGTAATGTCTCTATGAGGCTCAACAGTGTTCTGTACAGACCACCTATAACAGGATTAAATGCATTAAATATTATCTGATTAGTATGTCTGCTGTGACCTGCAGACCTGCAGCTGTGGGTTAGGTGTGTAAACTTGTTGTGTCATTGTCTCAATAAAGTTGATTAAAAACACAACTCTAAACTTGCAGCTGTCGTCTGAGAGTGCTGCCAAACGGACATGGCCCAACACTGAGGGTGGAAATCTCCATTTTATAGCATTTATTCAACAAAGGTTATAAAACATGTGATAACGTAATGATTTCATCCAGAAGACAGTCCTGTGAGATGCCTAAACTTAATGTACCTTCTGACTGCTGTGGTCACCTCTCCTCTCAAGCTTCAATATTACCTGCCTCAAAGTAATTTATCAGCAGGCCTTAACACAGTAACAGAGGAGACGAGCCTTCAGGTGATGACAGACAAGAGAACATGACATATCATATGAACTCCATTCAATGATCCAAACATTAAGACAAACTCACTGAGTCGACATCATTGCTGTGATTACTGACTTTAGGAACAGTTACTGTGTTATAGACGAATGTAATCTGATTACAGTGATATACTTTATGTGTCTCTAACAGGAGTACAGAATGTCATCACACTGAACACGACGTCACAGTTACCCCAATATCCATCAATGAATTTAACGACATTATACAGAGATGTGTGACAGAGACATGTGTAATAGAGGACGCTGGTTTGAACAGTCTGGTATTCTGGAGTTTTGTATTATATGTTGTACTTGTTGCATTTTAATGTGTTTTGATTAGCTGCCACCTCAAAAATAATAATAAATAAAACACCGGTGGTTTGTTTACAGCCTGGCTGTGGCGGTGACGTTAAGTCATGTGACTGTGGTGTAGTTTGGCGGTGACGCTAAGTCACGTGACCGTGGTGTAGTTTGTTTACGGCCCGGTTGTGGCGGTGATGCTAAGTCACGTGACCGTGGTGTAGTTTGTTTACGGCCCAGTTGTGGTGACGTTAAGTCATGTGACTGTGGTGTAGTTTGTTTACGGCCCAGTTGTGGTGACGTTAAGTCATGTGACTGTGGTGTAGTTTGTTTACGGCCCAGTTGTGGTGACGTTAAGTCATGTGACTGTGGTGTAGTTTGTTTATGGCCCAGTTGTGGTGACGTTAAGTCGTGTGACCGTGGTGTAGTTTGTTTACAGCCTGGTTGTGGTGGTGACGCTAAGTCATGTGACCGTGGTGTAGTTTGTTTACAGCCTGGTTGTGGCGGTGACGTTAAGTGACGTGACCGTGGTGTAGTTTGTTTACAGCCCCGTTGTGGCGGTGACATTAAGTCACGTGACCGTGGTGTAGTTTGTTTACAGCCCGGTTGTGGCGGTGACGCTAAGTCACGTGACCGTGGTGCAGTTTGTTTACGGCCCGGTTGTGGCTGTGACGTTAAGTCACGTGACCGTGGTGTAGTTTGTTTACGGCCCGGTTGTGGCGGTGACGTTAAGTGACGTGACCGTGGTGTAGTTTGTTTACAGCCCCGTTGTGGCGGTGACGTTAAGTCACGTGACCGTGGTGTAGTTTGTTTACAGCCCGGTTGTGGCGGTGACGCTAAGTCACGTGACCGTGGTGCAGTTTGTTTACGGCCCGGTTGTGGCTGTGACGTTAAGTCACGTGACCGTGGTGTAGTTTGTTTACGGCCCGGTTGTGGCGGTGACGTTACGTCACGTGACCGTGGTGTAGTTTGTTTACGGCCCAGTTGTGGTGACGTTAAGTCATGTGACTGTGGTGTAGTTTGGCGGTGACGCTAAGTCACGTGACCGTGGTGTAGTTTGTTTACAGCCTGGTTGTGGCGGTGACGCTAAGTCACGTGACCGTGGTGTAGTTTGTTTACAGCCTGGTTGTGGCGGTGACGCTAAGTCACATGACTGTGGTGTAGTTTGTTTACGGCCCGGTTGTGGCGGTGACGCTAAGTCACGTGACCGTGGTGTAGTTTGTTTACGGCCCGGTTGTGGCTGTGACGTTAAGTCACGTGACCGTGGTGTAGTTTGTTTACGGCCCGGTTGTGGTGGTGACGTTACGTCACGTGACCGTGGTGTAGTTTGTTTACGGCCCAGTTGTGGTGACGTTAAGTCATGTGACTGTGGTGTAGTTTGGCGGTGACGCTAAGTCACGTGACCGTGGTGTAGTTTGTTTACAGCCTGGTTGTGGCGGTGACGCTAAGTCACGTGACCGTGGTGTAGTTTGTTTACGGCCCAGTTGTGGTGACGTTAAGTCATGTGACTGTGGTGTAGTTTGGCGGTGACGCTAAGTCACGTGACCGTGGTGTAGTTTGTTTACAGCCTGGTTGTGGCGGTGACGTTAAGTCACGTGACCGTGGTGTAGTTTGTTTACGGCCCTGTTGTGGCGGTGACGCTAAGTCACGTGACCGTGGTGTAGTTTGTTTACAGCCTGGTTGTGGCGGTGACGCTAAGTCACATGACTGTGGTGTAGTTTGTTTACGGCCCGGTTGTGGCGGTGACGCTAAGTCACGTGACCGTGGTGTAGTTTGTTTACAGCCCGGTTGTGGCGGTGACGCTAAGTCACGTGACCGTGGTGCAGTTTGTTTACGGCCCGGTTGTGGCTGTGACGTTAAGTCACGTGACCGTGGTGTAGTTTGTTTACGGCCCGGTTGTGGCGGTGACGTTAAGTCACGTGACCGTGGTGTAGTTTGTTTACAGCCCCGTTGTGGCGGTGACGTTAAGTCACGTGACCGTGGTGTAGTTTGTTCACAGCCCGGTTGTGGCGGTGACGCTAAGTCACGTGACCGTGTTGCAGTTTGTTTACGGCCCGGTTGTGGCTGTGACGTTAAGTCACGTGACCGTGGTGTAGTTTGTTTATGGCCCGGTTGTGGCGGTGACGTTACGTCACGTGACCGTGGTGTAGTTTGTTTACGGCCCAGTTGTGGTGACGCTAAGTCACGTGACCGTGGTGTAGTTTGTTTACAGCCTGGTTGTGGCGGTGACGCTAAGTCACGTGACCGTGGTGTAGTTTGTTTACAGCCTGGTTGTGGCGGTGACGTTAAGTCACGTGACCGTGGTGTAGTTTGTTTACAGCCTGGTTGTGGCGGTGACGTTAAGTCACGTGACCGTGGTGTAGTTTGTTTACGGCCCTGTTGTGGCGGTGACGCTAAGTCACGTGACCGTGGTGTAGTTTGTTTACAGCCTGGTTGTGGCGGTGACGCTAAGTCACGTGACCGTGGTGTAGTTTGTTTATGGCCCAGTTGTGGTGACGTTAAGTCATGTGACTGTGGTGTAGTTTGGCGGTGACGCTAAGTCACGTGACCGTGGTGTAGTTTGTTTACAGCCTGGTTGTGGCGGTGACGTTAAGTCACGTGACCGTGGTGTAGTTTGTTTACAGCCTGGTTGTGGCGGTGACGCTAAGTCACATGACTGTGGTGTAGTTTGTTTACGGCCCGGTTGTGGCGGTGACGCTAAGTCACGTGACCGTGGTGTAGTTTGTTTACAGCCCAGTTGTGGCGGTGACGCTAAGTCACGTGACCGTGGTGCAGTTTGTTTACGGCCCGGTTGTGGCTGTGACGTTAAGTCACGTGACCGTGGTGTAGTTTGTTTACGGCCCGGTTGTGGCGGTGACGTTAAGTCACGTGACCGTGGTGTAGTTTGTTTACAGCCCGGTTGTGGCGGTGACGCTAAGTCACGTGACCGTGGTGCAGTTTGTTTACGGCCCGGTTGTGGTGATATTAAGTCATGTGACCGTGGTGTAGTTTGTTTACGGCCTGGTTGTGGCGGTGATGTTAAGTCATGTGACCGTGGTGTAGTTTGTTTACGGCCCGGTTGCGGCTGTGACGTTAAGTCACGTGACCGTGGTGTAGTTTGTTTACAGCCTGGTTGTGGCGGTGACGTTAAGTCACGTGACTGTGGTGTAGTTTGTTTACGGCCCGGTTGTGGCTGTGACGTTAAGTCACGTGACCGTGGTGTAGTTTGTTTACGGCCCGGTTGTGGCGGTGACGTTAAGTCACGTGACCGTGGTGTAGTTTGTTTACAGCCCGGTTGTGGCGGTGACGCTAAGTCACGTGACCGTGGTGCAGTTTGTTTACGGCCCGGTTGTGGCTGTGACGTTAAGTCACGTGACCGTGGTGTAGTTTGTTTACGGCCCGGTTGTGGTGATATTAAGTCATGTGACTGTGGTGCAGTTTGTTTACGGCCTGGTTGTGGCGGTGATGTTAAGTCATGTGACCGTGGTGTAGTTTGTTTATGGCCCGGTTGTGGTGACGTTAAGTCATGTGACCGTGGTGTAGTTTGTTTACGGCCCAGTTGTGGTGACGTTAAGTCGTGTGACCGTGGTGTAGTTTGTTTACAGCCCGGTTGTGGCGGTGATGTTAAGTCATGTGACCGTGGTGTAGTTTGTTTACGGCCCGGTTGCGGCTGTGACGTTAAGTCACGTGACCGTGGTGTAGTTTGTTTACAGCCTGGTTGTGGCGGTGACGTTAAGTCACGTGACTGTGGTGTAGTTTGTTTACGGCCCGGTTGTGGCGGTGACGCTAAGTCACGTGACCGTGGTGTAGTTTGTTTACGGCCCGGTTGTGGTGGTGATGTTAAGTCACGTGACCATGGTGTAGTTTGTTTACAGCCCGGTTGTGGCGGTGATGTTAAGTCATGTGACCGTGGTGTAGTTTGTTTACGGCCCGGTTGTGGTGACGTTAAGTCATGTGACCGTGGTGTAGTTTGTTTACGGCCCGGTTGTGGCGGTGATGTTAAGTCATGTGACCGTGGTGTAGTTTGTTTATGGCCCGGTTGTGGCGGTGATGTTACGTCACGTGACCGTGGTGTAGTTTGTTTACGGCCCGGTTGTGGTGGTGATGTTAAGTCACGTGACCATGGTGTAGTTTGTTTACAGCCCGGTTGTGGCGGTGATGTTAAGTCATGTGACCGTGGTGTAGTTTGTTTACGGCCCGGTTGTGGTGACGTTAAGTCATGTGACCGTGGTGTAGTTTGTTTACGGCCCGGTTGTGGCGGTGATGTTAAGTCATGTGACCGTGGTGTAGTTTGTTTATGGCCCGGTTGTGGCGGTGATGTTACGTCACGTGACCGTGGTGTAGTTTGTTTACGGCCCGGTTGCGGCTGTGATGTTAAGTCACGTGACCGTGGTGTAGTTTGTTTACAGCCTGGTTGTGGCGGTGACGTTAAGTCACGTGACTGTGGTGTAGTTTGTTTACGGCCCGGTTGTGGCGGTGATGTTAAGTCATGTGACCGTGGTGTAGTTTGTTTACGGCCCGGTTGTGGTGGTGATGTTAAGTCACGTGACCATGGTGTAGTTTGTTTACAGCCCGGTTGTGGCGGTGATGTTAAGTCATGTGACCGTGGTGTAGTTTGTTTACGGCCCGGTTGTGGTGTCGTTTAGTCTTGTTTCCGTGGTGTTGTTTTTTTTCTGCGGGGTTGTGGCGGTGATGTTAAGTCATGTGACCGTGGTGTAGTTTGTTTATGGCCCGGTTGTGGCGGTGATGTTACGTCACGTGACCGTGGTGTAGTTTGTTTACGGCCCGGTTGTGGTGACGTTAAGTCATGTGACTGTGGTGTAGTTTGTTTACGGCCCGGTTGTGGCGGTGATGTTAAGTCATGTGACCGTGGTGTAGTTTGTTTACGGCCCGGTTGTGGCGGTGATGTTACGTCACGTGACCGTGGTGTAGTTTGTTTACGGCCCGGTTGTGGCTGTGACGTTAAGTCACGTGACCGTGGTGTAGTTTGTTTACGGCCTGGTTGTGGCGGTGACGCTAACTCGTGACCGTGGTGTAGTTTGTTTACGGCCCGGTTGTGGCGGTGATGTTAAGTCACGTGACCGTGGTGTAGTTTGTTTACGGCCCAGTTGTAGCGGTGACGTTAAGTCATGTGACCGTGGTGTAGTTTGTTTACGGCGCGGTTGTGGTGGTGACGTTAAGTCGTGTGACCGTGGTGTAGTTTGTTTACGGCCCGGTTGTGGTGGTGACGTTAAGTTGTGTGACCGTGGTGTAGTTTGTTTACGGCCCAGTTGTGGTGACGTTAAGTCATGTGACCGTGGTGTAGTTTGTTTATGGACTAATGTTAGCTTTTTACTCCTGCTGATTGAATTTAGGCTTTAATAATCATAGTGGAGACGCTAACTTCATGAAAACATCGTCCCTGCAGAACTCTTATTATTATTTTTGCTTTCATGAAGGAGCTGTTGAATCCCACAGCTCAGACACATTTTCAGATATTTCAGCGTCTTATAACACCAAATTCAAATCTCCTCATTTTGTTATGATCAGTGTTTGTGACAGATTCTGTTGATATTTGTCTTCTTTTACCAGCGGAGGTCTCTCAAACTATGATTCCACTGACGGTCCTTCAGACATTTCTGTGCAGGTCTGACACTAACGGAGAATTTATTTGAATATACTGTGATGAGATTTACTGTGTTTTCATAATAACACAGCTCATACAATAATTCATTTTAAGAATAATTCTGCACAATTTAAGATCAAATTAAATTGAAATCTTTTTTTTTCATGTTCCCTCTGTCCATTAATAATAATATAATTGGCTGGCTGAGAAACATTTTGACAAGTGTTGTCCTGTTCCTCCTCTCCGCTCCTCTCCTCTCCTCTCCGCTCCGCTCCTCTCCTCTCCTCTCCGCTCCGCTCTGCTCTGCTCCTCTCCTCTCCGCTCCTCTCCTCTCCTCTCCTCTCTCTCTCTCTCGGCTCACACTCAGCTTTTTTTTTGTTCCTTTTCCTGCAGTTTATTAAAGAGCAGAGCCGTCACGCTGTTTACTTCATGAATGTGATTAATGTTGGGGCACACACACACACACACACACACACACACACACACAAAGAAAGTAATGAATGAGCAAGTCGGAGAGCTCACGCGATGTCACTGTGTGGACCTGACAGCCGTGACACAGTCGGGCCCTCTCTGCTAACAGCAGCCCCTGACACAGTTAGCTCGATGTGCTCATCCTCCTCCTCCTCAGTGTGCACGTCTTCATCACAGACTGTGATGATTAACGTAGAGGAATACAGTAAAGAAAATATCTGACCTGTTTATGAACATACATGTGAGTGATTTAAAGTTTTTGTGTTGGTTTTGAGGTTTTTGCTGACGTCAGCTGGAGGATTATAATCATTATAATTATCATTATGTGCATGTGGAGCTCCTGCCAGAGAGTTCTGTCATTTAACTATTTTATGACATCACATTAGAAAAATGGAGAAAACATAAAAGCCATAAATTCAGATGAGTGTCAGAGCGGCCTGTTTAAATCCTGATTTGTAAAGGTCTGTAAATCACACTGGGCTGTCGCCAACCAGAGCTGAGGACAAATCAAATTGAAGAAATAGAAGTGGTCTCCAAAATGGACTCATGACGAAACCTCACCAAACAGCCGAACAATGGTCGGCAGGTCAGGAAGCACGAACAGTTTCAGCTGTTCTGCAGCCGCAGCAGGTTTAATAAAACACACTTAGTCATGGTCAAGCCCCCCCCCCCCCCCGACAGGAGCTGTGCTATCCCACTCGCACAGATCTCCATATAATGGGTTATGCCAATATGGGCTCAGCAGAAAAAGAAAAAGAAAAGCTCCATGGCAGCATTCAGAAAAACATAAGCTGTGGTTCACTGCTGCACATTCCTGCAGTCTGTTTCCCTGTGTGTTCAGCGTACCAAACATTAGCACGGCTACCCAGTTCACCTGTTACACCATCACCAGGACAGGCAGGCAGCCAATCAGCAGCAAGATACAGTACGTCATCCCTCCAGGTTTTATCAGCCACCTCTAAACCTGTCTCCAAAGTCAGAGCAGCAGTGTGTCAAAGGTTAACGTTGGATTGATCAGACGAGCCAAACAAAGGTTTCATTCTGATGATCTGAATCATCTCTGATGTGTTTTGCAGGAAACTCATCTGCTGTCCACCTTTAAGGTCCAGTGTGAAGGATTCAGGGCGATATATAGGCAGAAATATAACATTCATAACTATCTCCTCATTAATCATTAATCCAGTCTCTGCAGGATATCAGTAAATGCAAATTCAGCCACTCCCTGTGAATTCTGTCTGATCGCAGTGACTTCACTGTTTGACCTGCAGTCGGAGCTCTGGCGGAAGGCGGAGAGGCCCAGCCTAGCGTTGCTGCTTCGCCACCTGATGACGGTCCCCGTGGCAGCAGTATCCGTCTGCAGCGCTCTTTATGACGCTGTAGCACAACAGAGCTGTCACACCGACGATGATGCAACGGTACTTGAGTACTGAGCAACATTACCGGTGAGAGCTGAGCGACAGCAGAGTGGATCAGAAATCATAAAACCTAATCAGCCCCTTCAGGATGTTGCAATCACAACAATTAATGCAAATTTAGCCAATGCCTGTTAATTCTGAGCGATCTTGCGATTCTGTCCAGTCACTGCAAATCTGACTCACTGGATCGTAGAGCTGCGTGCAGCGTAATGATTCTGTGTTTATGATGAGTCGGCTGCTGCAGGACCGGAGCTCTGAGACTGAGTCACACACACAGTGACAGAGCTAACTGTTAGCATCTCACGGCTAACGTTACTCAACAGTTATTAGCAGGTTTAATGACAGAGTCGCCTGCGTCTGCTGTGAGGCTTCAGCCTGAGTGACAAAATATTTTAGTATTTTTTTTCCCCGTTAATACTTTTTCTGGGGCGTCCGCTGTGAGGGTCGGGGGGCAGAGGGATGTCGTCTGCTGTAAAGCCTCTGAGGTTAATTGTGAGATGTGACATTGGGCTTTATAAATAAAATGGAATTTAAGAGATCACGTTGTGCTGTGTTAGCTTGTGCTAACCGCGCAAAGAGGAAAGATGGAGAGCAGCTCATGGAGGCACTCAAAAACAGATTTAAAGTCTGTGGGTAACACTGATGCTCATAATGATACGCTCCTCATCCAAAATCGCATCACAACTACTTCACTGGACCTTTAACGTTCACCAGTACAGCTGAAGATCAAATGTTTTTAATAAAACCTGGAGGGAGAATGTGTGTACCTCTTCCCACTGACTGAACCAGTGCTCACATCCAGAGAAATTTGAAATTATTAAGAGTAAAATTACCTTTACTTTGAGAAAGTGTCAAAGAAGACACCTGCAGTTATCATGTGTAGAAAATAAATGAGGTTTATGATATTTAATATTTAACAGAAGAGGTAAGAGTTGAAGAACAGACTGTGGATCAGATTTGTACACACAGGACGGTGCGTACTAATATTTCGTACACTCAGAACACACACCTGCCCAACTAAATACACGGCCAGAGAAATTACTCACATCCACTGTGAAAACTAAGATATGTCAGTATTTAACATGCAACAGGCTCAAATGTCACAGTGAATCACTTCAATCAGTTCCTGTTGAAAAACACAAGGTGAAACTCAGGCCAATTCACGTCTGTCCAATTAGCTCCCGTCAGTTTTGGGAAGAAGTTGTTGTATTATTCATAGTCTTTGATGAATATGGAGGGTCGCCCCAGTTTGCTAATGCCGTACAGACTTTGTTCCCAATGTGAGAACATTTAACACAGAAACCTCTGACATGTGTCTTTATGGGGGCGTCCATTCAGGGAGAGGTCACTATATATTATATTAACATCATCATTATCATCATCATCATCATCATATTCAGCAGCACTGAGAGGTGCGTTACCTTGACCACCAAAACAAGCACTCAGGATACTGTGTGGATACCAAGGAATGTAGCCAAGGAGCATCACGCTAACTACAGCTAACTGACATGTTATCTGACTGTTGGTGTGTGGCTGGGGCTCAGAGTGCAGGGACGGGGGGTGTTAAGTAAATTAAATCAAATAGAAAATAAAAGGAAATGAGGTTTCGGGGTCTGAAACACCTGAAATAGCCTGAGTCTATGTTTAGCAGGTGGAGCGAGGGCAGAATTACCTTTGATGACCTCTGCAAAGGGCGAATGAAAGAGATCAACAGATTGAGAACCAAAGACAGTGAGATGATTAAACACAAAGAGTTTTAGTCACATCTGTAAAAATATACATGAACTTTCCTTCTTCTTCTTTTAATCAATACAAACCTGTCTCTGTGGAAACCTTGATTCACCCTTAAAAAGGTGTTTAGAGGAAGTAATGAAATGCAGAAACATCACATGACCGTGTTCAGGATATTGTTTGGCTACATTCCTGTCTTATCCGACTGAGTCTTGGTGGCAGCTCCTACCTTTAAAGTTCGGTCGGATTCTGGCGTCGTAACCCGAAACTTTGCCCATGAGTTTGTCCAGGAACTCGGAGGGCGGCATGGGAGAGGCTGCTTTCCTCGCCGCTGCTTCTTTGGACGCTGCCAGGCTGGAAGACAGACAGGTAAAGGTGGTCAGAAGATGTGATGTACGTGAGGCTGGAAGACAGACAGGTAAAGGTGGTCAGAGGATGTGATGTACGTGAGGCTGGAAGACAGACAGGTAAAGGTGGTCAGAGGATGTGATGTACGTGAGGCTGGAAGACAGACAGGTAAAGGTGGTCAGAGGATGTGATGTATGTGAGGCTGGGATTGGGTCGTAATGAGACAGAAGTTGTGTGATAATACATCAACATTCTTCACATCCAGAGTTATTCATCATCTGTAACAGAAGCCTGGCAGAGACACAAGCACCCCAGAGAAGAGAGGGGTCAAAGGTCACAGCAGCCTGAGAGTAGAGCGCTCATACACGCTGTCCTCTCTGGACCAAATTGCTGCTTCCCTCTCTCTTTTTAAACGGCTCAATACAACCTCCATTAACCCTTTAAACTCTGCAACAGAAACAGTGCGACACTGCCTACATTTATTATGATGTCACTTCCTGGAGTATCTTCAAACGACAGTCGCGTCCTCCAGCAGTAACCATCTGATCTCACTGAGAGACGACTGCTTCATGTTTAATGTTTCACCACAACATCATAAGGAAATAAATCACACGTGTTTTTTATCATTTGCTACAGGAACAAACACCATCCATGCTGTCAATGCACCATGCTAACCAAGCTAGCAGCTAGCATAAGGTTAGCTCCGCCCTCTCATCCAAATATGGTCACTTCTGGCTCAAACAATCCAAAATCCAAACTCAAGGCCTCAAAAAGGAAGTCCACAAACCAAACGTCACGTTGGATACGTCCATTATTTAACACAGAGATTCATTCATTCATTCATTGTTCACAGTATCGCTTTCCTCCAGGAGGGTATCCCAGCATGCACTGGGAGGACCTGGACCTGTCCACATCAAGAGCTCAGATTCATTGATTTAATTGATTGATTGATTTAATAAGGCAATAAATGAAGAGCGACTGCACTGACTGCACTCAGTCACACACACACACACACACACACACACACACACACACACACGCACACACACAGATGATGGATCCAGATGGCCCATATACGTGAACATCATCAATAAGAATGAAGAGAGATCACTAATTGGCTCCCTCGTTACCACGGCGATACCATGGCGATAAAAGATGTCTGATATGTTACATACAGTAAACGTCAGCACCATGGTCTTTGAACTGAACCTGAGAGGATCTTCATCAACAAAGAGCTTCACCATGAAGCCAAAGTGTCGCTGAATCACTGAACATGTTCAAACTAGAATCACCACCTCAGCACACCACTCAAGTTTCTCTGACAGTTTCCGTCCATGTCTGTGACATAAATGACAAACTTTGTCATAATTAGCACATGAATTCTTTGGTAATGGTTTTGTGAGGTCACAGTGACCTCTGACCACAAAATTCAACTGATTTAACACCAAATATGAAGAAATACCCTCCCTGTCTAGAAATATTTTCACTTCCCAAAAATGTCCTGACTTACCAAAAGGTAGGAGGAAATCCTAGTGTAATGATGCTATATTTGCACAGCCATAAGTTCAGGTCATATCAGGTAATGACGTGATGATGAGGGAGACAGAAGGTTCATGAATGTTCTCAATATGATGGTTTTAATTTTGATCTGTTTAAACAGAATCATTTGAACAACAGCCTCGCTCGGCCGTCGGCTGGATGCTGGTTTTTAAAGGGTTAAGCTGACTTTTAGAAACTGTCCTGCGTTTAAAGTCAGGTCCTCACCGTCGGCAAAAGTCCTGACTCAGTGACAGTGTACCAACTTTCCAACGAAGGTTCCTTACTTAGCAGAAACATCTAAAAACATGATAATAATGGATGGTAGGGTTTCTTCCTCTCAGCGATCTGAACACTAAACTCTTCACGTTGCTGTATTGTAATAACTCGTTCATGGAGGTGACGCAGTGACTCTCAGATATTCATGTTGCTCTCAGTGTTCCAGGCCGGACACAGAGACGAGTGTTTGCCAGCTGAGTTAGATTGAAAGTGAACTGACAGTGACTTCATTCGGAGGCGAGCGGACTGAACTGACCCGTGGCCTTACAGTGGAACTGCATTAGCGGCCACTTGTAGTGCGCTTTGTATTTGATTGCATCATTTCTCGCTGCGCCTGGAGAAAGAGCACGGACAGCAGGGCTATAAATAAGCTGCTGCGCTGACCCATTTCATTTGGCTTCAGCTTCACAATGAGCATTTTAACCAACAAGACACAGGGAGAGGAACTTTATCGCCCTCGTACACTTTAACTCTCTGAACCCACAGCAGAGGAATCATCAGTTTCAGAGCTGCAGCTCAGTCGTCTGAAGAAACTTTGGCACTGATTATTTCCTGCAGTCCACAAATACATTTGTACTTTTCATACATTACTGTAACTACAGTAATCTACAGTAGCATGTGAGGTGACTGTCATCAGGAGGTGGAGGATGGTGTCATCTGCAGAGCTGCACACACTGTTCAGCACCAACAACACAACCAGTTGTATTTTAGTGACCTGCCGTGTTTTTTACAGAGACCACGGGCGGGTGACGAGACAGTAGGCCCCTGTGCACAGATATACAAAGAGTCCCACCAAGACTCACAGAGTCTGTGGTAATCTCTCAGGGAAAATATTGTCTTTATTTATAATTTGTTGTCTTTGTAGTCGTTCTTGTGTCTCTGAGAAAAATCTTGTGTCTTCTTTTAGGAATTTGTTGTGTTTCTCTCTCTCGTCGTTTGTGTCTCTGCGGTGATGACATGTTTACTGTCTCCTCACAGTTCCTCTGTGTCTCCTTGTAGTTATTTAGTGTCTCTTTGCAGCCCCTGTGCAGGTGAGGACTGAAGGGCCCCTGACACTTTGGACCCCTGCACCTGTTCAGAAATCCTGAGATATCCCTGTGTTTCCTTTCTGCCACCAAAACTGAGTAGTCAAACATGGTCTTTTCTAAGCCATGACTGAGTGGTGTTTGTGCCTTAACCTCAGCACATGTTCACCACAGTGAGGCAGAAACACAAGAAAAGTTTGGGTGTATCTGCAACATGATAACGTACAGATTTAATGTGTCTGTGTTCTGCAGAAACATAAATGTCAACATGAGGTTAAAAACTGTTGGATACATTTTATAAACTTCATAATTAGTTTTGAATCTTTTAATCAACATTAAAAATAAAACAGTTTTAAAGTTTGACTTTTTTGATTTGATGTTTTTAATGTCAGAAATGTGACGAAACTAAAGCTGGTTTGAAAAAGACAAACTTCATCAGATGAAAGCGTCTCGTCTTCATCAGCTGCTGCAGAGTTTCACCGTGTTTCACTTTGTTGACTTCTCTAAACTCGTCTGGACCCTCTCAGCTCACGTCAAATCTCTCAACTGTATAAAATATGACAAGCTGAGTTTTTGGTGGAATATGAAATATTCTCAAAGTCTTGTGCATCATTTATAAAGTTTTATGTGATCAAAAATCTTCAGTATGAATATTTGACTGAATTCAAATATCACAGCTGCAGAGCTGAAACATGTAGAGAGATCATTTAACACCTGTACAATCTGACTGAAACAGATTAATATACCTGCAGAAAAATAATCTGTTAATAAGAGTATTAGAGCTCAGAAAGAAACGATGTGTCTCTTGGTTCATTTTCCTGATCAGAATCCTCTTTGAACATTTGAGCCTAAACATGACTCATAAAAATGTATTAATATGTATGAAACATTTATTGGGAGCCTAATAGGAACTTTTCCCCACATCAATGTTTTATCTTGGTTCTGCCTGAGCCAAACTTTGACAGCGTGAGGAGAAGTTATGGACCATGTTTATGAGGAATAATTCATCTTGGTGCTGGAACATTTTCACTCTGCAGCACTCAGATGTCCAGCGAAGCAGCCGTCAGTCTCAGCCATCACCACTTCCTGCTCTCTGCTCGGCTCCACGTATCAATGATTGAAAACACACAGGAAGTTGATTTCAGGCTGTGTGAACCTGATCTGACTTTGAGTTTCTGGACATTTTGAAGTTGAGTGAGTTCGTGTTGAGACCTCAGCCTGTATCTGACCTTTGCTGACCTCCAGAGTTAAAAACATTTTCCATGGACGCCTGTGAGAACAACAGTGAGTGTGACATGGTGAAGAAGTGACAGTTATTCAGCCATTAGTTGGAGCTCCTGATGAGTGCAGGGGAGGAGAGCATCGACGCATTAATCTCTCATAAATTAAAATGACAGATGATACAGTCGATCGCACTTAAATTTTCACCTTCTAAATGTAAAACCGCTAAGCGTGACTTTCAATATGGTAAATGGTGACGCGCGGCATGATAAATAGCGCCATTAGCAATTCATCAACACGTAATGCAGTCAGTGCTGTCGCTTTATCAGGAAACTGCTGATCAGAATCACAGTCCGCCGGGTGAAGACGCAAATTATGGAGCGGCCGTGATGGGGAAACTAAATCAGACTGGGCAGGGCCTTCGTTAGTTCCTGTCTCATGATGCCTTCATGTACACAGGACAACCACGGAAAAAACACACGTATAAACACACTGTCATCCTGCTGCTGCACAACCTTCCACATACACACAACACACACCAGATAACACACACACACACACACATGAATCCTCGCACACGCGTACGTGCACACAGCGACCTTCCAAACCATTCGCCCTCATCAGTGGAAAACATCGCAAAACAAATCATGCAGGGCACCGAGGAGACAGCAGGAGTAGGAGGAGGAGGAGGAGGGCAAATGAGGATGGTGTGTGTGTGTGTGTGTTTGTGTGTGTGAGGGGAAGAAGAGGAGGAGGAGAAGAGTAAAATGAATTTTGGCTGCTGTCTCCGTCCACGCTGTTACCAGCCGCTGGGGTCACCCTGTCTGTCAGCAGTGCTGGACTCAGGCTGTCTGAGGGGCAGGGGCCAAAAGATGTAAAGGGCACCGGCAGCATGTGGTCCGACACCAGAACACAGGAAGTTTCTGCCATGTAGGATAGCCGGCTGTACGGCACCGTGTCACGTCTTCAACTTTAAAGCCGTCCTAGAAGGCACTGCATCATCTTCTCTCTGTTAAACTCTCAGACTTGAAGCTGCTGACTGAAACCATCTGGAGTTCTCTGGCTCGTCCTCATAGACCCCTTCTCCAATAAAAAACTATCTATCGAAGTTGATGTGAGGGAAGTCAGACAAGGGTGAACCACACGTGTGTGTGTGTGTGTGTGTGTGTGTGTGTGTGTGTGTGTGTTGGCTAAACGCGTCCCAGAACATCAACAAAAGTGGAAAGTCCATGACTACATTACCCATAACTCTCTGCTCTACCTGTGTTCAGCCTGAGGCTGAGGGAACCACATCCAGCAGCTTCAGGTTTCATGAGGCTCCTAACGGACTGGCGTGGTCCAGCACGACCCACAACTCCCACTGTTCACTGTCACATCTTCAGGAGGTGAAGATTTCCTTATTGTTTCACTGGAGCAGCAGCAGCAGCAGGGTTGGGAGCCTGACCTCTGTTAACAGTGCCTGAAGAACTCTTTCCTCCAAAAAGGGTTCTTTAGATAAAAAGGGTTCTCCTCGTCTAGTTGCATTGGTGTGAACCAACATTGCAGCATGGAGCAGAGCAAGTAGCCAATCTTTGGTCTAAACTGGGCTTCAGAAGATAAGATCATCCTCAAATCTTCCCACAACGGGGAAATGTGCATTATTCTTGAGAGTGTAGACGACACCGCACCTCATTTTCTTTCTCTCGTTTATTGACCACCGGGGCCTCTCAGAGGATGGGGGCACTGGGGGGGCAGAGGGGGGACCAGAGGCAGCTAACATGGAGGCATCTGTACAGTCTCTGTCTGTCTGTGGTGTTAAACAGTGACATTAACGAGGCTGATGATGTCATTAACCACCATAAGTCATCACAGTGATAACGACATAACGATCGTCAGTGAGGATATTGATGACGAGGCTGAACATGAGCCGACATTACATAAACAACATCAATAACACTGTTGTGTTTCTGTGTCTCATGAACAATGATGATGAGTTAATGCTGCTGTGACATCATGTGTGACCACAGAAGGTCACAGTGAGGATGTGTGTTGGCTTTAACAGGGCAGAGATGCATCCATCATGTTGTGTCTTTACAACAACTATGATCTTTCACATGTTTCATCTGCAGCTTGTCTTCCCTCGTGGTAACACTCCCATCAGGTCACATCAGGTTTAGTGAATGAATCCAGGTCTGAATCCAGGCTGGGCACAAAGTCAGTCAGCGAGCGGTCAAACACAGTTTGAGGGACCAGATGACAAGGCGTCCTGTTGTGTATGAGGGGTTGTGACTCAGCGTGCTGCCCCATGATTCAGTCTGCGTCCACTGGAAAATGGACAAATCTGCAGCACATAAACATGTAGATGGAGGCTCGCCTCCGGCCAATCAGGACCAAGATACGTCAAGGTTTTGGAACATCTGTGGCCTTTCAAACTCTGAAATTTTGACCTTTAGTTGCTGAACTCCCGTTTGGGAAGTGGGTAATTTTTTAAATGCCAGTGCACAGAGCCAACGTTTGTCACACCTCAAAGTTTGATCAAAGTCCAGCCAGAGGTGTTGGACATGTCACGTTAGAGATGACGGCACCTCACTCAGCTCCAAAAAAAGATTCAGAATAAAGTTCCAAAATTAAAACTGGTTTCTTTCTTTGTCACACAAACAGGTCATCATTGTCAACATCAGTTTGTCTGGTTGAGATTCACCAATCTGTCACCAGACTAACTAAGGTTAGAGGTCACAGTGCATCAGTGATGTTGGACAACTCAGTCACATTCCTACATTATGTAGCTGAAGCCTTAAAATCTTATGTTGCAACAAGGCTGTGGTTAATGTGTGGTCTTGTTTAGGCACGAAAATAACACACGTTTTGGCTTATAATATCCAATTTTGGGGGCACAATCCCGGCTGAAGACACGACGATGTCTCAGACATAAAGAACCACTTTGCACGACCCAGGAGCAATGTCTTTGGAAAATCATTTTCGTGGCACCATCTCTGAAGGAAACTCAGCTACAGGTCGCTAAAATAACACCTGAACCACTGAAAAATAACAACTGGTTTTGTTGTCTGTTGGTGTCGAACAGAATGGTGGTCTGCAGCTCAGCAGGTGTCTCGTGTATGAAACATACAAATGTTATGTATCCATGTTTTGCCAACATTTCTCCTGGAGACTGGGCCGTGCAGGAGAATCGTGTCGAGCAGAAGTTCAGGAAAGATGTGATTTAAAGACAACACCACTGAGTTGAGGGATGACTGAGTCTTTACTTCCTGTCTCTCTGCTCGTCATCACTGCCTCCATCTCTCCCTGACGTCATCGTGACAAACAGGAAGAGTGCTGTTATTTACACTGGCGTCCTCCATGACCTCAGATTTGACATCATTTGACTTGATTCAGGATGTGTTTGAAATGTGATGCCACAATAATGATAAAAAAAAAAAAATCCATGAGCTCCATTTTTGGAGACTCAGTACGTCATGAGCAGAGCTCCCTCCAGCTGTCCTTGTTGTGGTGACAGAAGGTCACATGTCTGCAGGCCAGCGCTGCACTTTACTTGTCACTCCTCCAAAATAAAAAACTCAATATTGACTTTTTCTGCCCTCACACATGAAACATGATCCCATCCTTCAGAGGAATTCAAAATCTGTACACATTTTTACTTTTGATCATTTTTTCATTTATACTGAGTGGATTCACTGTTTTTTTTTTTTTTTTTACATCATTAATAAGCTAAATTTACATTAAATCAGCTCAGTTAACTGTGTGTGACATGACTGACTGTACGGAGATGACGTTAAACACATCACTGATGACTCACCTTCAGTGTGTGCAGGATTCATCTGACTGTGTGCATGGTTTTCTTTTAATTCTTTGTGTGGGATATTTATGCAAAGCAACAAAGCAGAGCTTCCTGGGAGCTGCAGCGTCTCTTGGTTCCTGCTGACATAAAGTCAGAGCCTGAGAACAGATGTAGAAGCTGCTGAGAGCTTTGGAGCCAAGCTAAAGGTTTTAGGAGCCAATCTGAACATCAGGCTCCACTTTCTCTTCCATCCACACTCAGACTTCACATGTGGGCAGCACATTTTACAGATGCCTGTTGAAGTCTTTTAATGGTTAATAGTTAACAGTTCTGACAGAGCAAAGAGTCTTTCTGAGGTTTCTTTAGTTGTAAAGTGAGTCAGATCTCAGACTCTCTGTCTTACACCATCTGTAAATGTGGTCCTACTGGTCATTATGGGATCTGTGGTTTGGGGTTGGGCTGCAGATCTCGTGTTGGCAGGTCCGATCAGGTTGCAGATGTAAATGGTCGTGTGTGCAGGTGGCAGGGCGGCTGTGTTGTTGCATTTCATGGTGCAGGTTCAGCAGCAGAACTCTGATCTGTCAGATTCCCACAGATGGACTGACTGCTCTCAGACTTCCACCTCTGCTCGTCTAAAACACCACTAATTACATTTATTAAAACCATGTCGAGGCTGATGACTGTGAAAATGATGTGTGAGCGCTCAGATTAAATCAGTCCATGTCCAGAGGTGATTGTCTGTTTAAACGTTTCACACTAACAGCTCTCCTGTTGATGCGTCCCCGAGGTCACACCGCTGACTGACGGCAGAGAGTCCAGTGAATTGATGATTAGGACGCCTGTCGATAGGTTATCAGAGCTGAACAACCTCAGGTGTCCCCGGAGGATCGGTATGGACGACCTGGAGGAGCACGGCGTCTCTAAAGCGTCAATGATCAGATAATGGACCTCTCCCCAAACTGCAGCGCTCACAGACTGCGAGAAGACGCCGATCAATGAGGAGTCATCAGGTTTCTGAGGCCCATCACACTTCGTCCAATTCTTCTCTCTGTGACAGCAAATTAGGTGGATCAGAGATTATCTCAGTGCCAATAATTCCCGCTGCGACGTGACGAATCTGAGCTTAATCCTCTTTACAACGATGACAAGTGGGAGTGTGATAGGATCAGGCTCCCGCAAAAGAAAAAAAAAACACACATTGTGTTGTTTGGGCTCAGAGCTCGCCGCCGCCGCCGCCGCCGCCATGATACAATGAAGCATAAGAGCCGTGTGAAAAGGCTTTCAAATTAGCATTGAACAAACACACAGCTGGGACGATGACGGAGCAATCAGATTAGTCACAGACTGAGATTACACCAGTGTGTCCTCCACACACACACACACACACACACACAGATCACTTCCTCTGGATGAGCAGCACCAGGCTCAGTTACACTGAGGGATGTGGAGGGGGGGGCGTGAACCTGGAGGTGTCAGAACAGCACACAGTTCTCTGTTAAACCCCCTCTTGACCCCCGACCTCCTCCTCAGCTCTGTGTGTGTGTGTGTGTGTGTGTGTGTGTGTGTGTGTGTGTGCACCCACTCAGCACATCATACTTGACCCTCTGAACTTTATATAACTGCATCTTCTAACTATCAAACTACAAATACTCAGCCCACATGTTTCTGCCTCGCTTCATCTGACGACATGACACAAACATGGCTGAGCTGGTGTGTTTCTCATCACGGTAACATCAATCATCTTTAATATTACAGGAAAGTTTTCAGTATTGATTCATGCAAATATTGAATTTCAATGACGTGATCATTGTCAACAACCAATAATACTGATGCTGCAGTGACACTCACACACATGAAGCCTCATCTGGTCTCTCGACAGCCCTGTGTTCATGTGTCAGAGCTTCCACCAGGAGCATGATGGGACATCAGCTCTGAAGGAGTCTAGTTTAAGAATCTTACAGTGTGAATAAAAACTCTTTTAAACTCTGATGAAACCCAGTGTGTGCACAGGACAGTGTAGATACAGCAGGGTGTACTGGTGAGGGCGGAGGATGGTAGTTTGAATCAGTGTATTGAAGCTACTCAGTGCTGCTGATCCTGTCCTGTAGATCTACTGATGAGAAGCCTCTGACGCTGCTCAGCTGTCATCATGAGAAACAGACAACACTTTTTTTTCACATGTCCACGTTTGGTCATGGACTTTCCACGTCCACATATGACGTCCAAGGTACCCTGGGTGTGTTTAGGTTGTTGACGTTCTGGGACGCCGTGTCAACTTCAGCCTGTTACATGCATTGTCTGTTTTCAAAATACACTTCTGTTTTCACAGGAAATGTACAGTTTGATACAGTCTCTTTCAAAATAAAAGCACAGTTTGTTACAGTGAGACAAAACTATCAGTGTAATAATCCTCCAGGTCGACTCTGTCTGAGTCTGAAGAACCAAACAGAAAGCCACATTTCAGTAAAGCCCACCTCCATCTTCTCTGCTACTCCACAAAAATCCATATCCATGGTTCCATATCCATGGTTCCATATCCATGGTTCCACATCCATGGTTCCATATCCATGGTTCCATATCCATGGTTCCATATCCATGGTTCCATATCCATGGTTCCACATCCATGGTTCCATATCCATGGTTCCACATCCATGGTTCCATATCCATGGTTCCACATCCATGGTTCCACATCCATGGTTCCATATCCATGGTTCCATATTCATGGTTCCACATCCATGGTTCCACATCCATGGTTCCATATCCATGGTTCCATATTCATGGTTCCATATTCATGGTTCCACATCCATGGTTCCACATCCATGGTTCCACATCCATGGTTCCATATCCATGGTTCCATATTCATGGTTCCACATCCATGGTTCCATATCCATGGTTCCACATCCATGGTTCCATATCCATGGTTCCATATCCATGGTTCCATATTCATGGGGTCACAAACGTCTGCCAGGTGTCTGATTCATTCCCATAAACACTTGGCTCACACCATTAAAGCACCACCTGCTTTAATATGATGCAAACAGCTCCAACTGTGTGTCTCTGTGTGTCTGTGTCCCTGTGTGTCTCTGTGTCTCTGTGTGTCTCTGTGTGTCTCTATGTCTCTGTGTGTCTCTGTGTGTCTCTGTGTGTCTCTGTCTGTGTCTGCAAATCACAGACAGAGACACACAGAGACACAGAGACACACAGAGACACAGAGACACACAGAGACATAGAGACACAGAGACACACAGAGACACACAGAGACACACAGAGACACAGAGACACACAGAGACATAGAGACACAGAGACACAGAGACACACAGAGACATAGAGACACAGAGACACACAGAGACACACAGAGACACAGAGACACACAGAGACATAGAGACACAGGGACACACAGAGACATAGAGACACACAGAGACACAGACACACACAGAGACATAGAGACACACAGAGACACACAGAGACACACAGAGACATAGAGACACAGGGACACACAGAGACATAGAGACACACAGAGACACACAGAGACACAGAGACACACAGAGACACACAGAGACACACAGAGACACAGAGACACACAGGGACACAGCAGCAGTGAGTGTCTGAATGACTCTGTTTGTACACAAGTGTAAAATATATGATTAATATGTTTCATGTCCTGCAGAGAATATTTATCCTGAACAACAAAGACACTGAAACGTCTTCGAGCTCCTCCTGATTTCTAAAATGAGGTTCATGTCTCGTTCAGAGGAGTCCAGCTCCCTGCAGCTCCTCCGTATTTCAGACATCAACATCAGCGCCTACAGGCCAGCGTGAAGCGTAATGAAGCAAACTTACTTCTGTGTGTCATTTCACCTGATTTCTCACCTGCAGAGACGATGCGTCCCGCTGAGGACACACAGGAAACAGCTTTTCCACGATTATCTTTATGACACTGAGGCTGAGGCTCAAACAGGTTCAACACTGCAGCAGCAGCAGCTCCATCAGCTGCAGACACCTGGACCTGTCCTGTCAGGAGAGACCAGGGGCCTCATTTATAAAAGAGTGCTTAGGATTCATACTAAAAGTTGACGTGCGCCCAAAAGCTGAAAATGACGTGCGCCAAAAAATAATCTGATTTATAAAACTGTGCGCACGCACACTTGCAAGCAATGTTCTCTTTATAAATCACAGACCTCCTGGAGTTGTGCGCACCCAGATCCGCCTCATATTCCGCCCTCTACACGCCCTAGTTCAGCCATAAATGGTCATGGAAATCACCTCATGAATGCGATCTGCATATAAATAAGCCGGCATGCAAGTGTTCTCTCGTTGTGAGTCACGGCGACAGGCGTGAGAAATGAACCAAAAAACGGAATTTCTCTGAGACTGAGCTCGAGACTTTAACGGGAGGTGGAGGACTGAAGAAAGATTTTATTTGGTGGCCACAGCAGCGGGATCACTAATAAAAGAAAGCAAAAAAATAGTGGCAACACATCAACGCTGCTGATGCTGTCAGCTGTGTCTGTGGGACTGCACCGACAGTGACAGAGAAATAAAAAGTGGTCTGATCTAAAGGTAGACCAAATATTTCTACTCCTTTACCAACATGTAGTTAATGTGTTGCTTTTAAATTTGAGGATGTTTGACATTGATGTGCGACATAAAGAATCACATTTATTAAAGGTGGAGGCAAAAAGGAGGATGTGCCAGTGCCATCTTGCGCAATTACGCACGAGGGTCACCGCAGTATTTATATGTTTATGGCAATTAGTCTGATCAGACACCCGGCCTGAATTACAGCATGAACCAGTGGTATCCCTGTCCCAAAATACAATTCAAAGATGAAAGTGTAATAGGCGAACACGTTTCTTCATGCCAGCTTTGTCATGAACAGCACATGTCTAAGTAGCGCTGATGAAATGAGTGTAACGGTTGTGCTTAATGGCTGTATTTCGAGACATGATAAATGCACTGGAAATATTTAGCTAAATAAATAAATATATTCCATGCAGTCGCGCCGTCCTCTCCCCCTCCTGCGCTCACAGAGTGGACAATGAGACGTTAGAGGCAGTGCAGATTATATACGTATTTAGAAAGAATTTCAATTCAGGATTTGAGTTTGTTTTACAACATTTTTATGAAACAATTATCCCTCACTCCAAGCGCAAAATAAGGCTGCTGGATTTAATTTCATTGATAACGTGGATCTAAGGTGGATATAGCGTGACATTAGATTTGTGTGAGACATCAATAAAAATCTGACTCCACTTCTCCACCTCGCCATCTGCGTCGCCACTTCCCAGTGTCTCCAAAATGTGCACACGTATGACTCAGAGTTTGCTTACAGGTGCGCACATTCTCCCACCACATTTATTTTTATAAATCACAACCTTTGCATGGTAAGTGGCATACGCCACTTTCAAGCCCCGTTTTGTGCGTAAGCAAGCTTTATAAATGAGGCCCCAGGTGTGTCCGATTACTGTAACGAGGACTCTTTGGCATGTGTGCCTGCAGAGACTGTGTACCTGTCATTATATTAAACCTTTTAAATTATTTCTGCTCATTGTTTTACTGCTCGGTCTCCTTTGTTTTAACTCTGAGCTGTTTTTCAGTATCATGTTGTTTTCTCACTTCTCTGTGGCACCCTGACTCTTCCTCTCTGAGTGACATCACACTGCCTCGCCCAAATACAAGGAAGCCAATTTCCTTTAAGTTGGTTGTGGTTTGACAAACTGAAATGTCTACTATGAGGTCAGAGGTCACAAATATTTAAATGTTTTTAGAAGGTGAAGTGTTGAATGTCACCAGCTGGAAACAAGACAAGGTAAAATGATGAAGACAGAGTGTGAAGAGGGCGAGATGTTTCTGTGCCACCAGGAGCAATTCAATTTGGGTCAAATCCAGAGATTCAGATCTGCACTTGTATAAAGCTGATAGTCAGAGCTGTAGAGATGCCCCACATTTAGTCCTTCATGTGGTGAAGTTACACATCACACGTTATCATGTTAATAATCTGAGTGTTTTATTGTTCCTCTTTTTCTTAAACTGATCATCACCACTTTTTTATTTTTGGTTCTCGCTGTGTTGTAAATGTGCTGTTCACCTGAGCTGCTCTTCACAGAGCTGCCATGGCAGGTCAGTATGTAAACACACACACACACACACACACACACACACACACACACTGTGATGAACTGGAATGGAGCCACAGTGGACTCAAGTGCTTCACAATTGACTGACGTAAGCGGCGCTCTGACCGCCCACCGACGGGGTCCGGAGCCGTCTGAGGCCTCTCCATCTGCTCCTCCCTCAGAGCGTCCTGATCTAAGGGTTTCCTTGATCAAAGTTGGGATTTGCTTTAATTATTCCGGATCAATGCTGGCCGTGGCTACTTTGGAGAGGAGAGCGTGGCCAGCGCTGAGGCAGCAAAGAAGAAGAAAAAACAGCTGAGTCGAGCGGTGCCAGTGTCTGATGTGCACACAGCGAGCAGAGCAGAGGAGAGGAGGTGTGGGCTAATGCAAGGCTGCGATCATTAGCCCTAAGTGTTCCTCATTATGTTCCTAAAGCCTCTGAAGACCTGGATCCCTAATTGATCTCATCCTGGCATTTAGTAACACTCAGGGAAGCAAAGGGCTGCCGGCTCCCTCTGGCACTAACAGATAGGCTGCTACAAACCAAGGCCCAATCCTCACATGGCTGAGCTGCGTCACACACTCCACCGCTCCCATCACACCAGCAGAAACACTCCCATTTCACACTCACAGGGCAAAAAGTCAAACTCTGATTTTCCTGCTCCACTCAGGAGCGATTGGAGCGAAGCATCTGCAGAGCGGATTATCAGGTAAACACTCAGTGAGGTGTGTGTTTGCTGCAGAGGTTCATGTTGGCCTGGACTCTGTGCTCCTGCCGCCTCTGTGCTGCCAACACTTACAACATGCTGCAGACTCAGTGCTTTCCTCTGTAAAAGCTGCCTCCTCAGCCACAGTGCTCTGGAAACATTCACAAACATGAGCCGACACGCCGCCCAGTCTGGACGTTCAAATGCATCTGTGTGTGTGTGTGTGTGTGTGTGTGTGTGTGCGCTCCATCAGGAAACATTTGATTTCAATCTATCAGAGAAATCCACCACCACCAGAAACTGAACCCTCACACCCCAACACACCTCGTCACATGTCCACGTTTGGTCATGGACTTCCCACGTCCACATATGACGTCCAAGGTACAACACTGCTTGGTCTGAAAGACACACACATGCACAAACAGGACCTATGCATGCACAAAGTGGAGAGATGTCAGAGTGAGGGGGCTGCCCTTGGTGAGGTGCCACGAGGTGCTGGGGAGGTTCGGTGCCTTGCTCAAGGGCACCTCGGCAGTGCCCAGGAGGTGAACTGGCACCTCTCCAGCCACCAGTCCACGCTCCATATTTTGGTCCGGACGGGGACTCGAACAGACGACCCTCCAGTTCCCAACCCAAGTCCCTATGGACTGAGCTACTGCCGCCCCACACATGTGGATACATTTAGCCGACACACACACGTGGTTACAGGAAGTGAATACCGGCCTCCTGGGTGAAAGTCGGTGGCTGTTATTACATTAAAGCCCTTCATCTGTTTTATTTTCTGATGATGATAATTAATCACACCGTTCCACAAAAATGTTTTGACAAATTTTTTGTACCAAAGTAAAAAAAATGAAGGTCATGGGGAACACGACATGTGACCACAGTAGAAGCTGCAGGTCAGACGTGTAGGACTGTCATGATTCTTTGTACCTGAGTGGTATGGGGTGCCGTTTGTAAAGTGTCTCACGCTGAAAATAACATCAACATTTTGCCACATTTAGCTTCAAACAATGTTTAAAAAAGAATTGTGATTTTTTTAACGTCACCTTTTACCACATTTACAGCAATATTTGTTAACTTAGAAATATATTAAATAGTTAAATCTAAATATTAAATGTGGCACCTAAATGTTAAATGTTAAATCTAAATATTAAATCTAAATCTAAATATTAAATCTAAATGCTAAATGCTAAATCTAAATATAAATATAAATGTTAAATCTAAATATTAAATCTAAATCTAAATCTAAATGTTAAATCTAAATGTTTTGGGTGAAACTAAATATTTAGCTAATATGCAAATTCACACTGCCGGTCACCGGAAGTACCAAAATAAAAGCTCGAGATGGTCAGACTGTTTATAGAATCAAATAAAGAATTAAAACCAACTTATCGGGGGAAATGGACACTTGAACATACATTAGCGTGATAATAACTACCTAAAATAACAAGAAACGTGTTTGGAGAAATTTTATTTGATGTGTACTTTGAGCTGTTAGTGTCCCTTCTGAGGGGATCACCTTGTTGTTCACGTCACTGTATCACCGTTTAGACTAATCTGGTGTTTGTAAAGCCTATAAACACTATGACTGAACAAACATTACTATCACGGTCTGAAATTAATAACATGGTTATCGTAGATTAGCGAGGCTAACTGTTAGCTGTTAGCCCGTTAGCGGTGTCTGTAATGACTCACTAACTCTAATCGGTCCGTTAAGAAAATATTTTTTCCAGCGGATGTCTTAGTTACAACATGAGTGAGCTAACTGGAGTAGTTTCATGTCGTATCCGACAATGGGAGACATTTAACAGATGACGTCCTGATAGCTTTGCTGCTGCAGCCACTGGTGCTTTCTAGACATCGTGATTTCCCAAAACTGAATAAATACCACACATCGCAACACAAAACTGCTTTGCTAGCTCAATCATGTTGTAACTAAGACATCCGCTGGAAAAAAAATATTTTTTCACTGACCACTTAAGAGTTAATGAGTCATTACAGACACTGCTAACGGTGCTGATGGTTGTTAGCTTAGCTTAGGTTGTTAATCCCTCCGAAGGGACACTAACAACTCAAAGTACACGTCAAATAAAATTTCTCCAAACACGTTTCTTGTTATTTTAGGTAGTTATTATCACGCTAATGTATGTTCAAGTGTCCATTTCCCCCAATAAGTTGGTTTTAATTCGTTATTTGATTCTATAAACAGTCTGACCATCTTGAGCTTTTATTTTGGTACTTCCGGTGACCGGCAGTGTGAATTTGCATATTAGCTAAATATTTAGTTTCACCCAAAACATTTAGATTTAACATTTAGATTTAGATTTAGATTTAATATTTAGATTTAACATTTATATTTATATTTAGCATTTAGATTTAACATTTAGATTTAGATTTAGATTTAATATTTAGATTTAGATTTAACATTTAGATTTAGATTTAATATTTAGATTTAACATTTAACATTTAGGTGCCACATTTAATATTTAGATTTAGCTATTTAATATATTTCTAATTTAACAAATATTGCTGTAAATGTGGTAAAAGGTGACGTTAAAAAAATCACAATACTTTTTTAAACATTGTTTGAAGCTAAATGTGGCAAAATGTTGATGTTATTTTCAGCGTGAGACACTTTACAAACGGCACCCCACAGAGTGGTGAAACTAATAAAAGTCTCGCTCATCAGTGTGTCTGTATTTTGGTGACACTAAAGACAGAGTGAATGTGCCGACTGTTCACGCGGTGGATGTGCTGTTGAATGTTTTTAGTGGCTCCACCTGTGGTGCTCATACAGCTGGTTGTGTGTGTCAGAGGCAAAACAAGTGCACATGCTCTAAATATTGTTCAGGAAGTCTGGCTCAGGTTAAAAATACCAAAATCTCCAAACCGTTTGTTTAATCAGGAAGGAAAAAGATGTGTTGCTGCAAGTTTGGACTTCTCCGTCAGCTCAACACCAATGAGCAACTTCTCTGAAGAAGCCGGTAACAACATGGAGAAATCTACATCCAGAGCCGTGACTTTTTGGACGGACCAAATGTACAGAGCTGTAAAGTTGTCCACCATGGTAGCAGTTAGCTGCTAGCTAACCGTAGCTAACTTGTTTGTCCATTGTTTGGTCTGTGACGTAATAGGTCAACAGGAAAAAGGTCCAATACTAACAAGCTGAAAGGGGGCATATCTCCACCTATCGTAGAGGAGTCGCACATACTTGGCTCAATAAATGGATTCCCCTCCCGTGCTTGTATACTGGGACAAGGACAGTAGGCCAGTTAGATGTCCTCGTCCAGCTGTAGCATGGAGACGTCCTGAGTGTTAAACATGAGGTCCTGTGGCTGCCGTGAGGCTCTCTGGATCCTTTAGAGTCCAACTTTAATAAGTTTCATGTGATGATTAAAAAGCTTTGAGGGCAGGTTGGAGATTAAACGTAAAGTCTATATTTAGATCCCAAACAGCAGGCATGAGCACAGTTTCAGAGGGCTGCAGCTCGCTGAGGATCCCTCACTGTCATGGTTCATATTTCAATCAAAACTTTTAATAACAAACATTTTAATTTCAGTGTTGTGAGTCTGTGCTGCTGATTTATTGTCATGTTTTCTGTTTCCTTCCTCAGAACTCTTTCCTCTCTGTGTCTCTGAACAAACCCGTGCGTCTCCTGCTGCTGTCGGACTTGAATCACAGGAATGTCTCAGAAACATTTCCAGGAACTCGCCGCTCTGAGGGCTCATTGATAATGTACTCTTGTTATTTATGGTGCAGATCCGTCTCTGTCTGCTGATCAATAATGTATTATCATACATCAAGTTTTGGAAATGAACCTGCCCAGAAGTTAATTATTGCAGAGATGGTAGCGAAGTGAAGCGAGCAGTCGATGCTTTTTCATTAGAGGCCTGCAGAGATTGATCACATAAAAACATATATATGTTATGATTAGTTGTGATGGGAGATGTGAGTGATAAATACCTGCACCCGCCGGCGGCTTCATAAATAAGAGCGAGGCTTTCATTTGTCTGAAGCTGGAGTGTATGCTAACTGACACCGGATGATTTCTGGCAGCACAGTGTGCTCAGCTCTCCACCTTCCTCTGCAGAGTCCTTCAGCAGCACTATAAATCCAACACAGCTCCACAGGCTCTGTGCTGCAGCTGACCCTGACCTCTGACCTCTAACCTCCTACCCCTGACTTCCTGTTAACACAGCCAGAGAAAAGACACATTTGTCCCTCAGGGATCAGAGTACCATTACTTCTTGAATTACATGCAGCTATTTAAATCAACTTGATGCTTTTTATTTATTACTCACACTCAGTGAGTCAGACTCCTGTTGTCGTCCTGTTTCCATCAGTCTGTGTTTCAGTGATGTCACAAGTTCCTGTTCAGTTTCACGTCGCCAGATCTGCGTCCACTTAAATTCCAGACCAGTCACCATGAGAAAATGTTGGGAATGTACATTTCTGCAGTTACATTCATTTCATGCGTTTCATCTCAGCGTCTGTAAAGTGAGGTAGTATCTGAGCTGACGGTGTCATCAGGAGGTGGAGGGGATGGTGGATGGTGAGACACCTCGGTGAGACGCCTGCTGAGCTGCAGACACTGTTCAACACCAACTAACAATTAAACTGGTCGTGTTTCAGTGAATCACCGCAGTGTTTCCTGTCGGGATAGATCCTCCTAGACCAGGAATGTTGAGGCCAAACCAGATCTTTTCCAAACCAAAGCTAAGTTGTTTTTGTATCTAAACCAAACCACTTTAACCACTTTAACCACAGTGTTGCTGAAACATAACATGTTTATGTATTTGCTCCATAATAATGTACAAATGTAAGATATCTGTGGTTTGCAGAAACGTACAATGTAAAACATGAAGAGCTCCTTGATAATGAATATGAGGCATCAACTGTTCATCATCAACAAACACCTGAACCAGCTCTAATTTACAGCAGCTTGTTTTTTGTTTGTTTGTTTTGTTTCTGCAGCCAGGACACAAACACCACACCAGGTAATTAAAGCCAAACCGTGCCTGAAACTAAACCTGACTAATGAGTACATGTCATTAATCTGTGGTTTGCAGCAGAAATGATGCCAACATTGTTGCTGGTGATTGGGTCCTTTATCTATTATTGTTTGAGTTTCCCAGAATGCCATTTAACAGCTACAAAGTTCGGTTCAGTGACACATTTGTTGCTCGTCTTCGGCTGCAGTGCATTCTGGTCTGTGAGCAGCTGCAGGCTGGACTGATACTGTTTTTGCCAAATTAAAATAAACTTTTCAACATTTTGAATGAAAATAAAGTTTGTGGTTAATTCCAGTGAAACAATAAGGTGCAGATATAAATATGCTGAGCTCTAATAAAACTTGACTTTTAAAAGTTTGTCTGACGCGTGTGCAGAGTTTTGTCTCTGACGTCTGACAGCAAGTCTTCAGTTTATTAATGATGCCGTCACATGGAGTGAGTCAGACAGGAAACACCCTGTCAACAGCACAAGAAACAGACAGACAGGACGGTTACATGAAACATGTGGTGTCCAGTTGTTTAAGAATAAAATTAATTAATTTAATTATTTCCTGTTTATTATTCTCTGTAATTATTCTAGTGATCTGCAGTAACGGACAGATCACCTGTTTTCATCCTCTGTGAATGAGTTATTTGACGTTCAGTTATAAATTCCATTGCAGTAATATTTTAACTTTGAACAGCAGCGTCTACCGTCACTGTTATTCTCTACCAGCCTTTCCAAATGTCACCGTCAGTGCTCTCGTCTATTAAAATGAGTCCATGTGAATGCAGCATTCATGAGTGTCAGTGTGCTGGCTGCTGTTGGACGATGTGTGAGTGTAGAGTTTGTCCTTCTCAAAGTTTCCATCAGCACAGTCTTAAATGTTTTTGTCTCCAGTCAGCAGTTTAAGGCTGTCATGAGCAAATCAATTTCACATCCTCCAACATTCGGTGTTTGTCCTTTAAAATATGTTCCTGCTGTTTTTACGCAACTGAAACTGAGTCCTTTCAAAGTAAAAGCCTGATAGACTCATATTAGTAATAATCAATAATACAACTGAAAATGTTTCTTTATGGTTTTATGTTGTTAGGAAAACAAAACTCCTAAAATTCAGGATTACACTTGATATCTGTCTGAAATGACTCTGGATAAATGACTGAGTGAACGTTGACATTTTATATTTCTGCAAACCAAATAAAACATTTGTAAATTATTATGTAGTGGAGATCTCTAGATGTAGGGCTAGTTCTCTTAGTTATCACTGTGTCCACACCGTGTGTGACGGCCAGATCACTACTTGCGGCCACTGTCTTCAGAGTAGGCAATAAAGAGGCAGGTGATTCAGTTCTGGTGGATTTATTTCCCAACTTGCAGGCAATGAGGTCAGGTGGTTTTCTACAGCAAGAAATAATACAGAAACAATGAAGAATAAAGCTATTAATATGTTATAAACAAATAAAGAAATACTGAAATAAATGTCTCCATTTGCTGCTAATTTCCACTGTCATATGCATTAAACACACTTCACCTGAATAAAGCACATTAACCCACCTATAACAACATCACATGGTAATATTTACATAACACTCATTGTAAACATCACTAACGATTAGGATTGATAACAATAACATGACACGTGAAGTGACGTAGACTCGACCGGAGGGAGGTGAGTTGACTGCTACAACTAGCTTAAGCCGGCGAACACATGTGGTGAGTGCTAAGTTACTGTTACGGTTACAATACAAACAGTCTGTGGCTCCCGCAATATAAACATCCATATACACACAGATACTCACGTTTCATCCACGCACAGACCACATGCCGTGATGCTAATCAGCTGTTCGACCGTAAACTCGCTCTCACTCTGCCGACTCACCGGAGCACACACTTTTTTCTCTAACTGAAAATACTGTCAGTTACGCTTTCTGCCCAGCAGGGGGGGACACGCTCCCACATGAGCAGGACAACACCACACAAGAACACTATACAGGAACGTCACACATTAACATAATAACGATAACTTTGGGGCCTTTTCTACATATTATGAAGCAAATACATTAAAACTTTGTGTTTCAACAAGGCCGAGGTTAATGTGTGGTTTGGACAAGATCAAGTTTGGCCTTTAAATACTTTAAAACAGCATACGCTGTTTTTTTTCATGAGGCGTGAGAGAGGTGTACGCCACTTCACACACAAAAGCTGTGATCTATGAAGACTTGATGGGAGAAACTTAGACCCGTGCTTATCAACAGCTGGCGACACAGATGATGAGGTGGAAATTGTCAAATATTTTTTGCTGCATACCATTTTTATCTTTTAGTTTGGATCCTACGCTGTTTGATAAATGAGACCCCTGCTTTGGGGATTTCCGCTCAGTGACAGGCTGCTAAAAACCAGCAATGACTCATTAAAAACAACCAGTTCAGTAGTTTGCTGGTGTTGAGCAGTGTCTGCAGCTCGGCATCTCTCCATGCACCATCCCCTCCACCTGCCGATGACACCGTCAGCTCAGATACTACGCTACTTTACGAACACTGAGATGAGACTTCTGTCAGAGACGAGGCCGGTTATATTTCACAGCACACCGACTGTTGACTCCTCTGTTTGTGTTTTTATGTTTTTGATCACAAATAAAAGAAGTCAAGTGTGTGTCGAGTCTCAGGTCTTCAGCTGTGTGACTCTAGCGTGCAGCTTTGGTTCCTCCAATAACTCTGATAAGATATAAAAGCAGCAACAGTGCTCCATGTTCCCCTGTGGAAAAAAAGCGCCAGAGAAACCAGATTTTTCTCTTATTTTCCTCTGCACAGTTTGACCTTGCACTTCACAGACAGAAGCTGAACACAGACTCTTTTGTTCTCATTATGTTGGAAGTTGGAGGTCGAACTTACAATCTGGGTGTAGAAAACAGAAGCGAAGCTGCGACGTGACTGTAAATACTGATGACAGCCGACACTGAGTCACAACACTTATCCAGCTAATGAATGCTACAACTGGAAATGCTACACCAAAGTGAAATATCACTCAAGGTAACATGACAGTCCACTAAGTCATTGTGTCAGCGCTGGCTTTTACCCGTGTGTCTGCGTTGAGGCTAACCTTTCATTTAATGAACAAACAGCCGGGACCTTCAGTCTGTTCTCTGTAAAAAGTCAGTCCTGTCCCAGCTTCCATCCGCAGCCGCTTCACCACCATGACTTTTACTTAATATCAGGACTCCACAGCGTCTGACATCCAGGCCGTCTTTACTTGAAATAATTTACGAGAGCCAACGAATGACCTTCTCTAAATCGCCAAATTTCAACATCAATTTATTTCATGAACCGGTAGAGTCGGATTTAATTTACCCTGTGCTGTGATGAAGGTGTGTGTGTGTGTGTGTGTGTGTGTGTGTGTGGAGATCCCCACATGCAGCTGCGTTTTTCAAGGCCAGCTCAAGGTTACCCTCCAGCAGCAGCAGCAGCAGCAGCAGACAGGTAAACGGCTGCACATCCACCCTGCAAACACAGTTTATGGATCACACTGTCCCCATAGATGGTGCACACATCCCGCTCCACCAGCTCGTCCACGCTGCTGCACACAAAGATCTTCCCTTTGGATTAGGTGCTAATATGGACCACTCACTCTTTCCACTTGAGAGAATAAAGGCTTTAATTGAATGTACAGGAGGAATCCATGGAGGGAAAGGTCACTCTCTGCACATATTGTTCTGTAAGATGAACAGTCTGCAGCCTGCTGGTGTGTGCACACATCCAGAAACCAGAGAGGCCATCAATCTGCGTTATCACAGTGAGGCGGACGTGAAATGAGCAAAGCACCTGATCAGAAAAGAGGAAAAGGAACGTCCGTTTGTCTCTGTGGACGAGCCGAGCTCTCCGAATCTGGAGATGCTTTATTTGTTGCGGTTGCAGTGCGACAAACGAAGCTGTAAAAACACACAGAGCCTCCACGTAAATCACCTCCAACGCCTCATTTAAAAAAAAAACAAAGTGTGAAGATAGAAGTTCGTACTTCTCTTCTTCTTCTTCTTCTTCTTCTTCTTCTGCTGCTGCTGCTGCTCGACGGTGAGATCATAAATTCAGACCATAATTGTGTCTAAATCAGCAAATACAAATTTCCCTTGGGAGGAATTTACAGCACACTGAACATGTGCTCCAGTTTGAGCTTAAACCTGTTTTACTCACACACACACACACACACACACACACACACACACACACATACACAGTTCAAGCTAAAATACATGCACGAGCAGAAACATCTAGAAGCATCCGGACAGACAGACGCGCCCCAAGGCAGAGATGTCGATGGCGGTCGACGGCCTGTCACTCACTGCGACTGACTGATTGGTATTCCCTGATGGTCATGGTTTGTGCGTTGGCATTCTCTGAACGCAGCGCCGACCGCTCTGATTAATCACTCCTGCCAGAGCGGTCGATGGGAGCGGACGAGGCCTGAGGAGAGCGTCATGTTCACCTTGTGCACCTCCCGTCTGCTCATGTGCTGCGATGCTGCTCAGATATGGACACTGAAAACAAATCAGTGGTGTGGTGGAGGCTGCAGGCAGGTACATCCACCTTTATTCTGTCTGCTCAGCTCCACCTGTCACACAAACAGCCACTGGAACACCTCCCTCCTCCTCTGTGCCCTACCTCCTCCTCTATACCCTGCCTCCTCCTCTGTACCCTACCTCCTCCTCTGTACCCTACCTTCTCCTCTGTACCCCACCTCCTCCTCTGTACCCCACCTCCTCCTCTGTCACCTCCCTCCTCCTCTCTACCCCACCTCCTCCTCTGTACCCTGCCTCCTCCTCTGTACCCTACCTCCTTCTCTGTACCCCACCTCCTCCTCTGTACCCTGCCTCCTCCTCTGTACCCTACCTCCTTCTCTGTACCCCACCTCCTCCTCTGTACCCCACCTCCTCCTCTGTCACCTCCCTCCTCCTCTGTACCCCACCTCCTCCTCTGTACCCCACCTCTCCTCTGTGCCCTACCTCCTCCTCTGTACCCCACCTCCTCCTCTGTACCCTCCCTCCTCCTCTGTACCCCACCTCCTTCTCTGTACCCCACCTCCTCCTCTGTACCCCACCTCTCCTCTGTAGACGTTCTTGAGTCACTCTGCACTGTGTGAAGTGATGAATAACCAGTTCATATAGATTCAAACAGCTCTCAATGAACCATCCAGCTTCAGTAACACAAAGTCAAATCATGACGGCACAAAGTCTAATCGTGGTGGGCTGCAGTAATTCATGAACGTGTGGGACCTTGAAGCTTTTCTTAGTGAACACTCAAAGTGCTTTTTCAACACATGCACCATTCACACACACATTCATACACTGGTGGCTGAGGCTGCTGTACAAAGTGCCTGCTGTTCATCAGACACACACTCACACACACACTGTCACTGTTAAGCTTGATCATCAGGTGCAGTCGGTGTCAGTGACTAACCCTAACCCTACTGTGAGACACTGCTTCTTGCTTTTGCTCCTTGAAAACACTTGTTATCTTGTAGACCTGAATATTCTGACTGATATTTAATAAACTGGGCCGTGTGAGTGACGCTGACCAGGGGCCCCACTGGTTCTTACTGGTTTGTAAACATTATATTCTTGTTCCTGTAACTTCTCTGGCACAAGAATTTCCTTCAGAATAAATAAAGTTCTATTGAATTGGATGAATCTGTTTTAATCTTATAACTTCATAAAACTAATGAAGAACTTTGTGAAATAGTAATGAGTCATGTTGGTGCAGATCAGTCTGATCTTATTCGGTCATCCTGACAGCTCATTTCTAAAAACGTCCCACAGTTTTAAGGAGCAGCACAGGAATCACTTCAGCACTTCACAACACAACACAGACTTCAACACTGAGGCTGAAGACGTCTCGTGTTCATGAGATTTAAATTCTGAAATGACTCTGAGGATGTTTTGTTTTGTTGTTGCAGTGTGAACACACACTCACAACATGACACACTGTTACGGCGTCTCTTTACATTAGCACTCATTTGGAGGAGCTGGTACTGCAGTGACTCGTCAGCACAATAAGACTGTTAGATCATCCAAATGCTGGTGGTAAAGAGGTCAAAGGTCAGTCTGACTTGTTCAGACTACTGACTGAGTTTTAATCTGGTTCTTCATTTAGAAAGTTAAAACATTGATCTCATAAACTTTAGTAAATAGAAGCTGAGATGAGCTGGTCAAATGATCTCACCCTCTTCACCTCCTCCACCTCCTCCTTCAGGCTGAATATGAACACGATGACAGTTTTTGTTGCTGCAGGTCCGTGTCAGTCTGAATCCTGTGCTGCCTGTTTGATGAATAATAGGAGCAAGGACGGAGGCAGAGAGGGAAGAGATATGTGCGAGCATTAAATGTGTATACATCAGGTCTGGCCCCGGCCATTGACGGGCTAATCAATGTTTAGTAATAAGGCTGAATGTGGAATGAGGTGTGGGGGGTCTGGGTCGGGACGGAAGGGAAAGAGATATCAATTAAGCAGGGAACTGCCGAGTCCAGGCCCGAGGAGCTGAGACGGCAATATCCCCACTCTGGTTCATTAACTTAACACTGTGTGCTGAATGCTAAACTCCTGCAGACACCCCCCCCCCCCTCCCCCCCACCAGACACCCAGCTGCCTTATTCAATGGAAATGAGGAGTCGCTGCAGCAGGTAGGAAAACGTCTTTGATAGTTCACATAATGAAACGGCTCCGAGGCCGAGTGGGGAAATCTTCTCCACACGTGATGCAATAACGTAAAACGAGCAGGAAGCCCGCAGGCTGCAAAACACACCAGCGAAGGATGCCATCAGGTATCTGCAGACAGTCTGCACTCAGAGTACAGTGGGAGGAACAGCAGCAGCCTCACTCCCAAATATTCAGATTCAGATTCAGATTTATTGATCCCACCAGGGGAGGCTTGTTTGCTGCAACATACAGTAACATGAAGACACATGAATAGATGAGTAATAAATAAAAACATATGTGGAGGAGCTCAGTGGAATAAAGGAACGTATCAGTCAATAGACTGATTATAAATGAAACAGATTTTAGAAAATATTTTCAGAGAATTTAAAGGACAAGCTGCAGAGAGAATGAATGATTTTACGTACTGGTTAATTTTATTAGTTTTATTTCATTATTTACCTTTTGAAGCTCTGAGTTAAATCCCACATGTATAAATAATGTTCAGATTAACAGAGGTGACCAGGAAGATCAAGCTGGAGGAACTTTTTCTACAGTAACTCTGATTTTAAGGCTTCTTCACTCAATATGTCTGATCAGGCACTTCGCTCCACTCTGTCTTTCTAATCACTCGACTTATTTTTACTTTGCAGAGTTTTTTTTCCATATGAAACATGATCAGTTTATTTTATTGGACCTTTCTTACCTTCATCAGGGCTCCTGTTCTTTAGACGGACACATCCTGTATGAATCCTGTATATGTGTGTGCACTCTGATTGTGTGCACATCTGTGTTTCATCTTAGTGCATGGGAGAGTCATATTCAGCTTGGACAAATGTGTCTGTTTGTATTATTGTGTGCATGAGACAGTAACTGCATGAATGAATGTGTATGTGTGTGTGTGTGTGTGTGTGTGTGTGTGCGCAAATGTTGATGAGTCTGGATGTTAAACACTCAGTAAATGATTTCTCTGCAGTGAGCTGATGCCATGTTAATGAGCAGTGACACACATGTTAAAATATCATGTGGTTGTTGATAAATGTGATTTCAGATTAATCTCATTAAACACTCAGTTTTCTCACAGACTGTTTAAACTTTGTAGATTCATCCTGATTATTTTTTATTTTTAAACTCGTCAGCTAGTTTCAGTTTAAACTTCAGGTAAAAGAATTAGAAAAAAAGTCTTTTATCAGCTATTAACTGTTTGTTTTATTGAATCATTGATTTATTTCCTGTATTTATTAATTAATTATTAATTTATTAACTGAACTGAGGTGTTTAAAAGATTTACTCTATAATTCATTGACTAGTCTTTTTTATAAAGTTTGGTGACTTGAAAGGGACAGAAAAAAAGATGGTTAATATTGATGCATTTATATATTTGTGACTTTCAGTCAGACGGTTCCCATCATGCACCACAGTAACATCTTTCTTTCAGCAGCTTGTGATGTGTCGATGCCTCAGTAATAATAAATATGTTGATTGAATAATCTAACAGGTCGAGCCTGACGTCACCACATTACTCTGGAACCTCTCAGTTTATTTCTTCATTTCCAAGAATGTCCGTAGATCCAACTGCCTCTGGGTGTGATTGTACGGACATGCGACCAATCAGAGCACTGAAACATGCGATGTAGCGCTGAGCGAAGGACGAACAGACGACAGCGTGCAGAGACGAGCTGTGACGCTGCAGCATCAACATCTCTGTTACTGGTTTTGGTTCTTCAACACAAGGTTCCACATCAGCTGCAGAACGTGTTGGTCGTTTTCCAAAATGCTTCAACGTGGCTGCTCTTTACTGCCAGACCCAAAAATGATGTCATCACACATTCTGTGTAAAGCATGAAGGCTCTGCAGGTTGTTGGTCATGATGTCAAACACGCCCCATGTTATATGCACTGTGATTGGACAGACTCAGACCAGGACGGTTAGAAATATGTCTGAACAGGAGAGAACAGATGCATCTGATGATGACAATGACATCATGCACACGTACCTGTAAACTGTTAATAGCTACTTAAATACATCTTGTAAATCTTACTGAACACCTCTGTCACTGTGCATCAGTCATGAAGCAGAAAGTTAAAAGTGTTGAGTCTTTATAAATTGAATACTTCATGTGTTGCCTGAACTCAGTCAGCTCAACAGACCTCAGACCTGTCACTGTTACTCATCATCCCAGGAGAGCAATTTAACACCTGTGAGGGGCGGTGACATCCGACGCTCCTTCACTCTTTATTAAATGCATTCACCTTGTTGATGATGCATTAGGCATCCCACAGTGGCCCCGAGTCAAAGACCTCCTGAGCACACCTCCCCTCTGCTGAGTCTGATCCATCCACCGCTCAGCGCTCTGATGATGCAGACACTTGTCACTCTGTCTTAACACTGTTGACCCCACACACGTTCCCATCAGCCCCTTCAGGTGGAGCTCAAACAATCAGACCAACGACACTGTCAACCACCACCACAATCATCATCATCATCATCATCATCATCATCATGTGACTCATCTCTCACAAGAACTTCACCACCCAACATGACCCAACATGATCCAACATGATCCAACATGACCCAACATGATCCAACATGACCCAAAATGACCCAACATGATCCAACATGATCCAACATGACCCAACATGATCCAACATGATCCAACATGATCCAACATGACCCAACATGATCCAACATGACCCAAAATGACCCAACATGATCCAACATGATCCAACATGACCCAACATGATCTAACATGACCCGACATGATCCAACATGATCCAACATGACCCAACATGATCCAACATGACCCAAAATGACCCAACATGATCCAACATGATCCAACATGATCCAACATGACCCAACATGACCCAACATGACCCAACATGATCCAACATGACCCAAAATGACCCAACATGATCCAACATGATCCAACATGACCCAACATGATCCAACATGACCCAAAATGACCCAACATGATCCAACATGATCCAACATGACCCAAAATGATCCAACATGACCCAACATGACCCAACATGATCCAACATGACCCAAAATGACCCACCATGATCCAACATGACCCAACATGATCCAACATGACCCAAAATGACCCAACATGATCCAACATGATCCAACATGACCCAACATGATCCAACATGACCCAAAATGACCCAACATGATCCAACATGATCCAACATGACCCAAAATGACCCAACATGATCCAACATGACCCAACATGATCCAACATGACCCAAAATGACCCAACATGATCCAACATGATCCAACATGACCCAAAATGACCCACCATGATCCAACATGATCCAACATGATCCAACATGACCCAAAATGACCCAACATGATCCAACATGACCCAACATGACCCAACATGATCCAACATGACCCAACATGATCCAACATGATCCAACATGACCCAACATGATCCAACATGACCCAACATGATCCAATGTGACCCAACGTGATCCAACGTGACCCAGCGTGACCCAACATGATCCAACATGACCCAACATGACCCAACATGATCCACATGACCCAACATGATCCAACATGACCCAACATGATCCAACATGATCCAACATGACCCAACATGATCCAGCATCATCCTCATGACCCAACATGATCCAACATGACCCAACATGACCCAACATGATCCAACATGACCCAACATGATCCAACATGACCCAACATGATCCAGCATCATCCTCATGACCCAACATGATCCAACATGACCCAACATGATCCAGCATGACCCAACATGATCCAGCATCATCCTCATGACCCAACATGATCCAACATGACCCAACATGATCCAGCATCATCCTCACGACCCAACATGATCCAACATGATCCAACATGACCCAACATGATCCAGCATCATCCTCATGACCCAACATGATCCAACATGACCCAACATGACCCAACATGATCCAACATGACCCAACATGATCCAACATGACCCAACATGATCCAACTTGATCCACATGACCCAACATGATCCAACATGACCCAACATGATCCAACATGACCCAACATGATCCAACATGATCCAACATGACCCAACATGATCCAACATGATCCACATGACCCAACATGATCCAACATGACCCAACATGATCCAACATGATCCAACATGACCCAACATGATCCAACATGATCCAACATGACCCAACATGATCCAACATGACCCAACATGATCCAACATGATCCAACATGACCCAACATGATCCAACATGACCCAACATGACCCAACATGATCCAACATGATCCACATGACCCAACATGATCCAACATGACCCAACATGATCCAACGTGATCCAACGTGACCCAACATGATCCAACATGATCCAACATGACCCAACATGACCCAACATGATCCAACATGACCCAACATGACCCAACATGACCCAACATGATCCACATGACCCAACATGACCCAACATGACCCAACGTGACGCAACATGATCCAACATGACCCAACGTGACCCAACATGATCCAACATGATCCAACATGACCCAACGTGACCCAACATGATCCAACATGATCCAACATGACCCAACATAATCCAACATGACCCAACATGACCCAACATGATCCAAAATGACCCAACATGATCCAACATGACCCAACATGATCCAACATGATCCAACATGATCCAACATGACCCAACATGACCCAACATGATCCAACATGACCCAACATGATCCACATAACCCAACATGATCCAACATGACCCAACATGATCCAACATGATCCAACATGATCCACATAACCCAACATGACCCAACATGACCCAACATGATCCAACATGATCCACATGATCCAACATGATCCACATGATCCACATGACCCAACATGACCCAACATGATCCAACATGATCCACATGACCCAACATGACCCAACATGATCCAACATGACCCAACATGATCCAACATGATCCAACATGATCCACATAACCCAACATGATCCAACATGACCCAACATGATCCAACATGATCCACATGATCCAACATGATCCACATGATCCACATGACCCAACATGACCCAACATGATCCAACATGATCCACATGACCCAACATGATCCAACATGACCCAACATGACCCAACATGATCCAACATGACCCAACATGATCCAACATGATCCACATGATCCAACATGACCCAACATGATCCAACATGACCCAACATGACCCAACATGATCCAACATGATCCACATGATCCAACATGACCCAACATGATCCAACATGATCCCACATGATCCAACATGATCCAACATGACCCAACATGACCCAACATGATCCAACATGATCCAACATGACCCAACATGACCCAACATGATCCAACATGACCCAACATGATCCAACATGACCCAACATGACCCAACATGATCCATGTTTTGCTTCCATGATGAAAAAAAAACGGGGATATTCTTTTTTTTTTTTATTTTCAAAAAACGGAAGAACCAATACCAGTGTAAGAATTGGTGCTATGACTCTTCTGGAACTGATGGGGGCAGTATATGCCATATAGCGTTACTGTCCATGCCTACATTCAGAGTGAGGGGGTGACAAGGTAGTAGGACTACACATGGCATACCTACACACGAAAGGATGGCAGAAGCAAGCGCTTGAAAGTAAGCTGGTACGGTCCGGTACTGTGTATCACTAAAAGACTCAGTGGCGGTATGCAGTACCAGGAAGAGGAGAGAGTGGCTGCCTGCTAAAGCCCACATTCAGAACCAGTCACGGCCGCACTTTAGGCCAGAAAATAGATCTGCTAGCAATATATGCAGTTGTAAACACCACTTTGCCTGTTTATTAATTGCTTCGTACTTGTTCTGAATTGCTTCTGAACCATCCATGCTGTGTTTTGGTCCATGCTGGACGGAGCCTTGCTGCCCGGACATCTCCCTCTCTCCCCCAGCCACTCCCCTGGGAGAGAGTCCGGTGGTCTCAGAACATTTACAATCACAATGATATTGTATGGTGACCTGAGCTGAAATATTTGAGTGTGTTACTATGATATGAGAAAATATCATCTTCTCTCAGTTTGTTATGTGAACAGACTTTGTGTTTTTATCTATTACTCAGGACTGCCTCCTGCGCTTGACAACTTTTTAAATTGTGACTCATATTCCACAGAACACTCTTTTTTTATCTTCTGTATTATCGTTCCTTAATCAATATTGATTGAAATCCAGAGGAGCGTCTCTGTGGAACAACCTGCCTCCATCACTACAGTCAACATCTGTATTATCACGACTTCTGAAAAGACTCCTTAACACTTCACTGATTCATCTGGAGGCATCTCAGCTTGTAAACACATGTTTTGTAATTAGTAGGTTTAACGTTGTCTTTGTTTTTATCTTTGTCTTTAATATGTGTTGTTGTCCTTGTTTCACAGGAGGAACACTGTGAACCCAAATTCGTTTCACGTTTTTTTGGAAACAGCTTTTACTCAAATCTCTTAGTTATAAAACAGTTTAAAGAACAGCAGACACATCACTTCCTGTCTGTTGTTTGAACATTTCCTTCTGTCATATGAGCATAAAAACATTGAGTTCACATGTTACAACATATTTTGAAATTTCATTGAACTATTAAAATAGGTTGTGGTGAGCTGAGGTTTCTCAACTGTTGAAGCAGGAAGTGAATCAGAACGATATTGGGGTGCTTCTCCTGTGAGGAGACACGTCCTCCATACATTCAACCATCCAATCCTCACAATAATAAATAAACAATAACAATAATAAATAAACAATATTCCACCTCAGCACAGCTTCCTGTCGGATACTCTCTACACTAACTGTTTACTGCAGCATTAACTGTGACACATTAGAACCACTGTGACATATGAACACATGAATCACTGTGTAACATCAGTGATTTACAACACATTTAAACACATGGTCTCAGGGCATGCTGGGAAACTCCGCCCATTTAGCCCCAACACACCACAGTATGTCAAGTGCACAATGATAATCAGCTTTTTATGTTTCAACTCAAAAATTGTTGAATTAACAAAAAAAAAAAGAGTCAAGTTTTTATGTCATGTTGAAAATCCAGGATGTTTGTGTCAACGTCACATTCAGATGTTGTGTTATGAGTGGATCGGGAGTGCACAGTGAATCTTCATGAGCCAGCGTTGGCCTCGACCGTCTCCTGCACAATGTTCCATCTGTTTAGATTCTTACTGTCTCTTCTGGACACACACACACACGTGTGTATGTGCTGATAAATGATCCAAACTCCAGTATGGTGACAACATGGTCTCAGAGGTCTCTGAGCTGCTTTTCATGCCTAAAAAAAAGCTGCTGGAAAAACAGCAATGATGACATCACTACATCACAGCTGGTCCTGTTGAACAGTCACACCACCTACCGTCCCCCCCACCTCCTAACCACAGAGTCAGCTCATATGTCATATGTGAAAACGTACGACATCGACATGTTCCTGTGTCAACTGGTGTGTGCTGCAGCACTGACCTGAGGGGCTGGTTACACACACACACACACACACACACACACACACACAGACACACAGAGCATGGAGGAGGGTCCTGATGAACAGGCAGGTCTGAGGCAGCAGGATGAGTAGATGAGGGGAAGTGAACATGACCTCAAAATCAACAGGAGCACACGAGGGCGAGAAGAAACATGCACAGATATGGTCAACTGTCGCTGCTGGCTGAGGAACTACCTCCGATTATCAACACCTCAAATATCTGAGCTGACACTGTGAAGGAATGTTCCTACTGCTGTCACTCTCTGGATTTATCTCAGTATACCACCACCACCAGCAGCACCACCAACACCAGCACCAACACCAACACCAGCACCAGCACCAGCACCAACACCAGCACCAGCACCAACACCAGCACCAGTACCAACACCAACACCAACACCAGCACCAGTACCAACACCACCACCACCACCACCAACACCAACACCAGCGCCAACACCACCACCACCACCACCACCACCACCAACACCACCACCACCACCACCAACACCAACACCAGCGCCAACACCACCACCACCACCACCACCAACACCACCACCACCAGCACCACCTGCAGCAGCAGCACCAACACCACCACCAGCACCAACACCAACACCAGCACCACCACCACCAACACCTGCACCACCACCAGCACCACCTGCAGCAGCACCACCAGCACCACCACCACCAACACCACCACCAGCACCACCACCAACACCACCACCAGCACCACCACCAACACCACCACCACCAGCACCACCTGCAGCAGCAGCACCAACAACACCACCAGCACCAACACCACCACCAGCACCAACACCAACACCAGCACCACCACCACCAACACCTGCACCACCACCAGCACCACCTGCAGCAGCACCACCAGCACCACCACCACCAACAACACCAGCACCATCACCAACACCACCACCAACACCAGCACCAGCACCAGCACCACCAACACCAGCACCAGCACCAACACCAACACCACCACCAGCACCAACACCAACACCAGCACCACCACCACCACCACCAACACCAACACCAGCACCAACACCAGCACCACCACCACCAACAACACCAGCACCATCACCAACACCAGCACCAGCACCAACACCAGCACCACCACCACCAACAACACCAGCACCACCACCACCAACAACACCAGCAGCACCACCAACACCAGCACCACCAACAACACCAGCACCAGCACCACCACCACCACCTGCAGCAGCAGGGTGCATTGCTGTTAATCAATTAATGGATTGTTTGTGATGACAGAATAAATTACAGCCCAAACCTTCAAACAGTGGATTGTCTCATTGAGACGGATCAGACCAGAGGAGCGAGCTGATCCAAATGACTCATGTGTTTACTGGTTCTGGATCAAAAGTCACCTTCAAGTGGACAAAACACACACGACACACTGACTCACATGACCTCCACGAGCCCAAACACCCCTCTGTGTGTGTGTGTGTGTGTGTGTGTGTGTGTGTGTGTTGTTGCCATGGACTGCTTTAAGTCAGAGTATCATAAAGCTGACTTATGTGGCACCCTCAGAGTCCACTCTTCTCCCAACATGCCTGTTGACACTCATCATGAACACACACTGCCCACTAGTGGTCGCTGTTTGCCCCCCTCACACACACACACACACACACACTTGCCTGGATCCAATGTGAGTTAATTCAATCCAGTAGTGTGTGCATGCTGACATGCATGTGAGTAACAATAACAGGGCACAACCCAACTTTCACAACATTTCACCTGGATCGTGCACCCCCCCCCCCCCCCCACACACACACACACACACCTCCACGGGGGGCTCTCAGGTCCGTGCACGTCCCAAACGGCAGCAAAGCAATAAAAATGCAAATGTCAGTGTTCCCAGAATACACACACACACACACACACACACACACACGTGTCGTGTCTGAGCTTACCTGAAGAACACCACGGTTTCCCACAGATAGATCCCCAGCGCATTCAGTCGGCACATTTTGGCCAGTCTCATGTTGTTTGGAAGGGGGGGGGGGGGTGATGATGTTGCTGAAGGGGGGGTCACACTCTCCAGAGGATGACAAAAAATCCTTTAGTGGAGGAAGAGGAGGAGGAAGAAGAGGAGAGGGGAGGGGGGTTTGTGGTAGCGGTTTATGACCTCCAAGGTGAGTTGAAAATGTTCCGCTTCCAGTGTGTGTGTGTGTGTGTGTGTGTGTGTGTGTGTGTGAGTGCGTGTGTGTGTGTGTGTGCGTGTGTGTGTGTGTGTGTGTGTGTGTGTGTGTATGTGTGTGTTTTAGATCCCGGAGTCGCCGGTACGGAGCCGCGGGATGCTCATGACCTCAGCGACCATGGATTCATGCCTGTGTCCGCTCTCACTCCTCCAGCAGCAGCGCCACCGTGAAGCACCAACAATCCACTAAATCCACCCCGGGATGAGGTTCAGGACCTCGGACAGAGGCAGCGGAGACACCGGCGGGGCTGCGGGGAGGAAGCTCGTCCAGGTTTCCGCTCTGGGGGGGACAGAGAGGGGAGGGGGGGAGGAGGAGGAGGAGGAGGGGGGCTAGCCGCTCACAGGCTGCTGCTAATTGACACACAATTACACCCAATTACTGTGAAGTCCAGTGCGCGTGGTCCTCGGCGGGTACAAGGGAGGTGAGACATAATCCATCCACAGTCACGGGCTGTTTGTTGGCTGCAGGAAGCCGCGGCTCACGGACACAAACTGTGCATGTGTGTTATATTCCACTCACAGAATAACCCCCCGCACACACACTCACACGCGCGCACAGAGGAGCGCTGCTCTCAGACGTGCAGGCTGTCTCTCACATGTATCCCACAGGCAGCCAGTGCTTCGCTCTGGATCCGTGCGTGTCTGCTGCTGCTGCTGCTGCTGCTGCTGCGTGAGTCCCGGTGCTGCCGCTGCCGCTGCTGCTGCTGCTCAGAGACGGAGGTCTGCAGGTAGAACAAGTCTGTCTCCTCTTCCTCTTCTCCCTCTCCTTCTTCTTTACCTCCTCCTGCTGCTGCTGCGTCTCCCTCTGCTCCTCCGAGGTGTCTCCCAGGGGTGAGTGGTAGTAGTAGTAGTGATAGTAGTAGTGGTAGTTGTTGGTGCTGAAGCAGCGCGGCTCAGCTACTCCCATTGTCTGGTGGTGGTCAAGTTGGAGACGCACCGGCGGCCGCTGCTGCGCTCCGCATTAGCTCCCATCCGGGCACCGTGTCCGTTACGATCCAAATTTCAGCCTGAATCAATCCGATCAGAAGGAGTCAGAGTGTTATAGAGAGTCCCGAGTGTCGCACTGATGAGGAGCCTGGTCCATGGCAGGAGAGCGGCGGGGACTGTGGCCCCTGCCCGGCGCGCACACACTCACACACACACACACACGGAGGTCCGGTGGAGACAGAGCAGCCAGCCTCGGTGCGCTCCGACACTCTGTTTTCTTGCTGCAGTCATTTAGCAAACTCCAAAAAACGCACCTCACAGTGCACAGACACGCCCACAGCACGCTGCCATTGGCCAGCGCGGCCCTGGAGCTCGTCTCTGATTGGTCAGCAGAGGTGTCACTGGCTGGACATCAGCTCTGCCCCTTACGCAGAGATCCCCACAGGACAAGTCTCTAATATCAAGTTAGACTTCACACAGACTTCACACACACACACACACACACACACACACACACACACACACACACACACACGTGTGTCTGTGGCCCTCTGCTGTGATGTCACATTTATTTTATTTATTTTTTTTCAAACACAGAAAAATTAAAATGTTTTAGAAAAACATTAAAGTTAAAGTTAACGAAGTAGAAGAAAATAAGATTAAAATAGAAGAAAGTGTGTGAGAGACTCGGTGTGGTGATGAAGTGTTGACATAATGTTTCACCCACACAATGACTCACCTGTGATGCTCTGACTTCATGACAAAGACTTTGTTTTTCTGTCTCTAGGCTCAACGTGGATGGAGAATCCAAAACAACAACAACAACGACAACAACAACAACAACAACAACAACAAAACTACATTACTACACACTTGCATTACAATGCAAAGTCACTGAGGACCTTTTGTCTTGTTGGACATTAAATATAAAGAGAGAGTGTGTGATAAGACAAACATCACAGACTTTGAACCAGCAGAGCGCCGTGTGTGTCCCGCCTGAAACCAAAAGTCAACAGTTATGTTGATGTAACATTCCATATCTAATTATTTTATCTAAATCCATGACCTTTTCCTCTCTTTAAAGTGAGAGCGAGCCCTCCAACAGTGTGTTGGGTGGAGAATGGGCCCTCATGAGTGACTGCTGCCTCAGTGATGAGCCTGAGTTCATAGAGGAACTCTCATTAGATTCAAAAAGGTGACATTTGATATACATGTCTTTGAAAAAAGGAAACACATCTTTGTAAAACAGTCAGAAGCATCTGTAACAACATTAAATGCTTATTCTACATAAACTATAAATAATCTATGAAACGATTCAATTAAATTTCTCTGATTGTCTTTGATTTTTTGTGTCTTAGATATGCAGTGATGATTGCTGGGTAATATTTATGCTGACATTGTCCAGTGTTGAGTCTGTGTTTGATCATGTGACAAGACGATATGTGCACAACAGTGTGCACTACGACCCGTCCTAACGACCTTACACCACTGTGTTGTTAGTGCCTTGTGTTTTTTTAAAATACATTTTTCAACAAAAACAAAGAAAGAAAAATCCACCATCTTTTCATAAACTTAACCAGGTATGAACCACCTGACTAAACTGTGACCGTTTCAACACGTTAACAACACAACAATGTGTTTGAAACTGTCACACACTTCAGACTGTTAACTGTCTGTGTGTAATTCCAGCACATTTATTGGGTGTTGTTAAGAAGTCATTTCTATTTGATAGATTTCTATTGGACTGTGTCTCAGAGGGAAACAGTGACTGAGTCCTTCTTCAGCAGCTCCTGTGGATAAATGCAGCGCTCAGGTCATCTCTGTGAAGACGATAATTCAGTTTTATTTTGGCAGAATATGAACATGATGGTTTGATTTTCATGTGTTGTAGCTGTCCAGATTAAAGACCCAGAGGAAACTGAAATAAAAAATATAACAACATTGTTCACTGAAGTTTTAAATAACACAAAGTATTTAAAGTTCGGTCACCCACTTGATGCATAACTTATTATTATTTTAAATTGTAATATATATATATCAGCATAATGGGCGGCACGGTGGTGTGGTGGTTAGCGCTCTCGCCTCACAGCAAGAGGGTTGCCGGTTTGATCCCGGGCGTGGGTTCTCTCCGGGCACTCCAGCTTCCTCCCACAGTCCAAAGACATGCAGGTTAATTGGTAACTCTAAATTGTCCGTAGGTGTGAATGTGAGTGTGAATGGTTGTCTGTCTCTATGTGTCAGCCCTGTGATAGTCTGGTGACCTGTCCAGGGTGAACCCTGCCTCTCACCCAGTGTCAGCTGGGATAGGCTCCAGCCCCCCGCGACCCTCAAGAGGATGAAGCAGTTAGAAGATGAATGAATAAATGAATGAATGAATATATCAGCATAATATAATGCTTTTATTCACACTACCCAGCTCTGTTTTACACTACTAAAGGATTCATTTAAAGTTCTATAAAAGCGGTGGAAGAAGATATTTATTAGTTTTTTGGTCTCACACACAGCAGAGACAGGAAACCTCCCGTCTCTCCAACAGGACAGTTTCCTGTGTATAATTCAGAGGAAAGTAAAAAGTGGAATGCAAAGGAAGTGTGATGAATATTTAAACCATTACACAGCCATTATAGCTCTTTATGTAAATGTGCAGCAAAGTGCTGTGCTGCTTATTTATAATCACAGCAGGCTGGAATCAGCTGACCCATCTCTGCAGCAGAGGGTGGAGCTCAGAGAGGACCGTCCCGTCACCACAGAGACATGTTGACATCTTACATGTTTCATTTCATACATGTGACGTAGTTCACATCACATACACACAAGCTGACTGTGTCATCAGGAGGTGGAGGGGAGGGTGGATGGTGTGACACCTCCATGAGACGCCTGCCAAGCTGCAGACTGCTCAACACCGACAACAGCAGGTGTTTAATGAAGGTTTGCACACGTCCCGCCGTCTGTAGCAACAAAAGCAGAATTTTAAAACCAAACATGATGTTTTCCTCGAGCAGCTGAAGACTGACCCCAGATTCACAGAGTGTGGGTGTAGCTGTCAATATGTCAGTGTGCTGGTGGTCTAAAAAAGGGTTGTCCAGTGTTTGGATGATCTCAAAGATCCTCTACCCAGTCCATGTTCAGTTTTTACTGTCAGTACATTTTGTTTGAATGATTTTAAACCTGTTTTTGCTATTGAAAAAATTAGCATTAGCATTATCCATAGCAGTAAATGCATCATGCTAACCAAGCTAGCAATTAGCGTCAGGGTTAGCTCCAACCTCTTGACCAAATACAGTCGCTTCTGCGGCGGCAGCCAAAATGTCGAACTGGAGGCTTCAGAACTGGAGTCCACAAACCAGAGGGTGATGTCACGGTGCCTACGAACATTATTTATACGGACTGTGTTTTCTAATGTTGACCAAACCCAGCCACAGCGTTGTCACAAGGTGTCCCTAGTTTGCAGAAACAATACCAACATTTATCCTGGTGAGGAGTGAAACGTGATGGTTTAAATCTCTGGTGGAGAATCAGTCAGTCATTTAGTGTCAGAGTCTTCAGGCGGCCTGAAAACTAGCAATCAGATTTAATCTGATATTTTTAAATGCTGTGGAGCTGCTTCAGGATTCACTGCTGCCAACACATGGATTCACTTTGTTCATCCTGCAGCGTTCATTTTTTTTTTTTTTTAAACTTTCTTTTTATTGTTTTTCTTTAACAGTGTAAAAACAATACACAAAGATTGAAAAAGAACATGTTGGATCACCTTATTTCTATAATTTTGTTCCATTTTAATGTCAATGCATTGGTCCTTGTCCTGTCGTTTTTATGTACTCAGTCCATTTCTCCCACTTCCGGCGGCATTGATCCTCTTGAGTTCGTATTTTATGAGTCAGTTGTTCCATAGTGTGTATTTCGTCCGTGATGTTCCTCCAGTCCGCCTGTGTTGGTGGGTCTGCCTTGTACCATTTTTTGGTGATTGCCTTTTTACAGGCTACTAACATAATTTTCAATATATATCTATCATCTTTTAACACATTTCCTGGAATGATGCCAAGATATAATAGTGTACAGGACTTAGACACATCATAACCCAAAATTCTGCCAATAGTTAGATGGATATTATCCCAAAATATTATGATCTTAGGACAGAGCCAAAATACATGCGAGTGGTCCACATTAACATCTCCACAGCTTCTCCAACATGGTTGTGCCAATGAAGTATATTTATTCCTAATTTTGGGCGTTATAAAAAATCTGATTAAAGTTTTCCAACAATGTAATCTCCAAACACGTGAAGATGTCGTTGGGTGCTGTGTTTTCCAAATGCGTGACCATTCATCATCAGATATGTTCACACCTATCTCTCTCTGCCACTTCAGTTTTACATATGTTGTTGAAATCCCTTTTGCCTCCATTATTTGTCTATAAATCGTAGAAATTATTCTGAATTTCTTTGCATCATAGACTTAAGTTATGGTTTTGACTATTGAATCTTTATCCAGATTTACACTGCGTTTTATTTCTTTGTTGAAGAAGTGCCTCAACTGTAAATATCTGAAATGATCTTGGTTACTTAAATCATATTTTTGTTTAATCTCCTGAAAGCTCATGAAGTTTCCATTTTTAATTGCTGTACATATCGCTGTTAATCCATTAGGAATCCATTGCTCACACCTTTGGTCAAGAGAGCCAGGGATAACACCCTTGTCATAAGCTATCCACCGAAGCAGTCCAAGCTCTTTCTCCAGTTTATATTTTTGTGCCAGATTAAACCATAATTTTAACGTAAACCGAGTGACTGCATTTACCTGTTTAATAACACTCATTGTTTCTTCTCTGTCTCCAATAAGACTTTGAATTTCTCTTTCTTGTACCGATTTTTCTAAATTCTTCCATTTGGCTACATAATCTTTGTCACACCAACAAATTATATATCTAATTTGTGCAGCATGAAAATATCCTTTAAGGTTTGGCAGTGCCAAACCCCCTTTATCCTTTCTAATCTGAAGTGTTTCGAATTTGATTCTTGGTCTGTGTCCACTCCATATAAACCTTGAAATGATTTTGTCCCACAGTCTAAATTGTTTTTCAGGTATCTCAATGGGTAGTGATTGAAACAAGTAAAGAAGTCTAGGTAGAACACTCATTTTTATGGCCTCTATTCGTGATCCAATGTCTAAAGGGAGGATAGCCCACCTGTCCAAATCGCTCTTAATTTCCTTATCCAATTTGATATAATTAGCGTCATATAAATCTTCAGTGTTTCGTGTGAGAGTGACCCCAAGATATTTCATTTTTGTTGCTCTCCAGTTCAAATTATGTTTTTGTTGTATGATTTTGGATGGAGAGTAGTTGAATGTTAGAATGCGTTTTGGTCAAGTTAAGCTTGTAACCAGAACAAAAGCCAAACATCTCTAGTTGGTTGATTAGTATGGGAATGCATGTGTCTGGGTTCTCTAAAAAACAGATCACATCATCAGCAAAAAGTCCAATGATTTGTTTTTCTCCCCCCACCTCTACTCCTTTAAGATCTTCATTTTGCCTGATCGCTTGTGCCAGGGGCTCTATGAAGATTGCAAACAGGGTTGGTAAGAGACAGCAGCCCTGTCTAGTAGATCGTCCTAAAGTTATGCTCTCAGTCAAACTACCGTTTATCCTTATCCTTGCGGTTGGGTTTTGGTAAAGTGTTTTAATACATCCAACAGCTTTGTCATTAAGTCCGAATTTTTCAAGTACCTGATATAGAAAAGTCCAATTGACACTATCAAAAGCCTTTTCTGCATCAAGGCTTATTAAGACTGCACATTTTTTCTTTTCTAGAATATGGTTTATAATATATAAAGTTCTCCTTATGTTATCTTGGGCTTGACGCCCCTTAATGAAGCCTGTCTGGTCTTCATCGATAATGTCACTGATAAAGTATTCATACCTTTTGGAAATAATTGAAGTATACAATTTATAATCAACATTGAGTAGTGATATGGGTCTATAATCTGAACAAGTCTCACTGTTGTTTTTCTTGGGAATTACTGATATTACCGCTTCTTTCCAGGAAGGGGGCATTTCACCATGTTCAAGCGTATAGTTGAATGATTTTTCGAGTAGAGGTATAAGTTGTACGTTAAATGTTTTATACCACTCAGATGGTAGACCATCACTTCCGGGGGATTTGTTTGTTTTTAGTTTATTTATTGCTTTCCCTATCTCTGCTTTTGTGATGGGAGCAGTCAGGTGATCATTCTGGTTTTTTCCAATTGAAGGTAAGTCCAGTTTCTCAAGAAAAGCTTTCATTTGATCAATGTCAGCAGAGGGGGGCTGGCTGTACAGATCTCTATAGTAATTCATAAACTGAGTTCCAATTTCTTTGGGGTCATGAATTATTTGATTCGTCCTTGTATCCCTTATCTTGTGAATTATCCGGTCAGCTTGCTGTTTTTTAATCGTTTTGCCAGTAATTTGTTTGCCCTTGGTCCCACTTCATAATAGGTTTGTTTTAGAAATCTTGTCTTTTTTTCAATTTCTGAAATTAGTATTCTATCTATATTATCCCTAATTCCCTTAATTTTTGGAAGTAATGAGGGGTCTTGTGTAGTTTTGTGTTGCTGCTCAATTACAAACAGCTTCTCCTTTTCCTTTTTATAGACCTCCTCCCTGTTTTTTTTAATTGCTGCTGACTTTGCAATCAGTTTTCCCCTTATAACCGCTTTAAGAGCATCCCATAAAATAACTGGGTTCACTTCTCCATTATCATTTTCATTTTGGTAAGTTAAAATGTCCTTCTTTAGCTCCTCCACACTTGACTTGTTATTAAGTATCCCCACGTTTAACCTCCATAGCGTGTTTTTCTCCTGCACTTTCAAATTGACTTCGAGGAGAACTGCACAGTGATCAGAAACATCTGCTTCTTGAATTTCACACTTCTTTACTCTATATAAATCATTCTTATTCATAAAGAAGTAATCGATTCTAGCATAGCTGTTATTAGGGGGTGAATAGTGTGTGTAGTCTCTTTCAGAAGGATGTAACTCTCTCCACTTATCAACTATCCCAAATTCTTTAAGTGTTTTCTTGACCATTTTTGTAACATAGTTGGTACACTTATTCTTGTTTGTTGTGTCAAGCTTACTATTCATCACAATATTCAAGTCACCACCACATATTAATACTCCATCCATTTCCAATATCATGGTATCAAGCAAGGTTTTAAAGAACTGTTTTGCACTATTAGGTGGAGCATATACATTAACCAGTGTCACCATTTCGTTCTCCAGTCTTCCTTTCACAATAACAAATCTCCCCTCTTTATCACTTATTTTTTTGATACATTCAAATTTCACTGAGTTTCGGATAAGTATGATCACACCTCTTCTACATCCATGGCAAAATGAACTATGAAATGAATTAGTGTAGCCAAACCTCTTAAGTTTCTCACTTTCCAGACTAGACAGGTGTGTTTCTTGTAGAAAAACAATCTGTGATTTATCCTTCCTCAATTTGGTCATTATCTTCTGACGTTTTACAGGATTATTTAAACCATTAATATTTAATGACAGTATCTTAGTATTATACTCTATCATTACTGATGGGTTTGTGTGGTAATCCAACTCTGAACATAGAAAACATAACCAAGGAACAACAGTTGAACACTGAACAATGTGACTTCCAAAAAGGAGATGTACTTATCCATCCCTTGTGGTCCCTGTTGGTGGGAGGAGGGTCTAGTGCCTCATTGTAGATGGGGCCCTCCCTAGTTGTGAGAAAAAACCCACAAATACTAGATTTGTCCAACATCTAGTGCTTGCTGCTTAACACTCCCTCCTGTCGGTTTTACTTAACTATAAACTTAAGTCGTGAGTCATTTTATCCATGTGACCCAGATAGTACAAAAGTAAATATCTTTGTTAGTAAGAAATAATAATGATGTTTGAGATCACCCGGTGCCTATATCTTCTCATCCATTTCAGCTCCCTTGATCTTTGTCTCGCCTGAACTCCGTCAGCCTCTCCCTTGCACGCTGAGCTGTGCCGTCTGAAGTGCTGGCGCGTTTCCATGGCATCACTGCATTCAGTCGCTCCTCCGCGGCCGCTGCGGTGCTTGCTCTGGTCGTCACTGTCACCCTGATTCCGCGTCGATTCAGGTCGTGTGCCGCCTCCTCCGCTGTGCTGTATATCACCAGTCCGTTGTCCCAATGCACCCGCATCTTCGTGTAGGGAGTCTGGAACCGGATCCCCTTCTCCTTAAGGGCTGCTTTGATGGGTCCGTATGACTTGCGCCTTTCCATGACGTCGGTCGCATAGTCGTTGTCAAAGTAAAGTCTTTTGCCATTAATCTCGATCTTCTGCTGCCATGCTTTCCTGAGGACCAGCTCTTTCACGTGAAACTCCAAAAAGTTAACAATTATTGATCTTGGGGAAGCGGCGGCAGCTGGCTTCGGAATCAATGCTCTGTGTGCCCGCTGGACACGGAGCTCGAGTCCCTCCGGCAGAGCCAGGTGACGTTTAAACAACTCGTTAACAAACTCAATAACCGACCTTCCCTCTTTTTCTTCTGGCACCCCGTAAATCCTGATATTATTTCTTCTTGAGTGGCTCTCCAGATCGACGACTTTGTCCCTCATCTCAGTGTTTTCTTTCACCACCGCCAGTAGCATTTCTTTCATCTCCAGGCAGGCTGACTCCATGTCAGCTATTCGAGTTTGTGCCTCAGCTAAGTTAGCGTTTTGGCTCTGGAGCTCCTGCAAAACTTCACCTTTGAACTCCGCGAGGTCGTCTTTCAAAACTTTCTTGACGTCGTTTTTGAATTCGTCCAGGTCCCGTCTCATTCCTTGTTTGAAGTCTTTTAACTCTGTATGAAGCGTTGTTAGAGCTTGAAGCAGAGCGTTCTGGTCAGTACTAGCTTCGCTTAGCATTGTTTCTCCGTCATCATTTTCCTCGTGCTCGGTGGACTCGGTCATTTCTGGGTTTTGTTGTGTATCACTCACGTTCTTGGTCGCCATTTGACTCCTTAGCCTTTTCCCTCCTTTCATAGTTTGACTCAGGTTGTATCTAGACTATTTATATTGAATGGAGGTACTTTGTCCAAACCGACTTGTAGGAGCTCGCTATTATGCGTCCATCTTGTCGCAGCGCTGCACCGGAAGTCCTGCAGCGTTCATTTTATTACAACTGCTCTGACTGTTCACACCTCTGATCATCGTAACACTGTGTGAAGATGTGCTGCTGACTAACTTTTCTCAGTCAACACAGCGGCTGTTTTTCTGTAAATGAATTCCATTGATCTGTCGGAGTGTGTCTGCAGGAGACCATCTGTCTCTGATTGTTTTTAGTGGCTCTGAGTGGAGGCGTCTGGTTCCCATAGAGCAGCTCTCCTCCAGCTCCTCCTCTCCTTACCTGTGTCTGTTTGCGCTCACATGAATTAAGTCATATATAACTCTTCAAATAATACAATACAGTGTTGTTTCATGGAAAGGCATGACTGATATCTGCTGTAGGCAACACACTGGCTGTGGATGAATACCTTTCATTACACAGTTTGGACCCAGGCTGACTGAGTTTGTAGCAGGAAAGTAGAAGTATGTGAAGTGTCTTAATGACAGTGGAGTGACTGACTTCAGGAGCTGTCTGACAGCAGCACAACAACAGGCCGAGGTCTTGTCTGTATGTATACACATATTTTTATACACAAATATTTTCCCTCTCTGTTTTTCTCCATCTACACTAGGACACTAAAACGACTCCAGACGCTGACGTGCAGTGTTCCCACAGACAGTGGTGCTGCTGCAGAGCTGCCTGCTGGTGACTAATGAAAGGATTCTGTCCACAGAAACGCAGAAAGTTGGAGGACTTTTATTTTGAAAGAGAAACAGGAAGTATTGAGACAGAAATATATTTTTTCATGTCTGTGATATAAACATTGAAACTGTAGTGAAAGATGGTACGATGTCAACACGACCAGCGAAACATCATTTTCATGGTTTATTTGTTTCTGAAAACGCATCATGTGGAACAAACAGGTGAGACTCCTTTTGTCTGGATGTTGTGCAGCTGAGCAGCAGCTGAGCCGTCTGTGGTCCGGCCGTCAGCTGTCTGTCTGTCAAGTGTTCAGGCTAACGTTACCTCCGACTGGAGAGCTCATCACTGCTGATTGCCATTAAGTTTAAGGATGAAGAAGCTCAGTTAAACCTCCGAGTGAAGCTCTGGACATGTGAAAGTTTTCCTCAACAACAGTCCCACTCTGGAAAGTGTCTCACCTTCTACTGGTCCCACCAGTCCTGATCCAAAACCCTCGGTTCAGGTGGACTTTAAATCCTGGAATTTTAATCTTCACCTTAAAAGGCATTTAAAAAAAATCTCAGTTTTCACGACCTAAAACTCAGTTTGTGTGGACGGGTGGTCCAAACATCGAGGGCCTAACTGTGTGTATTTACCTATATGAGTTTGTTCAGTGTGTGTGTTAATGTTGACTGTGTGTGTCTGTTCAGTGTGTGTGTTAATGTTGACTGTGTGTGTCTGTTCAGTGTGTGTGTTAGTGTTGACTGTGTGTGTCTGTTCAGTGTGTGTGTTAGTGCTGACTGTGTGTGTTTGTTCAGTGTGTGTATTAATGTTGACTGTGTGTGTCTGTTCAGTGTGTGTGTTAATGTTGACTGTGTGTGTTTGTTCAGTGTGTGTGTTAATGTTGACTGTGTGTGTCTGTTCAGTGTGTGTGTTAGTGTTGACTGTGTGTGTCTGTTCAGCGTGTGTGTTAGTGTTGACTGTGTGTGTCTGTTCAGTGTGTGTGTTAGTGTTGGCTGTGTGTGTTTGTTCAGTGTGTGTGTTAGTGTTGACTGTGTGTGTCTGTTCAGTGTGTGTGTTAATGTTGACTGTGTGTGTCTGTTCAGCGTGTGTGTTAGTGCTGACTGTGTGTGTCTGTTCAGTGTGTGTGTTAGTGTTGACTGTGTGTGTCTGTTCAGTGTGTGTGTTAGTGCTGACTGTGTGTGTCTGTTCAGTGTGTGTGTTAGTGTTGACTGTGTGTGTCTGTTCAGTGTGTGTGTTAGTGTTGACTGTGTGTGTCTGTTCAGCGTGTGTGTTAGTGCTGACTGTGTGTGTCTGTTCAGTGTGTGTGTTAGTGTTGACTGTGTTTGTCTGTTCAGTGTGTGTGTTAGTGTTGACTGTGTGTGTCTGTTCAGTGTGTGTGTTAGTGTTGACTGTGTGTGTCTGTTCAGTGTGTGTGTTAGTGTTGACTGTGTGTGTCTGTTCAGTGTGTGTGTTAGTGTTGACTGTGTGTGTCTGTTCAGTGTGTGTGTTAATGTTGACTGTGTGTGTCTGTTCAGTGTGTGTGTTAGTGCTGACTGTGTGTGTTTGTTCAGTGTGTGTATTAATGTTGACTGTGTGTGTCTGTTCAGTGTGTGTGTTAGTGCTGACTGTGTGTCTGTTCAGTGTGTGTTAAGTGTTGCCTGTGTGTGTCTGTTCAGTGTGTGTGTTAGTGTTGACTGTGTGTCTGTTCAGTGTGTGTGTTAGTGTTGACTGTGTGTGTCTGTTCAGTGTGTGTGTTAGTGTTGACTGTGTTTGTCTGTTCAGTGTGTGTGTTAGTGTTGACTGTGTGTGTCTGTTCAGTGTGTGTGTTAGTGTTGACTGTGTTTGTCTGTTCAGTGTGTGTGTTAGTGCTGACTGTGTGTGTCTGTTCAGTGTGTGTGTTAGTGTTGACTGTGTGTGTCTGTTCAGTGTGTGTGTTAATGTTGACTGTGTGTGTCTGTTCAGTGTGTGTGTTAGTGCTGACTGTGTGTGTTTGTTCAGTGTGTGTATTAATGTTGACTGTGTGTGTCTGTTCAGTGTGTGTGTTAGTGCTGACTGTGTGTGTTTGTTCAGTGTGTGTATTAATGTTGACTGTGTGTGTCTGTTCAGTGTGTGTGTTAGTGTTGACTGTGTGTGTCTGTTCAGTGTGTGTGTTAGTGTTGACTGTGTGTGTCTGTTCAGTGTGTGTGTTAGTGTTGACTGTGTGTGTCTGTTCAGTGTGTGTATTAATGTTGACTGTGTGTGTCTGTTCAGTGTGTGCATAGTAATGTCTGAGTCCTCTCCCGTCCGCAGACACTGTGGTTGATCAGTGTGAGCGCTGAGTTTGCCTGCCTGCAGCAGACCTGCAGGACGGGTCGATATCTGCAGTGTCCTAATGAAACTGTAGCTCAGTAATATTTATCTGCTCCTAAAGGTCATCATGTCTCTCAGTCTTCAGAGGAAGAGGCCTGAACCGGACCGTCCTTCATATCACAGCAGATAATCAATGGCAGCTGGAGGAGGCAGAGCTGCAGCGGGCGGTGTCACAGGAAGAGGGCCGGGTATCTGAAATGGATCCGACATGGTGAGAAGATATGATGCAGCACGAGGACAAGAAACAGGTCTCTGACAGTGTACAGCATGGGAAGAGGCCTGAACCGGACCGTCCTTCATATCACAGCAGATAATCAATGGCAGCTGGAGGAGGCAGAGCTGCAGCGGGCGGTGTCACAGGAAGAGGGCCGGGTATCTGAAATGGATCCGACATGGTGAGAAGATATGATGCAGCACGAGGACAAGAAACAGGTCTCTGACAGTGTACAGCATGCTTCTCTCTGAGAGGCGGACGCTCTCGTCTCCACAGGTTTTTCCACTTCCTGTGTCTGATCACAGCTCTTTATAGAGGTCTTTATTTCTTCACAGCAGACAGTGTGACTCATCACAGCAGGAGGAGCTCAGGTGTGAATGAAACTATTACTGGTGGCTGAATTCCATTTAGCTGCATCAGTTTCAGGTCCTGGTGGTCTGTACGCTCACAGTCACTGTGTCACAGCTCAGAGCACAGACTGAGGTAGTGTTATCTGGTACACCTGAGCTTTACCTGGAGCGAAACAGCATGGAGGCCAGTGACAATGTGACAGTGTTTACTTCTTAGAATATCTGTTACTGACTAATTCTCTCTTTCAAACTCAGTGCAGAATAATTTTAAACATTGTTGGCGTGCTGCTCAGATGGGACGGACCGTATCTGTGGCAGCACGTCTCTGCAGCAAACCAAAAAAGGAGGCAAAAATCAAAACTTCCAACAGTGTGTCATATTTCCATCACTGCTGACTGAAGCCAACCTGATCTCACAGAAATACGTGAATCAATCAATCAATCAATTTTATTTATAAAGCCCAATATCACAAATCACAATTTGCCTCACAGGGCTTTACAGCATACGACATCCCTCTGTCCTTATGACCCTCACAGCTGATCAGGAAAAACTCCCCAAAAAACCCTTTAACGGGGAAAAAACGGTAGAAACCTCAGGAAGAGCAACTGAGGAGGGATCCCTCTTCCAGGACGGACAGACGTGCAATAGATGTCGTACAGAACAGATCAGCATGATAAATTAACAGTAATCCACATGACACAATGAGAGAGAGAGATGCAGGTAATGACAGTAGCTTACAACAACATTAATGAAAGTAATAATATTATAGTTATAGTTCTGGCTACTGTGGTACAATATGTTGAAAGTATGTATTAATATCTGGCAGTATACATGTGTGACAATAATCATATGTGTATAATAACAGAAGAAGTATGACTAATGACTAATGATGGCAGCAGCAGCAGGAGGCATCTGGCAGGACCACGGCAGCAGCACAACCACACACGTCACGCTGTCCAGGCACCGCTGTGATATGAGTTAATCTGAGAGACAGTGGAGCACAAAGGCTCCGGAGAAGAAGCCGAGTTAGTGACATCCAGAATGGCCGAGTTAGCAAGATGCAGTAATAGGACACGAGAGAGAGAGAGAGAGAGAGAGAGAGAGAGAGAGAGAGAAGGTGCCCGGTGTATTATAGGGGGGTCCTCCGGCAGACTAGGCCTAAGTCAGCCTAACTAGGGGCTGGTACAGGGCAAGCCTGAGCCAGCCCTAACTATAAGCTTTATCAAAGAGGAAAGTCTTAAGTCTAGTCTTAAACGTGGAGACGGTGTCTGCCTCCCGGACCGTAACAGGAAGATGATTCCACAGGAGAGGAGCCTGATAGCTGAAGGCTCTGGCTCCTGATCTACTTTTGGAGACTTTAGGGACCACGAGTAACCCTGCGTTCTCAGAGCGCAGTGTTCTGGTGGGATAATATGGCACTATGAGCTCTCTAAGATATGACGGAGCTTGACCATTTAGAGCTTTATAAGTTAACAGTAGGATTTTAAATTCAATTCTGGATTTTACAGGAGCCAGTGCAGAGAAGCTAAAACAGGAGAGATATGATCGCGTTTCTTAGTTCCTGTTAGTACACGTGCTGCTGCATTCTGAATTAGCTGGAGAGTTTTTAAGGACTTACTAGAGCTACCTGATAATAGAGAGTTACAGTAATCCAGCCTAGAGGTAACAAAAGCGTGGACCAATCTTTCTGCATCTTTTCGGGTCAGGATAGGCCTAATTTTCGCAATATTACGCAGATGAAAAAATGCAGTCTGTGAGGTTTGCTTTAAATGAGAATTAAAAGACAAATCTTGATCAAATATCACTCCGAGGTTTCTTACGGTAGTGCTAGAGGCCAGAGCAATGCCATCTAGAGAAACTATGTCATCAGATAAAGAGTCTCTGAGTTGTTTGGGGCCAAGAACAATAACTTCAGTTTTGTCTGAATTTAACATCAGGAAATTGGTGCTCATCCAAGTTTTTATGTCTTTAAGGCAGTTATGGAGTTTAGTTAATTGATTACTTTCTTCTGGCTTCATTGATAAATACAACTGAGTATCATCCGCATAACAATGGAAATTTATAGAGTGATTTCTAATGATGTTACCTAAAGGAAGCATATATAGAGTAAACAGGATTGGTCCGAGCACAGAACCTTGCGGAACTCCAAAACAAACTTTAGTACGTAAGGATGGTTCATTGCGAACGTCAACAAATTGAAAACAATCAGATAAATAAGATTTAAACCAGCTCAGTGCTGAACCTTTTAAGCCAATTAAGTGATCCAGTCTCTGCAGTAGAATTTGATGGTCAGTTGTGTCAAACGCCGCACTAAGATCTAATAAAACAAGTACAGAGACGAGTCCTTTGTCTGAAGCAATCAGAAGGTCATTTGTAATTTTAACTAGTGCTGTCTCAGTGCTATGATGCACTCTAAATCCTGACTGAAATTCCTCAAATAGATTATTATCATGGAGAAAATCACACAGCTGGTCTGCGACTACTTTCTCAAGGATCTTTGACATAAAGGGAAGATTAGATATTGGTCTATAGTTGGCTAACACCTCTGGATCCAGGGTGGGCTTTTTTAGTAGAGGTTTAATTACAGCTACCTTAAAAGACTGTGGTACATAGCCTGTTAATAAGGATATATTGATCATATCTAATATGTGAGTGTTAACTAAAGGTAAGACCTCCTTAAGTAGCCTAGTTGGGATGGGGTCTAAGAGACACGTTGATGATTTAGATGAAGAAATCACTGCGGTCAATTCTTGAAGAGAAATTGGGGAGAAGCAATCTAAATATATATTAGGTTTTACAGCTGTGTTTGAGGTTAGATAGGTACTATGTGAGGACAGGAGGTCATGAATTTTGCCTCTAATAGTTAGAATTTTGTCATTAAAAAAGCTCATAAAATCATTACTGCTAAGGGCTAAAAGAATACAAGGCTCAATAGAGCTCTGACTCTCAGTCAGCCTGGCTACAGTGCTGAAAAGAAACCTGGGGTTGTTCTTATTGTCTTCTATTAATGCTGAGTAATAGTTTGCTCTGGCATTGCGGAGGCCCCTCTTATAAGTTTTGAGACTGTCTGTCCAGATTAAACGAGATTCTTCCAGTTTGGTTAATCGCCAATTCCTTTCAAATTTTCGCGATATTTGTTTTAACTTACGGGTTTGAGAGTTATACCAAGGAGCGAACTTTCTTTGCTTTTTTAACTTCTTTTTAAGAGGAGCTACAGAGTCGAGCGTTGTTCGTAGCGAGCCTACGGTGCTATCAACAAAATGATCAATTCGGGAGAGGTTAAAGTCGGTACAGGAAACCTCTGTTACTGAGGGACTTGGTATTGAATTTAATGACGGAGTAATCTTTTCCTTAAGTTTTGCGACAGCACTATCTGATAAACATCTAGTATAGTAACTGTTGCTGAGTGGCATGTAATCGAGTAAAAAGAAATCAAAAGTAATCAGATAATGATCCGATAGCGAGGGATTCTGTGGAAAGACTTTTAGATTATCAATTTCAATTCCATACGTCAGAACTAGATCGAGGGTATGGTTAAAACAGTGAGTGGGTTCATGTACACCCTGACTGAAGCCAATGGAGTCTAATAATGAGATAAACGCGGTAGCCAGGGAGTCATTATCAACGTCGACATGAATGTTAAAATCGCCTACAATAATAACTTTATCTGATTTAAGAACTAAACTGGATAAAAACTCTGAGAATTCAGATACAAATTCAGAATACGGGCCAGGAGCATGGTACGCTATAACAAATAAAAGTGGCTGCGAGGTTTTCCAGGTCGGATGTAAAAGACTAAGAACGAGGCTTTCAAATGAATTATAATCTAGTTTAGGTTTAGGGCTGATTAACAGACTAGAGTTAAAAATGGCTGCAACTCCCCCTCCTCGGCCGCTGCCTCGAGGAATGTGGGTATTATTATGACTGGGAGGAGTGGACTCATTTAGACTGACATATTCATCTTGACACAGCCAGGTTTCAGTGAGACTGAGTAAATCAATATGATTATCTGATATTAATTCGTTTACTAACACTGCTTTAGACGATAGAGACCTGATATTTAACAGTCCGCATTTAATTCTCCTGTTTTGTCTTTCTGTCACAGAAGAGGTTTTAATTTTTATGAGGTTGTTATGCACAACTCCTCTTTGTTTAATTTTAGATTTAGATAATTTAGGTGGTCGGGGGACAGACACCGTTTGTATAAAACTATTAAAACTATGGCTGGGTAACTGAACTAGAAGCTCAGAGAGGCGTTTAGGACTGCGACTCTGAGTCCTGGTCTCAACTCTGGGTTGTCAGGGATTTAAATTACTAATAAAGTTTGCCAGGTTCCTAGAAATGAGAGCAGCTCCATCCAAAGTGGGATGAATGCCATCTCTCCTAATAAGACCAGGTTTTCCCCAGAAAGTTTGCCAATTATTAACGAAACCCACATCGTTTGCTGCGTGAAATGACCACGACCTCTTAACACCGCATTCCGTGGAAACCATGGAAACAATGCCAATGTAAAGTCAATTAGGGTCCTTTTTCATGGTGGACACATAGATTCCCTGATTCAACAACATCCTGTATACACACAAAAACACCAAAGTGTTCTTGATATTAAAACGACAAATATATTCCTCTGTTACAATTTCCCACCAATAATAATAATAATAATAATAATAATAATAATAATAACATAATAATAATAATAATAATAATAATAACATGATAATTCAGCTGTACTAGATATTTGATGTATTTAAATATTCAGTCCCAAAAACACAGTTTCTAGAGAACTTGCTAAAATATCTGAAATTAACCATCATCCTTGCTTTTTTTCTTGACATAGTTCATCTAGGTGCAGTGTAATAACTAGTTTGGCTTTACTAGATATTAGATACAGTACAGGCCAAAAGTTTGGACACACCTTCTCATTCAATGCGTTTTCTTTATTTTCATGACTATTTACATTGTAGATTCTCACTGAAGGCATCAAAACTATGAATGAACACATGTGGAGTTATGTACTTAACAAAAAAAGATGAAATAACTGAAAACATGTTTTATATTCTAGTTTCTTCAAAATAGCCACCCTTTGCTCTGATTACTGCTTTGCACACTCTTGGCATTCTCTCCATGAGCTTCAAGAGGTAGTCACCTGAAATGGTTTTCCAACGGTCTTGAAGGAGTTCCCAGAGGTGTTTAGCACTTGTTGGCCCCTTTGCCTTCACTCTGCGGTCCAGCTCACCCCAAACCATCTCGAGTGGGTTCAGGTCCGGTGACTGTGGAGGCCAGGTCATCTGCCGCAGCACTCCATCACTCTCCTTCTTGGTCAAATAGCCCTTACACAGCCTGGAGGTGTGTTTGGGGTCATTGTCCTGTTGAAAAATAAATGATGGTCCAACTAAACGCAAACCGGATGGGATGGCATGTCGCTGCAGGATGCTGTGGTAGCCATGCTGGTTCAGTGTGCCTTCAATTTTGAATAAATCCCCAACAGTGTCACCAGCAAAACACCCCCACACCATCACACCTCCTCCTCCATGCTTCACAGTGGGAACCAGGCATGTGGAATCCATCCGTTCACCTTTTCTGCGTCTCACAAAGACACGGCGGTTGGAACCAAAGATCTCAAATTTGGAAGAATGACTGACATGCATTCTTAATGGGAGCCTGTCCTTATGACATCCCTCTGTCATAAGGACAGAGGGATGTTGTATGCTGTAAAGCCCTGTGAGGCAAATTGTGATTTGTGATACTGGGCTTTATAAATAAAATTGAATTGAATTGAAAAAAATGAATGTCTGTACCCCCTTTAGTTGCTGAGTTCAAGCCCTCAAACATGCACTGAGGTCAAGGTTCAAAGGTCAATGGCTGAAACCAGGAGCCATGTAGAATCTTCATACTGACATATGTTACTCTCCAGGATGAGACCTTTCCAATGATGTATTTGGGTTAGCTCTACGACAAAGTTTAGATTTTTTTCATTTTTTGGACACAAATGATGGTTCTGTGGCGCTGGCTTGGGGTCCACTCTCCCCTGGTGGAGTGGAGGGTGGCCGGGTTGCCGGGGGCGGCCACCTCCCTCCATGTGATGGTGTTTCCTCTCTGGTTCTTCCGTGCTCAGCCTTATTTTTTTCTTCTTATTTATTTATTTATTTATTTATTAGTAGCGTTTGGATTCAGTTAGGACAGATGGATGGCAAGTTGAAATGGAATGAAGCCCACAGACGGCAGACAGTAGATACAAAACAGTAGTGGAACGCGCCCCATCCGCCCACAGCACAATGCTCTTAAAGCCCTACGCTATCTGCTGGCAAAATACATTTATTTTATTTTATGGCCTTGACATTAACCTGTCATATTGTTGAGTTATCAAGGACACTTCCGTGTTTTTGTGTGTGTACAGGAATGTAAAGATATCATTGAGGAAAACAAGGTTGACGTGACGTTGAATCAGGGAATCCGTGTGTCCACCACGGGAGAGGATCCTAATTGACTTTACATTGGCACGTAATTTCAACCCATTACGTGCTGCCACCACAGAATGCAGTGTTAAGAGGTCGTGGTCATTTCACGTATTTTTGTGAGATCAAGTTGTTGAAGCTGCAGGTGATAACTACCTGTGACTCCTGCAGACTCACCTGTCTCTGAGTGAAGTCTGATTTTAACCTGCCCACTAACAACAGAGGCCAGATGTTGGTGGGTTTGTAGTTCAGAGGGAAAGAGACTGAAGTGACTTCAGTATCAGCACCTGCAGTTTGTGTAACCACGAAGAAGACTTCTTCCTCACGTTACTCCAGCAGCTGGTGTCCTGCTCTGATCACTGAGGATGACCTCTGACCTCCTCATGACCTGTTGGCTCCTAACTCTGTGAGGAACAAAATACACGAATATAAAATCCCTGTGAAGCTGCCTGTGTTTCATCATCTTTATTTAGAAAGCCTGTGATGATGACAGAGTGTGACACGTTATCAGTGAAGAGCCAATTAGTGAGGTCACATGGGTCGAGTGTGTGACAGGGAAAACACAAACAGACGAGACAGACACTAAAGCTAAGAATAGATCCACGACGGGCAGACTGTTCCTGCTCATGTCTTCAGTGTGTGTGTGTGTGTGTGTGTGTGTGTGTGTGTGTGTGTGTGTGTGTGTGTGTGTGTATGTGTGTGTCGTGACAGGATGTTTTTGGTCTTAAAGCCATCTGCAGTTTGACTAAACAGAGTTTTCTTGGTCAAAAACGAGCGAGTCCCGACCCACTCACCGTTTCTCATTAAACACTGGAGCTGTGTTTTCTGAGACTTTGTCCTGTTGGTCAGTCACAACTTCAACTGCTTCTTCTTTAAATGATTGTGTTTATGTGTCCTGTGACAAGACATCCCAGGTGTCTCTGTGGACGTCTCTCATGGATCTTATCCTTCCTCCAGCCCTCTGCTGACTGTTGAGGTTTATCCAGTTTCTTGGGCTCTCCTTCACTCCAGCAGGAACACCCACACTGACAGACAGAGAACACAGCTCATTATAAAACACTTCAGTACAAGTTTCAACAAATCAACATAAATGTGCCTTCAACTTTTTTTTAATTAACATCAGAATATTGAAATTTACATGTCTCGACTTTTACAGAATGTCTCCAACAGTCAGTGAGGCTGAGGCGTCCTTGAGGAGGGTTCAAAAGGTAAAGAGCTGCTCCACTGTTCCACAACCAGGACAGAGTACACACTGCACCTCCTGAGTGTGAGGTTCAACAGTCAGCCGGAGCCTCTTTTCCAGCACCCTGGGATAAACGTTCCCGGTAATACGGACACAGGGCTCCATAAAATAACGGCTATGTCCATTATTTTACACAGACCTGTGCTCAAACTGAACTTAATACAAATGTTAGACGTAGTGATTTAATACAAAGTCAGTGAAAAGATGCAAGTGAGTAGAAACAGATGCAAAACTTGCTCTATGTGGCAGCGCAAAGATTCATCCACCCAAAGTGAAAAAGTACTGGTTTGAGGGAAAAAAGGAAACGTGGGGAAACTGAAGGGAAAAGTAAATAGAGGCTCCGCTGCCACACAAACACACACATGTTTGAGGTCAGATTTTATTACACAAGGTAAAAAGTTGAAGGTAAGAAGCTGTAGAAGACACTGTCAGCTGTTAGCTGTTAGCTGTTAGCTTCGCTCACTGGGTCCATGTCATTGGTTCGACAGCCCATTGGTTCAACATCCCATTAGTCCGACTGTCTGCGGTGCTGAATGGCTCGCGGCGGGCGTATGGTGCGCCGCGACCGGCTTGAGGTGGAGCAGGCTCACGGCTTATGTGTTTGTCACTTTCTTTGTCATTTTAACCCACACCATGATCTTTTCCTGACCCTAACCAAGAGGTTTTTGTACCTAAACCTGACCAGACCTTAACCACAGGGCATCATGATGATTTCGGAATGGACTTCGGAACAATGGGATGTCAAACCAATGGGCAGTTCCCCACTCACTGACCTGCATCTAACAAGGTGAAGCTGCTGAGTGTCCACTTTCTTCGATGCTCACCTGGCATCATCACATAGTCCCCTCCCCTACAACACACGTGCACACACACACGCGCGCACACACACACACACACACACACACACACACACACACACACACACACACAGCCTTGGCAATCTGTTTAATTTATCCACACTTATGAATTGTACTGCTGCTGTCCCTCTGTCCCTCTGTCCCTCTGTCTCTGTCCTCTCATAGCCCTCTGTCTCCATCACCTCCCCCTCCCTGTCCGTCTGTCTGTCTGTCTTCATGTCTCCGTCCCTCGGCCCCGCTCGTCCTCCTCTCTGTCCTGCGTGTCAGTCCTGCTGTCCTTGAGACGCCCGGCTGCTTCTCTCCACGGTTGGTTGAAATGTCAGAATAACCTGCAGCTTCCTGTTTTCTGCTTCCAGCGGCTCACGGGCAGAGCAGGAGTTTCCTCAGGTGAGCAGCCGGAGATGGAGCGATGAGCTGATTTTGTATTCAGCAGCTGAGCTCACAGCACAGTGTGTCTCACAACATCATACAACAAGACGATACAAACTGGGATCAAGCAAACGCTCATTAAATCAGTGAAATCAGAATCACGTCAGATTAAACAAAGTTATCAGGATCTTAAAACTCATCAGAGTCCACAGCAAAGAACTCAAACAAACTAAGATGAGATTTAAAGAGTTTATTATCTGAGTGAAGATCGTTGTAACTGAATTGTTTCAGACAGTTCATGTTTGTTTAATAAAGTTTTCATCAGTTTTACTTAAGAAATCAAATGATGGCTTGATTTCCTGTCCACAGATCCTCAGATCACAGAGACTGAACCCTCCTCATTCATTATAAAATACGTGAGTCAACCTCCTGTGCTTTGGGTCACATTTATTTCATCAGCAGATTGTTGCTGTGATGATGTGTCAAAGTGAAAGGTTTAAAAAGTTGTCTCCACCATGAAGAAAGAGACAAACGCACCTGGTGGTCACAGTGAGGTGGAGCTGAGCCATGAAGCTGCTAATTACTGATGAGCTGCAGGTGTTAGCTGCTGCTATAGATCACCTCTGTCTCTCTTCTTTAATGATCCTCCTGTCTCTGTATTTATCTTACTGTCTCAAACGTCACACCTGGCTGAGGTCACACCATCAAACTACAGAGCAGTCTGATTATTTACAGTTTAGACATTGATGGAGTCCCAGTCTGCGCTGATGACAGGGTGAAAAGGTGACAACATCCAGCTTTAATATGTGGAGTTCCAGTCCACATGTCAGCGTGAGGACATGATTAAAACTCAGCCAGGGTTAATGTAATGTTACTGCGACAGAAGTCAATGTGAGGAGGACATCAGATCAGGGTTCAGAGACAGGTCCAAAACTGTACTGAAGTAATTTGCACTAAGCTAAAAATGAGTTTGGTATTTGCTCTTAACAGCACTTGCATCTTCTGCTGGTTAAGCAGCTTCATGTTACCATGGAAACACTCAACATTACATTCCAACTGTGATGGACAGGTGTTCACCAAATCACCCGTCATCTGATGGTTAATGGCCTCTTCGTTTGCGAGGACAAGGAGGGCGCGCAATTCCTTGTCTCCCCAGTTGCTCATCTTTACAGTGTCTGTCAGGTTTGTGTTTCCCTCTTGCTACTAGCTGCTCGCTAATTCCTGCTATCAGCTGTTTCCTGTTTATCCACCGCCAGTGGCTCGCACGTGCAGCGTCATCAACAGCCCCTCCCACAAGTCATCAACAGCTCCTCCCACAAGTCTTCAACAGCTCCTCCCACAAGTCATCAACAGCTCCTCCCACAAGTCATCAACAGCCCCTCCCACAAGTCATCAACAGCTCCTCCCACAAGTCATCAACAGACCCTCCCACAAGTCATCAACAGCCCCTCCCACAAGTCATCAACAGCTCCTCCCACAAGTCATCAACAGCTCCTCCCACAAGTCATCAACAGCCCCTCCCACAAGTCATCAACAGCTCCTCCCACAAGTCATCAACAGACCCTCCCACAAGTCATCAACAGCCCCTCCCACAAGTCATCAACAGCTCCTCCCACAAGTCATCAACAGCTCCTCCCACAAGTCATCAACAGCCCCTCCCACAAGTCATCAACAGCTCCTCCCACAAGTCATCAACAGCCCCTCCCACAAGTCATCAACAGCTCCTCCCACAAGTCATCAACAGCTCCTCCCACAAGTCATCAACAGCCCCTCCCACAAGTCATCAACAGCTCCTCCCACAAGTCATCAACAGCCCCTCCACAAGTCATCAACAGCTCCTCCACAAGTCATCAACAGCCCCTCCCACAAGTCATCAACAGCTCCTCCCACAAGTCATCAACAGCCCCTCCCACAAGTCATCAACAGCTCCTCCCACAAGTCATCAACAGCTCCTCCCACAAGTCATCAACAGCCCCTCCCACAAGTCATCAACAGCTCCTCCCACAAGTCATCAACAGCCCCTCCCACAAGTCATCAACAGCCCCTCCCACAAGTCATCAACAGCTCCTCCAACAAGTCATCAACAGCACCTCCCACAAGTCATTCAACTAGCTTTTCCCTGAAAGTCATCAAAGTCTGCACCACAAGTCATCAACAGCTCTTCACAAGTCTATTTGAGCTCCTCCCATGCTCATCAGCTGTGGTGGAGGCCGAGCAGTGTCAGGTGAGACCTTGACAAGTCATCAACAGCTCCTCCCACAAGTCATTATGGTCTCCTGCAGATGTACAGCTCCTCCCACAAAGTCATCAACAGAAAAAGTCATGAAAAGGTTACAAGTCATCAAAACCTCCACAAGTCATCAACAGCTCCTCCCACAAGTCATCAACAGCTCCTCCCACAAGTCATGCAAACAGTGAGGCAGAGTGCCAAACCAGTGAATCTGTGGTCGGTGTCTACTTTCACTTCCACCGGTGTGTGTTTACAATCTGTAAGTGACAATCCTGCAAAGTAGAAATATCCAGATTAATTCTTTAACTCCACAGCTGACATTCAACATCAGTGTCAGGTGAGACCTTGTTAATATGGTGCATATTATGGTCTGCTGCAGATGTAGGAACACAGCACAAACAAAGACAGAAAAAGACTGAAAAGGTTAAAGACAAACTAAAACCTGTGTGTAGACTCAAACAGCAGTGATCCCTCTCAGTCATTATGACCCACTGTCATTGTGGAGGTGTAAATGCAAACAGTGAGGCATGGTTGGTCAAAACCATGAATCTGTGGAGGTGTCTACAATGGCTGCTCTCAGTGAGGACAAAACAATATGACAATCCTGCAAAGTAGAAATATCCAGATTAATTCTTTAACTCCACAGCTCACATTCAACATCACACACCACACACACAGCAGCACAAAAGAAACAGGAACTCCTCTGTGGTTGGAAATCCATGTAATTTCTAAAATCATTAGAGTTCATGAACAGAAAGGAGATGAGTTCATACAGTGTCACTGAACAGCTTCACATTCTTTCTAATGTCCAAAACAAAATGTCATTCTGAGGGACAGAAAACAATGGCTGCTCTCAGGAGGACAAAACAATATGTTCCTGCTGTAGAACATCTGAGACAGAATCGTCTGCATCACACACACACACACACACACACACACACACACACTCACATTTTACAATCAACTCCGCTGGAGAGAAGAATCCATGTTTCTGTTACTCTTACATCATTATAGCATCATGAACAGAAAGGAGATGATGTTCACGTTCAGCTGGAAACAGCTTCATTCATTCTTTCTAATGTCCATCCATGTCCATTCTGGACTAAAGGACATTCAGAGTTAACAAGGACGAATGCAGCTAATGTAGCTTTACATGATGCAACACTCCCATCGGCCTCACACCAAACCACTTTTTAATCAGTTTCACTGTCACAGACAAATTTACGACGTCTGAATAAAATCAGGAGAGTTTTCTGTCAGTCAGTGTCCTGTGATCCTCCTTCTTTACTCTCAGGTGGTCATGACACTCACACGTTTCTTATATATTCCTATTTTGAAAGGCTGTGATCATGTGACCAATGAGCTGACGGCAGTAAACAGGAAGCAGTCCTGAGTGTCTGTAAGGAGGCAGGTTGGGGTGGAGGATGGGACTTTCCCCTGAAGTCACGTGTTCACATCTCTGAGTCATGTTGAGGCACGTCCTCACCATGTTTCTGTTCCTAAACCAGAAACATGTTCTCCATGTTCAAACAAAGTCAGACATGTTTAATATTATCAGAGGCTTCTAGTCTTGTTTCGTGCAGATACTGAAGTTCACTAATGTGATCATGAACAAATCATTTCTGAAGGAGTCTGGTAGTGACCCTGAGGGATCCCCAGTCTGTGGAACATTTTATGGTGTGGGACTAAACACCCACATCTTCACTGGTGTTGATGTTGGACGTTAATCGTGAGGTCAAATATGGACAAACTTCCTGTGAATGCTGATCTTGTCTGAGCTGAGACATGGACTGACGGAGCCCTGAGCCTGTAAATACAAATAAATACACGGGAGAGGAAATCATTCCTGAGTTCGAAGGGTTAAAGTCCGTTAGGTTGGAGGTAAATATCAAACATGATGGAACTCTTCCTTCCAAAGCGACACCTTCACCCCCGTCACATTTTCTATCCTCCATGTTCATGTCTCGGACATTTAAAAAACAGAGCCGGTGACCTTTACGGTGGTGAGCTCCAACCTTTAAGCTCAGCTGACCCACTTTCCAAACTCTTCATTCCTCTCAGATCCTCTTCCTCGCTGGAGGTTAAAGAAAAGCAGGCGAGCGTGCAGCGGCGCCGAGCTCAGCGGGAAACCATCCGTTCATTATATCAGTCAAACTCTCCACTGAGATTAATACCAATGGGTCGCGCCACTTTATTCCTGAGGAGAAAAATGCAGTTGTCAGTCGACCTAATTGCGCTCTCATGGTGCATGAGGGCCTGCTGAGTTATTGAGAGCTCTACCAGGAAAATCATGATCGACGAGCAGCAGGAGGGCCTGACGACGCACTTCACACACGCTGCCTGCTCCGTCAAGGGGGAGGAGCAGAAAATACAGCAGAGATACAGGAGGAGGAGGAGGAGGAGGAGGAGGTGAGAAATATCAGAGACACAGAATCCATACATGCAGGTGGATGTTAATGAGGGCAGATGAGTTGAGTGTTCATAATGCAGTTTGATTTGTTTGGGACAAACTGTTTAACAATCACATCCGACCAATCAGATCTCTGCACTTATATCTAATGTTTATTTAAAGATATAATCTGGAACTTTTCTTTTTCTTTAAATGTCTTAAAACAGCTTGTTCCATGTTGAGTTGTGTTTGTTCATCATGCTCCCAACAAAGTTCACACCCAGAGGAATCTGTCGTTTCATTCATGGACACAGACCGTGCCATCTGGTCTGTCAGTGAGGTCGCATCCTCTTTGTGCAGACGTCAGGGTCGTGGTCGTCCGCAAGAAGCTGTCATAAATTAAGTTTTTATCCAGTCTGAAGACACGTTTTTACAACACACTTTTTACTTCCTGGTTGTTTTCACCAGATGAAGATTTGTTTGTCATCGGACGCCAATAAAATTATCAGAGAAGAAAAATGTAGAAATGTCAGCGGCAGCTCGGCTGCAGACGTGCCAGATAGCGTCAGATTTTTAACGTGACACGTCTTTCTTAAGTCGTTTTTTTTTTTTTTTTTTTTTTTTTTTGTTTAAATCAGCTGATCTGTTTGTTTTAGAGAGAAGACACCTCTGTGGATAATTCAGCTCTTGGTAAAAACCTCCTGACCTTGTCTCACTCCAAAGTCGTTGAACTCTGGTTTTTGGTCATTGACCTCTGGCGTCAGACACTGAGAAAAAAGCTATGCTTTCACATCAGCATGATACACAGCTGGTCGCTATGTGGGTCCAATAACCACCGACTTTCACCCGGGAGGCCGGTGTTCACTTCCTGTAAGACTGTAATGCCAATCGTTGAAGGATTGTTGTTGAAGGAAAAAAATCATCAGTTGGTGGTGTTGTACTGAGGTAGTGCTTTTATTTTGAAAGAGCCTATATGCAAACTGTATCAGTCTAATTAGTCCTTCCCTGTTTGAGTCATTCCTGCACACCTGTCATCTTTGTGTGGACGTGGAAACATGACCAAACGTAGACATGTGAGGTCGCAGTGAGGATACTGTTGGCTGATCAGTAAACACTGAAGGAATTCTAACCAGGAGAAACTTGCACTGATGGCATTGGGCCAGCATTTTTTTAAAAAATTTTTTTTATCCTTATAAACTCCTGGTGGCAGAAAATGACAGACTGCATGTTCAGTGAGGCTGTCCTCATCACAGACAAGTCAAAAGCAAAATTGACCTCATCTTTTATAAATGATGTTTTAACGTAACTTGTTTTTTCATTTGGAGGAAATGTTTGAAGTGAATGTGTCACAGTGGGACTAACACACCCAGATCATGTGACTCCTGCATGTATACAGTCAATCAGACCCAAACTGGCCGAGGCGCTCTGAGCATGCTCCACAGTTTCCGCCCCGGGCTTTGACCCGGAAGTCCAACAGCATTAAATGTGTAAGAGAAGAAGAAGCCGGTAACAACATGGAGAAATCTACATCCAGAGCCGTGACTTTTTGGACGGACCAAATGTACAGAGCTGTAAAGTTGTCCACCATGGTAGCAGTTAGCTGCTAGCTAACCGTAACTAACTTGTTTGTCCATTGTTTGGTCTGTGACGTAATAGGTCAACAGGAAAAAGGTCCAATACTAACAAGCTGAAAGGGGGCATATCTCCACCTATCGTAGAGGAGTCGCACATACTTGGCTCAATAAATGGATTCCCCTCCCGTGCTTGTATACTGGGACAAGGACAGGAGGCCCGTTAGATGTCCTCGTCCAGCTGGGACTGTGGCTCCATGGAAACAGAGTGATGGTGAAGGTTGAGTAAAGTCTGCAGCCTGCAGGGACTCCACGGATCAGTTTAAAACTTATCCTGTCAAACTGTATGCATGCTCGCTTGGTTCAAGAGTCAAACTCGAGCAGTTTGAATAATTTATTGAAGCACGAATCAACTTGGAGACACTGCATGAGAAGCTGCTGCCCTGCCAAGTGAGCTGAGACACCAGAGCGGCTGCTGGATGAATGTACAGGTGTTTTATCTGCGTGTCCTGCGGCACTTCATGTTCTGTGTTCAGGTCTGACAGACAGACGTATAGCTGCTCTCTGCTCAGAGATACACACCGGCTTTATCTGTGAACTCAGGCTGAAGAAATGGAAACATGTCCAGAGAGGAAGGTAGTGGTGTACCAGCATGTCAGTGTGCGCATGTGTGTGAGTGTGTGTGCACGTGTGTGTGAGTGTGTGTAGGTGAATGAAACACAGTGTTTCTTAAAATAGAACAAAGTTGTGCAGGATTAACAAGATGAAGCATTTATCAATCAATCAATCAATCAATCAATCAATCTGTAAATTAAATCAACAGAATTCTGCTTTTACTGTCACCTTGTGCTACATTCACTAATTGACAAATGTCAGTGCTTTAAAATGAGACTTCAGCGCATCTCCTGTGGATATGTCTCCACTGCTGTATTATTTTGTCACGGTGGTGCTGCATTAGTTATGGGAAACCTGGGGCATCGGTGGCGTAGTGGTAGAGCAGGCGCCCCATGTACAAGGCTGTTGCCGCAGCGGCCCAGGTTCGACTCCAGCAGCCTGTGGCCCTTTGCTGCATGTCTCTCCCTCTCTCTCTCCCTTTCACACTTGTCTGTACTATCCATTAAAGGCTATAAAATGCCCCAAATATATATTTAAAAAAATAATAATAAAAAAAAAATATGGGAAACCAAAATCCCAATGGTGACTCATTTTCAAGTAATTCTACAGTTTACCATGCGTGTAAATGCATGTTAGCATCAGGGTCTGCTCTGCCCTCTTGTCCAAATATGATCACTTTTGCCTCCAAAAATCCAAGATGGTGACGGCTGTCAAACACAAGTCAACAAGCCAGTGAGTGCTGTCACGAGGCTGCGTCCATTATTTTAAACAGTCTGTGATATTGAGTCATGTTCAACATCTGCGTCCAATGCGTTAATGCCTTTAAGGAAATAAATAGCATAGGTGACATATTGTTTTGTTTTGTATTTCCTGCTAATTATCTAAAGTAGATGTGTTAAAGAACAAACCTCCTGTGTGTGTGTGTGTGTGTGTGTGTGTGTGTGCGTGTGTGTGTGACCTGAGCAGACTGGACAGATTAGCAGAACAGCGACCTGATGACGCTCTAACAGGAGGCAGGTCACCGAGCCAAAGACACAGACGCTCCCAGGTGCAAATATCATCAAAGTTTTATGCAGCAAACACAGAGCTCAGCTTTAATCCCACCTGGGAGATAACGGATACCACACACACACAGACACATGCACACACACACAGGTATACTCCATAAATACAGCAGAGTTCAGATTTATAAACTTCTGCATGCACGTACAGTAAAGGCCTCCAAACACACACACACACACACACACACATGCACAAGTGCATGATGTGATTTATGCAAACACACACATGCACACACTGTACATCTATACACACACACACACACACACACACACACGTACAAGTGCATGATGTGATTTATGCAAACACACACATGCACACACTGTACATCTACACACACACACACACACACACACACACACACACACACACACACACACGTGTGTGCATGTTGTGGAGCAGGTAATTCCCACAGCATCCTGAGCCAGAACACAGGCTGACCTCTAATTTAAAATCCAGCGCTCCATGTTAGACGCCATGAATAATTCATGAGGCCGCTCTGCTTGTGTTATTGCCAGGAGGAGGATGCAATTACATTTCCCTCAGGTGCCCAAGTGCTGTAGAGTGAAGAAGAAGAAGAGGAGGAGGAAAAGGAGGATAAACAAGAAAGGAAACTGGTTTTAGGATTATGTTGGTGGGGTCTGTCGGCCATCTGGGGAGCAGATCTGGACGTGGTTGTGTAATTGTAACATGCTCGTAGACAGCGGGGCAGAGTTATCGCTCTGCTCGATAAAGACCTCATTAAAACACACTGCAAGTTTTTATTTTGTCTTTTACAGCTTGTGGTGACACGTTTCTGTCGGTCCAGAACATGCCAAGCCTGTTTGAAACACACATTTCTGCTGAACTCGTGATTCATAATGTAAACGCAGGATTTCAACAGTTTGCATGTACATGTTAGACTGTCAGATAAATATAATGTTTTCATCAGTGTTATTACATCACTGTGTCTGAGATCATGAATCTTTAGTGTGTCCTGGTGTGTGTTTGTGTGTCACTTAGTAATGCTGCTGTTTTACCGTCCATCAGTCTGAATAACAAACACTGATGTTAAATTAATATTTTTAAAAAGAAGCCTCAGGAACTCGACTGACAGTCTTTGATCCTGTGAATGTAAAATGATGAGAAATGACAGAACAATGTGAACTGAACTTTGACCTTGTCAGAGTCACAGCGGCTGCCCGTGCACACTAACTTAATGCCGCAGGGTTGCATGCAAACCTGCCTCTGATTGCAAACATGAGGCCGGTCGATGTTACTCACAGGATACAAACGTACAGCACAGAGCGTTCACTGTGTGAGTCACGTGAATATATAATAAAATATAAGCTTGTTCTGATGATCTGCTTCAGCTGAGGGCCGCTGAGTCGCTGATGAACCGAAGCAGAGCAGCAGAATGTTTGTGATCTCAGGACGTGAGGTCGACACATGTTGGTTACAACATCAGAATAAAAGCTAAACTTACTGAGCTTCTGTTTCTTTCAACAGACAGGACAGGTTTTCTTCCTTCAGGCTCATCCAAAATAGCTCAGCGAGGAGTTACATCACATCCTGTGATCTCTGAAGCCTCGGTCCAGCCACACTCGGCTGCCGCTCAGAGACAGACAGGAGTCAGGAGGGGAAACATCAGGCTGGTTCCTTTGTTCTGACAAACACAGAGACGAGAGGAGCTGAATCGTGCTTTCTTACCTGTGTGCAGGTGGATGCTCAGGGAAGAACAGGTGGATTCATGTCTCTGCATCACGTTACAGAGGTTCTGCTGCCTGTCTTTACATCACTGAATTCAAACAGAGCAACAACGAGTCTGCCTGATTGAGGTCCCAAAAATTAGACCATCACACCCCATAACAGAGGTCAACCTGTCAGTCATCCAGAGGAAATAACAGATTGATCCTAAAGTTTAACTTCTGAGCAGATGACCCCTGTGTCACATACGTGGAATAAAATGACTCTGAGCAAATACTACCACAACTGATGTGTTTTTAGCCACATAAAACAAAAATATCAACATCAGTTTAAGTGTAAACTATAGGTAGAATATTTTCACATCCTTCCCTCTCCATCAGACGGCCATTTCAGACGTGGAAGTGAAACTGTTAAATCCTCAAGACTCTATTTACAAGACCAGTCATTTCACTTTGCAGAACACTGGAGTTGTTGGTCGACTGCTGCCTTCGTAGGTTAGTTTATAACACCCGCACCACACCGCCAAGTGTAAAGCACAAATGGCCTGACAGGTGAGCTGACGTGAGTCTAAAGCACAAACGGCCTGAGAGGTGAGCTGACGTGAGTCTAAAGCACAAACGGCCTGAGAGGTGAGCTGATGTGAGTTGAAAGCACAAACGGCCTGAGAGGTGAGCTGACATGAGTTGAAAGCACAAACGGCCTGAGAGGTGAGCTGACGTGAGTCTAAAGCACAAACGGCCTGAGAGGTGAGCTGACGTGAGTCTAAAGCACAAACGGCCTGAGAGGTGAGCTGACGTGAGTCTAAAGCACAAACGGCCTGAGAGTCTAAAGCACAAACGGCCTGAGAGGTGAGCTGACGTGAGTCTAAAGCACAAACGGCCTGAGAGGTGAGCTGATGTGAGTCTAAAGCACAAACGGCCTGAGAGTCTAAAGCACAAACGGCTTGAGAGGTGAGCTGACATGAGTTGAAAGCACAAATGGCCTGAGAGGTGAGCTGACATGAGTTAAAGGAGACACACTGTCTTCCACACGTGTGTCTCTCGTGTGTCACTTATGTGAGAAGGTCAAAGCGCCCGGCTCACAGTTATTACCTCCACACTCTCACACGTCCTGAAGTAATGATGTAGTCCCTGTCAGGGACACGTCAGCGTGTCTTTGCGTCTCGCTACCAACGATATGTGGTCACATTTTATATTAACATCAGGTATAAACAGGTCTTTAGCTGTGAGTGAAGTCTTCCACACATCATCCTCGTAGGCTCCACACTGTGTAGACATTTCCTCTGGTTCTGAAAGCTGGAAAGGCTTCCTGTGATGAGTTATGGTCTCTGACGCAGGATTAGACAGTGGTGGTTTTAGGGAGGAGCTAAACTGAGGAGAACAAAGCTAAGATATTAAAAGGAGAACCTCATTGTTCTGATGAACTGAGAGATATTTTCATTGAATTAAGAGTGAGCAGTCTGAGCCTCAGGAGGAGCAGGTGTGTTGTGGAGGACTGTGGGAAGGATTCAAAGAAAAGTTTCAAATCAACTTTATGCTGACATGAGGTATCTGTGAGCAGGCAGTGACACGAGGAATACCAGCTGTCTGTTTGATTGACAGTTACAATCCTGTCCGACTTCAGCCTGTTTCCCCACAGAAGGAAATGTAATGGAGGAGAAATTGATTTCTGCTGTCTCCAGTTTTCTCATTATCTGTGATGCATCTTTTCTCGGACACAAAGTCTGAGCTGGATGTGCAGCAGCCTGGAAGAAACAGAAGATGGTGTTGAACAACATGACAGTCAACAGCAGTCCTGTCTGCACACTGATGCCTTCAATGAACATTCACAGAGAAGAACGACAGCCACAACCACAGAGTTAAAATTATAAAAACAATATGTCCCTCCATCGTGTGCAGACAGATTTACCTAAAGCGACCAAGTGTTTGAGATCCCCGACCTGAGACAAACTCCAGCAGCTGCTCTGGTCGGGTTAAAGAAGAAGAGCAGCAGCTTTGGTGTCTGCTCGATGGAGGGATTAAAGTGTTTCTGTTGAAAACTCAAAGGCTGAAATCAAGTGGCATCTGAAGGTGACACGAGTGCTCCGAGTTTCACTCCAACACTCTGAGGTGGGTCCAGTTGTTGAGGAGCTTCATACTGAACCAGTTGAGGTCATTGTGTTTGGAAGGAGTGTCAGCTGAGTCTGACCAACAACATTTAAACTGCAGCCTTTAGAAAACAAAATGACTCCACGTGGCTTCTGTCTCTTTATATCCATGGATTTATCTGGTAGTGTTTCCTCTCTTCTTCCTCAAACATCATAAACAGACGTGTTTTAAATCTTGTAAAATAAGGAAATGCTTTTCATCACAATGATCCTGAGTCACCTCGCTGCTCTTTAACCAGCTGACAGGTATTGATGACTGACACACTGCATCCTCAGAGATACCATCATCGATCAGTTCAGACATCGCTGCTGACCTCAGCTTTAACACAGTCTGTGTGTTTACTGCATTTCTTTCCTGCTCTGTGTCTGACTGTGAAACCTGTCTGTAAGTGTTCTGTCATGTTGTAGATCGTAGTTTCGTCTTAGGTTCATTTATCCATCTCACAGTTTATAAAAATGTTTCAGTTTCAGTTTCAGACAACTTTATTTATCCCAAGTGCGTAATTAATTTGCAGCTTTCCCACGTACATAAACAAACAATCAGTCCAACAGTCAATAGTTAAACAGTTAATAAGTAAACATAAAAAACATGGCAATCAGTAAAGGAATCCAAAAATAAAAATCTCATGAATAAATTCAATAAATAGGTCCTCTAAAAAGAAAAAATAATTTCATCTAAAATGATCTGAAATGATCTGAAATGAATGAATGTAATACTAGTGCTATCACAATACACATATTTGAGCTTGTTGCTTGTCATGTATCAGCTCTGTGTGTCTTCAGCGTCAAACACTGACACAAGAAAGGTTCCTTTAGCAGCAGCGATATGACACACTGCCAGACGGCGTCACTTTGAAACAACGCCAATGACAAGGTAAAATAATGAGCCGGAAAACCCCCACAGGACAGGCAGAGGGTCGGTGAATGGATCCAACAAACCTTGGACTTTACCCAGGAGTCTGCTGGTCACTTCCTGTATGAATGTTGAGCCAAACCAGTTGTTGTTTTTTATAAACCTAATCACAAGCTTTTGTTGCACGAGGAAAAAATTGGAAATCTGAGGTGTTTTATTGACGTTATAACTTTATTTTGAAAAAGACTGTATATATCTAATGAGCAGAAATATTTCCTGTGAAGCCAGAATTTTATTTTGAAAAAGTACATGCATGTAAGAGACATGAATAAACATGTGTCAGAACATCAACAACAGGCACACTCAGGATTCCTGAAGTCAGTGGCATAATGTCAGAGACATGTACATGTTTGCTGAGATAAACCTGCTTCAGGTCACGGTTGTTATTTTAACCAAGAGAAAAACAGAAAAATGCATCCTGTCTTTTCAAAATAAACTTCAGTTTTCACAGGAAAAGTTTCTGCTCATTAGATTCATTCAGTCCTTTTCAAAATAAAATTACAACATCAATAAAACGCTTTGTCTTTATTTTACTTCTTTCAGTTCAGGCAACAAAAGCACATGCTTAGGTTTAGAAAAAATACATGATAGTTTGTGTGAATGTTACTGACGTGATATCAGGTCATGTGACGTACGTTATTACTGTAGCGTGTGACACACACTGTGCTGTTATAAAAATTATCTTATTGACATTTTGTTTCAAACAGGAAATGATATGCTGTTGGTGCCATCCTCGTCCTTCCTGCCGTCTGATAACAGAGTCAGAGTCAGACATACTTTACTGATCCCTGAGAGCAAACTGTGATTGGTTACAGTCACTCTGATGTAATGAGCAGAGAATTATAAGAAGTTAGAATAAGAGTATGAAATACATGTAAATATAAAGTCATAAAATCAAATAGAAATAAAAATGTACATTATGCTAAAATGTTTAACACAAGCACTACAACAGTCTCATGCACGGTCAGCACATGCGCACTATGGCGTACTGTTCACACCACACCAACTACAGGACTATGGCGCACTGTTCACACCACACCAACTACAGGACTATGGCGTACTGTTCACACCACACCAACTATAGGACTATGGCGCACTGTTCACACCACACCAACTATAGGACTATGGCGCACTGTTCACACCACACCAACTATAGGACTATGGCGCACTGTTCACACCACACCAACTACAGGACTATGGCGCACTGTTCACACCACACCAACTGCAGGACTATGGGGCACTGTTCACACCATAACAACTACAGGACTATGGGGCACTGCTCACACCATACCAACTACAGGACTATGGCGCACTGTTCACACCATAACAGCTACAGGACTACGGGGCACTGTTCACACGACACCAACTACAGGACTATGGGGCACTGTTCACACCATAACAACTACAGGACTATGGCGCACTGTTCACACCATAACAACTACAGGACTATGGTGCACTGTTCACACCATAACAACTATAGGACTACGGCACACTGTTCACACCACACCAACTACAGGACTACGGGGCACTGTTCACACCATAACAACTACAGGACTATGACGCACTGCTCACACCATACCAGTTACAGGACTACGGCACACTGTTCACACCATACCAACTACAGGACTACGGCACACTGTTTACACCATACCAACTACAGGACTATGGCGCACTGTTCACATCATAACAACTACAGGACTATGGCGCACTGTTCACACCATAACAACTACAGGACTATGGCGCACTGTTTACACCATAACAACTACAGGACTATGGCGCACTGTTCACACCACACCAACTACAGGACTATGGGGCACTGTTCACATCATACCAACTACAGGACTATGGGGCACTGTTCACACCACACCAACTACAGGACTATGGCGCACTGTTCACATCATACCAACTACAGGACTATGGGGCACTGTTCACATCATACCAACTACAGGACTATGGCGCACTGTTCACACCACACCAACTACAGGACTATGGCGCACTGTTCACATCATACCAACTACAGGACTATGGGGCACTGTTCACACCATACCAGTTACAGGACTATGGCGCACTGTTCACATCATAACAACTACAGGACTATGGCGCACTGTTCACACCACACCAACTACAGGACTATGGCGCACTGTTCACATCATACCAACTACAGGACTATGGGGCACTGTTCACACCATACCAGTTACAGGACTATGGCGCACTGTTCACATCATAACAACTACAGGACTATGGCGCACTGTTCACACCATAACAACTACAGGACTATGGCGCACTGTTTACACCATACCAACTACAGGACTATGGCGCACTGTTCACATCATACCAACTACAGGACTATGGGGCACTGTTCACACCACACCAACTATAGGGACTTTCTCTGTCTTTATATATTACGCAACAGTGCCTCAGTACGTCAGTATCTGAGGCTGATATCATTCACAGAGCGGAGTATTGTGAATTCATACCAACTACAGGACTATGGGGCACTGTTCACACCATACCAGTTACAGGACTATGGCGCACTGTTCACATCATACCAACTACAGGACTATGGCGCACTGCTCACACCATACCAGTTACAGGACTATGGCGCACTGTTCACATCATAACAACTACAGGACTATGGCGCACTGTTCACACCATAACAACTACAGGACTATGGCGCACTGTTTACACCACACCAACTACAGGACTATGGCGCACTGTTCACATCATACCAACTACAGGACTATGGGGCACTGTTCACACCACACCAACTATAGGGACTTTCTCTGTCTTTATATATTACGCAACAGTGCCTCAGTACGTCAGTATCTGAGGCTGATATCATTCACAGAGCGGAGTATTGTGAATGGGCCGTTGGTGAGTCTTCAGACTGTAAACTAAATGCAAATGTTTCAGAGAGGAGCTGCTCCACATTCAGCAGCTTTATTTTATAGATGAACTCATTCAAAAGCACAGAGCTGTCAGTCCAGCAGGAAACATCAGAATGATAGTAAACCAACAGCCACATCACACACAAGAGGTCTGAACCACTTCTTTTTTTAATTCAGTCTTCATCTGAAATGTCACAAACAACATGATTCATCCATGTCCTGATCAGGTTTGATGAAGCTATGGGCAAAACATGTTGGTTGTAACATGTCAGATGAAGACTATAATCAAATGAAGATGCGGTTCAGACCTCATTGTGTGATGTGGCTGTTGGTTTATTTTATACCCGTCCTGTAGCCAGGTCTGAATGTCTCAAACATTTGGTAGTTGGTATTTTGGATGGCATACAGTATCTGTGTTGATGGCGTCCTCTGCCTGCTCTGCGTCGCAGCTCCACAGATATGACGGACATCTGTAACTATGTCTGTAACTGTCTGTAACTCTGTCTGTAACTCTGTAACTCTGTCTGTCACTGTGTCTGTAACTCTGTAACTATGTCTGCAACTGTGTCTGTAACTCTGTCACTCTGTCTGTAATTCTGTAACTATGTCTGCAACTGTGTCTGTAACTCTGTCTGTAACTGTGCCTGCAACTGTGTCTGTAACTGTGTCTGTAACTCTGTCTGTAACTGTCTCTGTAACTCTGTAACTATGTATGCAACTGTGTCTGTAACTCTGTAACTGTGTCTGTAATCGTCTGTAACTGTGTCTGTAACTCTGTAATTATGTCTGTAATTCTGTAATTGTGTCTGTAACTCTGTCTGTAACTGTGTCTGTAACTCTGTAACTGTGTCTGTAACTCTGTCTGTAACTTTGTCTGTAACTGTGCCTGCAACTGTGTCTGTAACTCTGTAACTATGTCTGTAATTCTGTAATTGTGTCTGTAACTCTGTCTGTAACTGTGTCTGTAACTCTGTCTGTAACTGTGCCTGCAACTCTGTGACTATATCTGCAACCGTGTCTGTAACTCTGTAACTCTGTCTGTAACGCTGCCTGTAACTCTGCAATTGTGTCTGTAACTCTGTAACTGTGTCTGAAACTCTGTCTGTAACTGTGCCAGCAACTGTGTCTGTAACTCTGTAACTATGTCTGCAACTGTGTCTGTAACTGTGTAGGTATGTCTATAACTCTGTAACTCTGTCTGCAACTCTGTCTGTAACTGTGTCTGAAACTCTGTCTGTAACTGTGCCTGCAACTGTGTCTGTAACTGTGTCTGTAACTGTGTCTGTAACTATGTCTGCAACTGTGTCTGTAACTCTGTAACTGTGTCTGTAACTCTGTCTGTAACTTTGTCTGTAACTGTGCCTGCAACTGTGTCTGTAACTCTGTAACTATGTCTGTAATTCTGTAATTGTGTCTGTAACTCTGTCTGTAACTGTGTCTGTAACTCTGTCTGTAACTGTGCCTGCAACTCTGTGACTATATCTGCAACCGTGTCTGTAACTCTGTAACTCTGTCTGTAACTCTGGCTGTAACTCTGCAATTGTGTCTGTAACTCTGTAACTGTGTCTGAAACTCTGTCTGTAACTGTGGCAGAAACTCTGTCTGTAACTCTGTAACTATGTCTGCAACTGTGTCTGTAACTGTGTAGGTATGTCTATAACTCTGTAACTCTGTCTGCAACTCTGTCTGTAACTGTGTCTGAAACTCTGTCTGTAACTGTGCCTGCAACTGTGTCTGTAACTCTGTCTGTAACTGTGTCTGTAACTATGTCTGCAACTGTGTCTGTAACTCTGTAACTGTGTCTGTAATCGTCTGTAACTGTGTCTGTAATCGTCTGTAACTGTGTCTGTAACTCTCTAACTATGTATGCAACTGTGTCTGTAACTCTGTAACTGTATCTGCAACTGTGTCTGTAACTCTGTGACTATATCTGCAACCGTGTCTGTAACTCTGTAACTCTGTCTGTAACTCTGTCTGTAACTCTGCAATTGTGTCTGCAACTGTGTCTGTAACTCTGTAACTGTGTCTGTAACTCTGTCTGTAACTCTGTAGCTGTGTCTGTAACTCTGTCTGTAACTGTGCTTGCAACTGTGTCTGTAACTCTGTAACTGTGCTTGCAACTGTGTCTGTAACTTTGTAACTATGTCTGTAACGCTGTCTGTCACTCTGTAACTCTGTATGTAACTCTGTATGTAACTTTTTTGTGTAACTCTGTAATTATGTAGCTCTGTCTGTAAATGTGTTTGCAACTCTGTAACTATGTCTGCAACTGTGTCTGTAACTCTGTCTGTAACTCTGTAACTATGTCTGCAACTGTGTCTGTAACTCTGTAACTGTGTCTGTAACTGTGTCCGCAACTCTGTCTGTAACTGTGTCTGTAAATGTGTCTTTAACTCTGTCTGTAACTGTGCCTGTAACTTTGTCTGTAACTGTGCCTGTAACTGTGTCTGTAACTCTGTAACTATGTCTGTAACTGTGTCTGTAACTCTGTAACTGTGTCTGTGACTGTGCCCGCAACTGTGTCTGTAACTCTGTCTGTAACTGTGTCTGTAACTATGTCTGCAACTGTGTCTGTAACTCTGTAACTGTGTCTGTAATCGTCTGTAACTGTGTCTGTAATCGTCTGTAACTGTGTCTGTAACTCTCTAACTATGTATGCAACTGTGTCTGTAACTCTGTAACTGTATCTGCAACTGTGTCTGTAACTCTGTAACTGTGTCTGTAATCGTCTGTAACTGTGTCTGTAATCGTCTGTAACTGTGTCTGTAACTCTCTAACTATGTATGCAACTGTGTCTGTAACTCTGTAACTGTATCTGCAACTGTGTCTGTAACTCTGTGACTATATCTGCAACCGTGTCTGTAACTCTGTAACTCTGTCTGTAACGCTGTCTGTAACTCTGCAATTGTGTCTGCAACTGTGTCTGTAACTCTGTAACTGTGTCTGTAACTCTGTCTGTAACTCTGTAGCTGTGTCTGTAACTCTGTCTGTAACTGTGCTTGCAACTGTGTCTGTAACTCTGTAACTGTGCTTGCAACTGTGTCTGTAACTTTGTAACTATGTCTGTAACGCTGTCTGTCACTCTGTAACTCTGTATGTAACTATGTATGTAACTTTTTGTGTAACTCTGTAATTATGTAGCTCTGTCTGTAAATGTGTTTGCAACTCTGTAACTCTGTCTGTAACTCTGTAACTATGTCTGCAACTGTGTCTGTAACTCTGTCTGTAACTCTGTAACTATGTCTGCAACTGTGTCTGTAACTCTGTAACTGTGTCTGTAACTGTGTCCGCAACTCTGTCTGTAACTGTGTCTGTAAATGTGTCTTTAACTCTGTCTGTAACTGTGCCTGTAACTTTGTCTGTAACTGTGCCTGTAACTGTGCCTGTAACTGTGTCTGTAACTCTGTAACTATGTCTGTAACTGTGTCTGTAACTCTGTAACTGTGTCTGTGACTGTGCCCGCAACTGTGTCTGTAACTCTGTCTGTAACTGTCTGTAACTCTGCCTGTAAGTGTGTCTGTAACTCTGTATGTAACTTTTTGTGTAACTCTGTAACTATGTAACTCTGCCTTTAACTGTGTCTGCAACTCTGTCTGTAACTCTGTAACTGTCTGTAACTGTGTCCGCAACTCTGTCTGTAAATGTGTCTGTAAATGTGTCTGTAACTCTGTCTGTAACTGCCCGCAACTGTGTCTGTAACTGTGTCTGTAACTGTGTCTGTAACTCTGTAACTGTGTCTGTAACTCTGTCTGTAACTGTGCCTGCAACTGTGTCTGCAACTGTGTCTGTAACTCTGTAACTGTGTCTGTAACTCTGTAATTGTGTCTGTAACTCTGTCTGTAACTGTGCCTGCAACTGTGTCTGTAACTCTGTGACTATATCTGGAACCGTGTCTGTAACTCTGTAACTCTGTCTGTAACGCTGTCTGTAACTCTGCAATTTTGTCTGCAACTGTGTCTGTAACTCTGTAACCGTGTGCGCAACTCTGTCTGTGTCTGTAAATGTGTCTGTACCTGTCTGTAACTGTGTCTGTAACTCTGTCTGTAACTGTGCTTGCAACTGTGTCTGTAACTCTGTAACTATGTCTGCAACTGTGTCTGTAACTTTGTAACTATGTCTGTAACGCTGTCTGTCACTCTGTAACTCTGTATGTAACTCTGTATGTAACTTTTTGTGTAACTCTGTAATTATGTAACTCTGTCTGTAAATGTGTTTGCAACTCTGTAACTCTCTCTGTAACTCTGTAACTATGTCTGCAACTGTGTCTGTAACTCTGTAACTGTGTCTGTAACTGTGTCCGCAACTCTGTCTGTAAATGTGTCTTTAACTCTGTCTGTAACTGTGCCTTTAACTTTGTCTGTAACTGTGCCTGTAACTGTGTCTGTAACTCTGTAACTGTGTCTGTAACTGTGTCCGCAACTCTGTCTGTAAATGTGTCTTTAACTCTGTCTGTAACTGTGCCTGTAACTTTGTCCGCAACTGTGTCTGTAACTGTGTCTGTAACTCTGTATGTAACTTTTTGTGTAAATCTGTAACTATGTAACTCTGCCTTTAACTGTGTCTGCAACTCTGTCTGTAACTCTGTAACTGTGTCTGTAACTGTGTCCGCAACTCTGTCTGTAACTGTGTCTGTAAATGTGTCTGTAACTCTGTCTGTAACTGCCCGTAACTTTGTCTGTAACTGTGTCTGTAACTCTGTAACTGTGTCTGTAACTGTGTCCGCAGCTGTGTCTGTAACTGTGTCTGTAACTGTGTCTGTAACTGTCTGTAACTCTGCCTGTAAGTGTGTCTGTAACTCTGTATGTAACTTTTTGTGTAACTCTGTAACTATGTAACTCTGCCTTCAACTGTGTCTGCAACTCTGTCTGTAACTCTGTAACTGTGTCTGCAACTCTGTCTGTAACTCTGTAACTGTGTCTGTAACTCGGTAACTATGTCTGTAACTCTGTCTGTAACTGTGCCTGCAACTGTGTCTGTAACTCCGTAACTATGTCTGTAACTATATCTGTAACTCTGTAACTGTGTCTGTAACTCTGTAACTATGTCTGTAACTATATCTGTAACTGTGCTGGGTCAGATTCAGGTCTAGTTCATCATTAGTCGTGATTTTCTGGGTCAGACCTGTTCTTTTCTTTCTCGTGGTTAAAATAACAACAGTGAGCTAAAGCAAACATCTGGATCATCTACAACATCCAGCCGCTGACTTCAGGGACTGTGTGTTCAAGACATGTGGGGCTTATGAAAGCAGAAATGATTCTTCCTCCTCCTCCTCATCCTCCCTCCG